>NC_073224.2:154818804-155129347 GCF_029281585.2 Gorilla gorilla gorilla
AGCATGATAGTGATTACAACTTACAACTACAGGACTTATCTGTACTTAAAAATGAACATTCTTACCCTAATCCCCTTTTCATCACAGCCTTTGCTGTTGCCATGTTAGAAGAGAAAGAGGTAATGGATGCATTTTCCCAGGGATTCCAGCTGAAATTTGGAATGCATTCATAAGTATTTTATAAAGAATGTATATTTTAACCATTTAATGGATTAAATTGTGTTGTTGGAACATAATTTTTTTTTTGACAGGGTCTCGTTCAGCCACCCAGGCTGGAGTGCAGGGGTGTAGTCTCGGCTGACTGCAACCACCATCTCCTGGGTTCCAGCGATTCTCCCATCTCAGCCTCCCGAGTAGCTGGGATCGTAGGCACCCGCCATCATGCCCGGCTAATTTTTCTATTTTAGTAGAGATGAGGTTTCACCATGTTGGCCAGGCTGGTCTTGAATTCCTGACCTCAGGTGATCCTCCTGCCTCAGCCTCCCAAAGTGCTAGGATTACAGGCATGAGCCACTGTGCCCGGCTGGAACATAATTTAGGCCCCATATAATGTTTCTATTAGAAACTATGTTCTAGGTTCCAAACATCCAATTTATACGCAAATCTTTTTTAAAAATCCTTTTAAAAGTGACAAGATGCTTATCTGTATTTCCTGCTATAAATTGTGTCCTTGAATTTGCCTCTTTATTACTATATTAATTGAAATTTAATTTAATTTAGGCAACCCTAAAGATGTTGTTGGATCATTTGAAATTGGTGGCTTCCTATCATGAAGTGAATAAGATGACGTGCCAGAATTTGGCTGTGTGCTTTGGACCAGTATTATTAAGTCAGAGGCAAGAGCCTTCCACCTATAACAACAGAGTCTTTACTGATTCAGAAGAACTTGCAAGTGCTTTGGATTTTAAAAAACACATTGAAGTTCTTCATTACTTACTCCAACTCTGGCCAGGTAAATGATTCTATGGAAATATTTTTCACTTTCAATGATAGGGTATTTGAATTAACTAATCATTAAATATGCTCATATATGATTGAAGAAACTTCTAGATTTTGCTTTTTCAAAATGTTGTGAATTGATACCTGCCCTTTAGATTTTTTTCATTTAAATGTTTTCTGCCTTTGCTGATGACATTGTAGGCACATAGATTAATGTGCACATTTTAGACTTGGTCAGATCTAGATTTAAATCCTGGTTGTGCTACTTATTAGCAATCTGACCTTGGGTTGGTTTCTTAACGTCTTAGAGCCTTGTATCATCTTTTGTCATATGGATTTAATAATATGTTTATAGATTTTTATTAGGATTTTTAAAAATTGTGTATGTAATGTGCTCAGTGTAGCTCTTGACATGTAATAGAGACTCAATAAACACTAATTTATTTACTCTTCTCATTTTTAGTTCAACTGGTATAAAGCAGAATTCATTTTTCTCCTTAAATCAATTCTTCTTTATGTCTTTAACTGCATTCATGGTCATTAGTCAAATTATCTCAGCTTAAATTAGGAATTACCCTTGACCTCTCCATCTTTCTTATCCAATCCTTATTTCAATCAATAACTAAAGACTGACAATTATTTTCCTAATTATCTCTGATGTAATTTCAGAGTTAAAAGAAATATGTGTTTAATTTGACATTCTATAAAGGACCCTGCATTTAAATTTCAAAATTTTCTTAGCTTTTAGTAACCCCTGCTACTCTCACCCCACACTGCATGGGACCAAGTGTGAGGTACTTTGGTGTTTAGTGTAGAGCACACTAGTAACCGTGCTTGGCCCTGGGGTCAGGTTTGGGTTCAGATCTGGATGGTGGCACTTGCCAGCAGGATGGGCTACGACAAAAACTTTAACCTCTTCAACTCCCAGTTTGCTTCTCTCTAAATCATGCCTGCCTCAGGGTTGTTGTAAAGATTGAGATAAAGCATCTAAGGCAATGAGCAAAATGTTTAGCACAAAGTGAGCACTCAATGTCTTTGGTTACTCTTTTGTTATATATATATATATATATATATATATATATATAAAGATTAAAGTACAAGAGAATGCTTGATTTCATTGTTTAAAGTGAATTAAAAATTAAGTTAATAAAAATTTTCCAGCACTTTGGGAGACCGAGGCAGGTGGATCACAAGGTCAGGAGTTTGAGACCAGCCTGGCCAACATAGTGAAACCCTGCCTCCATTAAAAATACAAAAAAATTAGCTGGGCATGGTGGCGGGCACCTGTAGTCCCAGCTACTTGGGAGGCTGAGGCAAGAGAATCGCTTGAACCAGGGAGGCGGAGGTTGCAGTGAGCCGAGATTGCGGAAGTGCACTCTAGCCTGGGGGACAGAGTGAGACTCCGTCTCAAAAAAAAAAAAAAAAAAAATTCAACTTTAAAATTTGGAAAGTTAAAGCTTTTACTTTCTTTTAAATGCTGGCTTAAAAATTATTCTAATTCATGTTTTAACTGAACTAGAATGTTATTTTAACTATTTTAAAACCCTGAATCAAGATTCTCAGGGTAATTGAGCTAATTTCAGCATTTGATGCCCAACATAAGGGATCTTTCAGAGTGTCAACTGTGTCTCCTTTTTCTAGAACAGCTTTAATTCTAATAAACACCAAGAATTTGGGAGAAAGCCATCTTGTCATTACCACAAATGAAAACTTGCTTCCCTGGAGATACCATTAAGTTTACTGTCAGTGCCTGAGTTCGTTATGATTAATTATTAATTATTCTGTGCCAGAGGTTAAGGTCATTTTATTATTTTGTAATAGTAGCCACCTTAGTTTTGGGTTTGAGAGAAGAAACTTAATGTATATCTTGTGTTATAGAAAAAGCAGGTTCAGATTTCAAATTCACTGTATTCTAAAGACAGCCTTAAACAGCTGTTCCTAGTGTACAGCACCTTATTCCAAAGATTTGTGTTGGTGGTTTTAAAAATAACTGCTCCTTTTTCTATAACCTGTTATTTTTCTTTAGTTGTAGTAGTACCTCAGACAAAAAACAGGGCAGAAAGTTGAGAAGAAACAACAGTTTTACCCTGTCAATCACCTGCTGTTGAATTCAAGAAAAGGCAGAAATCAAGTAGACGAGGTGCATTTACTTCGCCTGAGAAAGTTGATGGTGACATAGAGAATGTGGCAAAGACTAGTAGGCCACAGCATATTAACTCAGTGAATGCCTATCCTATCTCCATGCATTCAATAGAAGGTTTTAGCTTTCCTTGATATACATATCTTATTTTTCCATTTGGAAATTCTCCAACTCCAGAGTTAAAAAGAGTCACCCCCTTATTTTTTTCTAAACTTTTTGTTTTGTTTCATGTTATTTTTTGTTTTTTATTTTTGGGCAAGAAGATAATTTGCTTTGAAATTTATATTTGAAAAACCCTATCTTCAAAGTAATTGGTTAGAACTTCAGCGTATCAGCATTAGAAGGTAAAAGTCGTCCTGCCAATAGTTTTTCAGATTGTCTTCTACTAAGCTCTAGGGTTCTTTGGAAGCAGCTTAGAAGCCACATCAGCAAGGGGTGGGGGAACAAAATGGAAACACACTTCCCGTTGACCAGAACAGCCTTCTTTTTTATCTGTTTTATGTATTGAGTTTTCACAAAAATGTTTCTTTTAGATATTCATTTTCTGTTTTAAGAATACTGAAAATAATACTCCTGGCCGCCCTATCACTTTAAAGATGGAGAAATCAATTTAGAGAGAGTATAATTCCTAGATCCTTGCTATACCACATTTTCTTTCTTTTTTTTTTTTTTTTGAGATGGAGTCTCACTGTGTCGCCCAGGTTGGAGTGCACTGGCGCAATCTTGACTTACTGCAACCTTTGCCTCTCAGGTTCAAGCAGTTCTCCTACCTCAGCCTCTTGAGTGGCTGGGATTACAGGCGTGTACCACTGCGCCCGGCTAATTTTTGTATTTTTAGTAGAGATGGGGTTTCACCATATTGGCCAGGCCAATCTCGAACTCCTGACTTCAAGTGATCTGCCTGCCTTGGCCTCCCAAAGTGCTGGGATTACAGGTGTGAGCCACCACCTGGCCGCTATACCACATTTTCTATGATAAATATATTTGGGGCAAGTTTTTTGGAAAAGGTATCAGTTTTTCTCTTATTTCTTTTTATTTCATCTTTCTTACAAGATTTTAAGTTTGGTGACGTTGGGGATTCTTTTTAACTTTATATTCCCAGGTCCTAGCAGAGTATTTGGCACTAACTAGACAGTCAGTATATTTTTGTTAAATAAGGTTAATTATAGATAAAAGGATAATAAAGTACTAATTAGAAACAAATCTACTGGTAGAAAACAAGATAAGGAAAAATTAAGTTTCTTAGTACTTATTACATTTTGAATTCTTTTTCAGCAACCTTATAGACTGCATTTTTAATTTTGTTCTACTGAAGGTGGGTAGTCAACAGTGATGGGAAAACCAGAACTTTTGAGGTTAAAATTAGCCATTTTCACCGTATATTTAGTTGTAAACCACTCTGACATCAGTAGTCTAAAAAGTCAGTGATGTTGGTTTTTCAGAAATTGAAATTTTTAGTCTAAAAGATGTAAAATATCAGTTTAATTGGTTTCTTAATATTTTCCAAGATAATATACAGAAACAATGTTTCAATAGGGTCTTAGGTGAGTAACTAAGCAACTGGCAACAAAATGAATCTGGATTTTGCAGGCAAATGTCTGAAAATGCAGGCACAATAGGACAATTTTAAGACATAAAGCAAAAATACATGGTTAGATCAGACCAGATAACCTCAAGGCTAGCAGAATATTGTAATTGGTTGGTGAAAACAACAGGCATGACAGTTAAGCACTAAAAAGAAAAGGAATAGCACAAAGAATGAGGGGGGAAAAGCAAGGAGATAGTGGTGATAAGCAGCTAGAGGAAGAAAAAGAATATGAATAATTACACAGTGGAAAAATCAGTTATCCATTCTGCACTTACATCAGTTGATGGTATGGACCATTCTATATTAATACTAACATTAAAGATAAATTTAAAGTAAATAACTTTTATTTTTTATTTTCTAGAAAATTTTAGATCAAGAAATTTTGGCTATCTATAGTGATACATAATAACCATCTTAAAAATGCAATAGAAATGTTAAAAACATACCTGTGTACAGTTATCAAATATTTCAATAAAATCTAAATTTAAAAAAGTGTGAGATCTATGAAAAATGTTATGAATATCACTTTAAGTCTGGAAAACTAGAACCATATATATGTTTTTTTTTTTTTTTTTTTTTTTTTTTTTTTTTTTTTTTTTTTTTTTTTTTTTTTTTTTGAGACGGAGTCTCGCTCTGTCGCCCAGGCTGGAGTGCAGTGGCGCCATCTCGGCTCACTGCAAGCTCCGCCTCCCGGGTTCACGCCATTCTCCTGCCTCAGCCTCCCGAGTAGCTGGGACTACAGGCGCCCGCCACTGCGCCCGGCTAATTTTTTGTATTTTTAGTAGAGATGGGGTTTCACCGTGGTCTCGATCTCCTGACCTCGTGATCCGCCCACCTCGGCCTCCCAAAGTGCTGGGATTACAGGCGTGAGCCACCGCGCCCGGCCCATATATATGTTTTTATAGTTTTTCAGTTGTCTTATTTTATACAACGGCAAACAAGCATTCATTATATATTGGAGAGTATAAAGTTTGTGTGTTATGACTGATTTATGTTGCTTTATCTTAGTGAAGGGAAATAGGAAGGGGCACTTATTCATGGAGAATAAACAAGCAGAAAGAGAAAGATATTATGGGTAATCTTTAATAGCTATGTGTCAGCATTTTAAATTGTCTATTTTATATACAGAATAGCCTTAAATATTTTGTTCAACACACAAGAGTAAACCTTGGTCTGTAATGAAGTAATGTGTGTCTCTGTGGTAATCGTCTATATGGCTAGCACAATGCATACTCTCAGAATAAACTAGTCTTAATGTGGAAAATGTTATTTGGGATTGTTAAATACCTAACCAGAATGAGAAAATAAAATATCTGTACTATTTCCAGGCAATAAATGAAGATAGTAGATAATGCTGTATAATCAAACTCAGGTAACAAGTGGTCAAATCTAGTATTTGTACATTTTATCAAAGTGAAATTTGATCTGCTTAGTAAACTATGACTCTGATGCTAATAGAATTGCAGAAAAGCCTACAAGGGTCAGAACTTACTAGGCTGATCACTTTAGATGCCTTTGCCTCATTTAGATGTTTGCAGACAAAGGAACTTCTTGTTATATTTTGTTTGTACACCAATATGCCTTGCCTGCTTTTTGCTGTAGCTTTTAATTTAGGAGAAGCTACCAGCTTAGCTATTGTTTGAATTATAGCTAGATAATAATAAAGTTGCATAGAAAATTAATCGACATTGGAAATGTGATTTGTTTGGGGACATTATGATGTAGCATGAATTAGCACCATGGAATGTTATACTGCTTCTATCCTTAATCTAGATTATGTCTGGTAATAAAAAATAATTATGGAATGCTTTCTTTTGACAGAGTGCATGTTTTTGTTTTAATGCATGTTTGTAGTTGATGATTAAATGGCTTATCTTTAGCTCTGTTTTTTTTTTAAGTTCAGTTGGATTACTGTCACTAAAGCAAAATTATTGTTTGTTTCTAGAGCAGCGTTTAACTGTCAAAAAATCAACAGACAATTTATTCCCAGAGCAGAAGTCTTCTCTGAATTATTTGAGGCAGAAGAAAGAACGACCTCATATGTTAAATTTGAGTGGTACTGATTCATCAGGAGTACTTAGGCCAAGGCAAAACCGATTAGACAGTCCACTTAGCAATCGTTATGCAGGAGACTGGAGCAGCTGTGGGGAAAACTACTTTTTAAATACAAAAGAAAATTTAAATGATGTGGATTATGATGATGTCCCTTCAGAAGATAGAGAAATCGGAGAAAATTATAGCAAAATGGATGGGCCAGAAGTAATGATTGAACAGCCAATTCCCATGTCCAAAGAGTGTACATTTCAGACATATTTGACAATGCAGACAATTGAGTCTACAGTGGATCGAAAAAACAATCTCAAAGATCTACAAGAAAGTATTGATACTTTGATTGGAAATCTGGAACGTGAGCTCAACAAAAACAAGCTTAATATGAGTTTTTGAGATTGAGGGGTTTTTTTTGTAATGTCTTAAAGTTTCAAATCTGTTTTTGTTTTATTTTCTTATACCACCCACAGCGATGTTTTCATTTTTTTACTCTTGAAATCTTTAATTAATTTTTAATAAGTTTATATGATTCAATTAAAAACACTATTCATTAATACAATTTTTACTTATCTCACTAGAAAACTTTTCTGGGGATCAATAAAACTTGAACTTCTTGGGATATTTTACTAAATCTTGCCAACTCTATGGAGATAACTTTCAAATGCACTTAAGAAGGTTCACATAAGTTATTAGCCCCTCAAGGTTTTTCTGCTTTATGGGAACCACTCTTCTGTAGCTGAGACAGATGTCCTTTTTTTGTTTGTTTTTTGAGACAGAGTCTCACTCTGTCGCCCAGGCTGGAGTGCACTGGTGCTATCTCAGCTCACTGCAACCTCCACCTCCCTGGTTCAAGTGATTCTCCTGCCACAGCCTCCCGAGTAGCTGTGATGACGGCGCCCACCACCATGCCCAGCTAATTATTGTATTTTTAGTAAAGACGGGGTTTCACCATGTTGGCCAGGCTGGTCTCGAACTCCTGATCTCAGATGATCCGCCCACCTTGGCCTCCCAAAATGCTGGGATTACAGGTGCGAGCCACTGCGCCTGGCCTCTAGATGTTCTTTTAGAGGAACATCACAGCTGCTCAGTCTGATTTGCAGTACTGGTCCTGGTACACTGCAACATCCTTTGGTCAAATTTTATTTGTAATGCAAATGCTGCTATAAGAAAATCTTTTTATAAATAAAAGTGAAATTATACAAGTATTAATGTTTTCTGTATTAACAGTAATTATTTAAGCTTATAAAAATTAAATATTTTTATAATCCTGAAACTGTATATATTTATAAATGCATATATGTATAGATATCAGGATGGGGGAGGGGTTATTGTAGAATCACATGTATTTTTAAAGTATATATGTCATGAGGCCAAAATTATTATCTTAAAGTATTTTTTTCAGGGAAAGAACATTTAAATTAAAGGAGGAATTACATAAAAACACTTGAACAATAATACTCTAGAAGCATCTGAATAGAAATAATAGACTTTCTTTCCTTTATTCACAGAAAGTCACAATGTCCCCTGGGAAAAGTCATCTTTTAAATTTGAAATCCTCTAACTCCTTAAGGGATTAAGTACCCAGATTTCTGCACTGGTGACTTAGATTTAATAAATCTGCCCCTGTTCTATGCATTTTTATATTCTGCTTTGTTTTAATTATTTATTTGTAGTAGTACATTTATAACATTGACTTTATAATTACCCCCATTTGTTTCTAAATAGTCTTGCCAGCATATTACGTTACTGATTTTTAAAAATTAACTTATTTTGGCTAAGTATATATACAATGTTATAGAATCACAGTAATGTTTGAAAATGTAAATTTAGAAGGCTTTTGTATTAAATCAAAATGTATTTTTTTAAACTTTTACAGAATATGTAATTTTAAAATTATAAATAGACTTTAAGTTACCAACTTTTAAGATATGGCAGCCATTGAAAAACTGGCTTCCTGATGTTTTTCTAAATATTAAAGTACTTAAAATATTTCTATGCAATAAATATTGATAAACAGACATTATTTAATTTGAAAACCCACTGTTAAAAAAGATAAATATTTTTATATGAAATTTTCATTTTTTAAAACTTTGTGTTAACAGTTCAGAAGAATACCAAGAGAACATATATATTGAGTAAACAGTCAAAGGAAAGTACTCTTGAATGTTTTATAGGAAAGCTGTCTCAGTTTCCTTCCTTTTGTTGCTATATCATGTATGAATTGAATAAATTGCTCTAGAAATGTAAAAATTTTATTAAAATATTATAATCTTCGTGTTATGCTATTAATTATAATGGTTTTAAGGATCACTTATTTTAATATTCTTTTTAAACAAAGGTGTTAAAATTTTGGACCATCATGTATTATCCATCAATATATGTAAATAACATTTATTTGTCAAAAATTTTCCAGAATCTGAAATACTTTTAAGGGCCATGCTTGTATTACTATATTACTATATTATTTTGGATGAGAATAGTTTTAAAGTTGATCTCTGCCCTCTTAGAGAATTCTATCATTTTTTTGTTGTCTAATCACCGAGTTATAGCTATAAACTGCTTTTATTGACTCTGCTGTACCAGAAGTGTTGGATAAGTTTAGATGTCTTTACTTTAAATGGCATTTTACTTCAAATGTTTTTTGCGAGTTTTTATACCTGCTTTTTATAATTTCCTAGGATCTTTCTGTAGTGTCAACTGTTGCTCCTTTCTGAGGCTGCCAGCTTTAATTTTTCTTTTTCTTTTCTTTTTTCCTTTTTAATAGAGACAAGATCTCAGTATATTGCCCAGGCTGGTCTCAAATTCCTGGGCTCAAGCGATCCACCCGCCTCAGCCTCCCAAAGTGCAAGGATTACAGGCGTGAGCCACTATGCCCAGCCCCTAATGTTTTTTAGGATTAAAAACAATTTTAATTTTAGAGCATGTACCTGAATAAAAATTCTAAACAATTCAGATGGATAGAAAATAAAAGTACAAGTGTTTCTGTCTGCCATCCACACCAATTTCACCTCTTAGAGGTTAACAGCACGTTTCTTGCTGCTGTTTCTTATCATTTAAGCCAAATTTGTCATTCTATGAATGATAAACAATTTATCTCACTTCATTCCTTCTCACCATTTTTGTTATGTTTTTAGTTCATTTGTTCTCCTTTATAACTGTAGTTAATAATTTTTTTGATCCATTGATTTTAAATATATTTCCATAACATTGAGGAAATGACCAACCTTGTACTTCCCTTCCATTACTGTCCTTTACCTCCTAACTTCTCTTAAGTTATACTATTAGTTTATATAATCAGTTTTAATGATGTATAATGTTTTCCCTCTATACTGTATATTTATTTGTATATTATATATACTATATACTGTATATTTATTCTAAACACTGCAAATCAGTAACTAGCAGTCACACTATGCAAAAGTATGCACAGGTAAACCAGGTGATTTATCTCCTCCTATGTATCTATCTTATATCCTTAAGTCTGTACTGATTTAAGCAGAATGTTTCACGCATAAAGGCCAAATGGATTCTTTTATAGCCAGTCATCAACTTCCCCAAATCATGCTATGTGTCATTTGCTACGTAATTGGGTCATGGCTTTTGCATACTTTAATGGTTCCTGGAGTAAGTAATTGCTTTTATTTCTTTTTTTTTTAAAAAAAAATCTTTCAATAGAGACGGGGTATTGTTATGTTGCCAGGACTGGTCTCAAATTTGTAGGCTCAAGCGATCCTTTCCGCCTCAGTCTCCCAAAGTGCTGGGATTACAGTATGAGCCACTGCTTCCAGCCTGCTTTTATTTCTCGACAGAAGAAAAACACTTGCTTTACTGTAGCTCTTCTTTTAATCATACTATTGAATTACCAAATTTGTTCAGAGTGCTTTTAGCTCTCATCTTGGGATTCTGGAACTATATTCTTGTCTTTATTTTTCTTTGACAGAATTGACAGGAAGGAAGGAAGTATGTTCTTCACTCTAACCCCGAGATCATTTTATGCTTCTTAATCAGCTTCATCGAATTTGGACAAAGTGATTTTAAGCTATCATCTTGGGATGTATTTTCTTTGTACTCCTATTTTTTTTTCTTTCTTTTTTTTCTTTTTCTTTCTTTTTTTTTTTTTTTTTTTTTTGCTGCATTCTTTCTTGAATTTGTCTTTTCTGTTTGCTGAAGTATATTTACAGGTGCCTTTTTTTCCCCCAGAAAGGGTGCACGGGAGAGAAACTAGGAGTCCTTGTGTGTTTGACAAGGCCTTTATTTTTTCCTCACACTTTATTTTTATTGGGCCTGCAGTTCTATGTTCAAACTCATTTTTCTTTAGACTTTTGAAGACATTTCACTATCACCTTCAAGCATCCAGTTTTGCAGTAGTCCAGGCTAGAAAGATTCGGACCAGGATAGAAACAATAGAGATGGTGAGATATGGTTGGATTCTGGATATATTTTGAAGCAGGAGCTAAAAGAATCTGCCAGTGGACTGTGAAAGGAGTAGGGCCTGAGCAGCTGAATGATGGAGCGCCATCAAATGAGATTGAAATGACTCCATGTTTTTTCAGTGAGGTCCTTCTATTGGACGTTGGTGTTGTTAATATAGTAGTTATTAAAATGTCTTATAATGTCCTGTTAACGATTAGTACTAATGCCTCTGTACTTGGTGATGGTGCTCATAGAGTTACTACTAGAATAAGAAGGCCAGAAGACTTCATCTATATCTTTTGATTTTTTTTTTTTTTTTTTTTTTTGAGACGGAGTCTCGCTCTGTCGCCCAGGCTGTAGTGCAGTGGCGCGATCCCGGCTCCTGCAAGCTCCGCCTCCCGGGTTCACGCCATTCGCCTGCCTCAGCCTCCCGAGTAGCTGGGACTACAGGCGCCTGCCAACATGCCCGGCTCATTTTTTGTGTTTTTTGTTTGTTTGTTTTGTTTTTTGTTTTTTAGTAGAGACGGGGGTTTCACTGTGTTAGCCAGGATGGTCTCGATCTCCTGACCTCGTGATCTGCCTGCCTTGGCCCCCCTAAGTGCTGGGATTACAGGCGTGAGCCACCGCGCCCAGCAAGACTTCATATATATTTAAAGTCCCACATAATAACTGTCTGGATCCCGTCTCTACTAAAAATACAAAAAATTAGCCAGGTGTGGTGGCGGGCGCCTGTAGTCCCAGCTACTCGGGAGACTGAGGCAGGAGAATGGCGTGAACCCGGGCGGCAGAGGTTGCAGTGAGCCGAGATTGCGCCACTGCACTCCAGCCTGGGCGACAGAGCGAGACTCTTGTCTCAAAAAATAAAAAATAAATAACTGTCTGGAAAATTCCAGATTATGTAGCTTTACATGTTAGGGACCCTAAAGAAACAAGGTTGAGTACTGGTGGGGTCCCTGAAAAGAATTTAGTTTCCAGACCACAGATTGACTTTGATGGTTAAGATTTTATAAATTAAATATATCAATTTTTAGGTACTTTGGTATGATAAAGTTGTATTATGATTAATAATAACAAGTCTTAATTTGAGGCTTACTCACTTGAGGACTTTGGTACAAAAATGCTCTTTTGCTGTTTTTCCTGACCAATTTTCATTCTGAATGCAAAAGGGTCATATTTGATAAACACTGAAGTGCCACAAGTCAGATTTCTTGATTGCATTCTGCCTCAGCCTGAAATGGACTTGCTAACTCAGGCAGAAATTGAATTTATTGAGAAAATAGTGTATCAAAGGGAAGACTTTGAGGGTGCTGAAAGTCTTTTATATTTTGGTCTAGGTGGTGGTTTCATAGGTGTTTACATATCAGGTTGCATACTTAAGATTTGTGCCCTTTATATGTCATACCTCTATTTTTAAATTTTTTTTTAATGGGCAAGCTTGAGAAATAGACTTGGAAAAGAAACAGAAACTAAGAGAGGCTAGGTCGTCAGAATGACAGCAATCAAGGCCATACCTGGTTATGACACTGCTGTTGCTGTCACTGTCACTAAGCAGCCTCATGTACTCCCCACTGGAGTTAGTTAGAAAACATCCTCATTCTCCATTACTCCTGATTCACAGTCCCAGACAGAAGCATGAGATTGTACTCCAGCTTCCAGGAGGCAGAGAGGAATTAGCTTGCATCCTTTCTTAGAATTTACATAGTAAGTAGATTTATGATCACAGAAGGAGATTTGGATGCTGAGCAGGCAAAACAGTGGCAAATATACACAACACTTTCCTAATCATCTGAACCCTGTTGCTCCAAAATTGGAGTCTTTCTTACCCTGTCCCCCCTGTATATCCCAGCCATCAACAGGTCTAAGTGCTGTGTGTCTTAAACTGCATTGGAGTTTGTCACTGCTAATACCCTAGTCCAAGCCACCATCATCCCTCAATCTCATATTTCCTCTCTGCTGTCACTCTCCCCTCTCTACACCCACGATCCAGTCTATTCATGGAAGCTACTGTGAAAAAGATATACTGCATCATTTCCTAGGCCTTCTCCCTTGCTCCCCGGCTCTAGCAACACTGGGGACCCTCATTGCTGTCTGAGGCTCTCTGCTCTTGCCATTGCCCCTGTCTGGAAAGCTCTTTATCCAGATGTTACTTAAGCAGTTCCTTTTTGTCATTCGCTTCTCTGCTCAAATGTCACTTCAAAGAGCCTGCTTCTGAACAGCCTGCTCTGAGAATAAGGGGAAGAAGCAGATGGAGATTTCTGGGTTTTTTTGTAATAAATGCTATTAATAAATACTTATGGTACTATCTGACTAAACTGCAGATATTTATCACTTTGGTAAATGTTTACATTTAAACCAAATTTAAGAAGAAAAATGTTTTAAAAACTACACCCACATCCATTGTCACTTTTTGTCATATCACCTGGGCTTATCTTCAAGGCTTTATCATTATCTGAAATTATCTCATTTATTTATTTGTTTATTCATTTATTGTCTATGTCCACTCCTCTAGAATGTAATCTCCATGGCAGCAGGGACTTTGTATAACAATCTAGTTCATTGCCATATGCCTAGGGACTATAACATAGAAGCTGTTCAATTAATTGTTAATCAATGAATAACTGTAATAAGATACTTGAGAATGGTTGTCTTTTTGTTAGGAAAAGACTAAGTACTATAATCGCAATGTCTACATAATTTTAAAAATATTCACTCCTGAGTAATAAATTATTTGTGGTTAAGAGAGTAATGTTATCTCTTTTTTAAAAATGACTTGTCTTTTTTATAGTTAAAGTGGTCTTGGGAAAATTAATGACTACAAGTCGGTGGGTAAATTTGGGGTGATTTTTTGTAGCATTTCTTTGCTGCAGAACACAGTAGAAACAGTTATTTATGTGATATGTGTATGAAAATGCACATCTCACCATGACAAAGAAACATCTTTAAGAAATATTTTGTTAAAATGCATCATTTCTTTATAGAAATCATAAAGAGCAAAATATATCCTCTTAATTTTGACCTAATTTACTTCATATGCACTTTCTCTAGAACTGGAAAAAACTATTTTTCATTTTGTTAAAAGAAAACATTTTCATAAACTTGAATGAACCCTATAAGTAGAACTCTTCCTTATTAGAAAAAATAGCAGAGAAACCACTTTGAGGGACAGGCACTACATTTAATGTTTTTATTTTCCTCAATGTCAAGTGTTTGTTTTAAGCAATGAGAAAATGCGTAAACATTGCCCTTGGGTTGGGTTAACTTCATTCTTATTTGTTTCATAAGGCCACTTGACATGCTTTTAAGTTATTTGGGTTAATCTGGCTTTCTTGCTTAATGGAGGTATAGATGTAGTAGAAACTTGGTGTTGCCCTCTATATTCTATATACTTTGGAAATTCCACTCTTCAAAATAATTTTCCAAAGAGAGTTTAAAATTTCAACTTTAGAAAAGTGCAATACACATTAAATGAAGAAACAGGAAAGCCCCTCACATTCAAGACTTTTTTGTGTGAAAATTATGAAACAGCATGCCTGCAGCTCACATTTTTTTCACAGCTGCAGATATTGAACAGTGACCCCTTGTTCTTGACCTTTGTTCAAGAAACGAGATGCAGGTTGCCAGCCTGTTTGCGTCTGTTCTTGCCTTTTTTCCCCCTGTGGCCATTGTAAAACCCACTCTTTAACCTAAGAGCAAGTTTGAATCGTTAAGTAAGTGAAAACTACTTGTCTAGGCTGGTAGATAAGAAATGTCAGAGCATAAAGTGCCATCTGTCCAAGGTTATAAATCTACATTTGATCTGTACTGTATATCAAATTCACCTATAAAGCCAAGGAAATATACATAAAAGAAGCCATACCGGTGTCTTTTCCCTCAACGTTTATGAGCACTTTCAACTTTATAGAAAAGTTGAAAATTTTATGGTGAATACCCATATATCTAGCATCCAGATTCTATAATTTATAAGCTTTTTGTTATATTTGCTCAATCACATATCTATCCATTATTTGTCTTTTTTTTGTGCATTTCAAAGTAAGTTGCAGGCATCAGGACATTAGGAAAAGACTAAGTACTATAATGGCAATGTCTACCTAATTTTAAAAATATTCACTCCTGAGTAATTATTTGTGGTTAAGAGAGTAATGTTTTATCTCTTTTTAAAAAACGACTTGTCTTTTTTTTTATAGTTAAAGTGGTCTTGGGAAAATTAGTGACTACAAGTCAGTGGGTGGGTAAATCAGGACATTTCACAGTAAGTGTTATTTTGGAAGCCAAAAAAAAAGATTCAATTGTTGGTGAACTTTGTGTGATTATAATTAACCTCTAAAAGATTTGTGGTATTAATTCATCACAAATCTTAGAATTCATCACTGTTAGAAAGAACCAACATTGCTATTAATAGCTTCTAAAAAGTAATGAATATTTTGTATTCATTTGTATACAAGTAATGAATATCTTGTAATTATTATTATTATTATTATTATTTTTTTTTTTTTTTGAGATGGAGTCCTGTTCTGTCACCCAGGCTGGAGTGTAGTGGTGTGATCTCGGCTCACTGCAACCTCTGCTTCCCGGGTTCAAGCAATTCTCTCAGCCTCCTGAGTAGCTGGGATTACAGGCACGTGCCACCACACCCAGCTAATTTTTGTATTTGTAGTAGAGCTGGGGTTTCACCATGTCAGCCAGACTGGTCGTGAACTCCTGACCTTAGGTATATCTTGTAATTCTTACCAAATTACTTTTAGCTATCCTAGACTCCCATCATTCACAGACAACCTGCACAATTTCTACCATATTTAAATACTGTGTGTAATATTACTTTATTTTATCTAAAATTATTTTTTCAATTGAAAAAAATTGAAATGTAAAACTTCACACTGCTGCCATATATGGAAAACCAGTATCACTTGTCATTAACGAGTTAAAGTTTTTTCTATACACTAAAATGAATTCATAACTATTGAGATAATTAAGGTGTGAGCTCTATGTACAGTTATGTACACCTTAACATGCATACCACACTTTGGGAAATACTGAGTTTAGTCTCTGCTATGGTCTGGATATGGTTTGTTTGTCTCCACCAAATCTCTTGTCAAAATTTAATCCTCAGTGCGGTGTCTTGGGAGGTGAAAGTTGTTTGGGTCATGGAGGCAGATTCCTCATGAATAGATTAATGCCCTCCCTGGGAGGTGGAGTAAGGAGTGAATTCTCACTGTATTCGTTCCAATAGAGCCAGTTGTTAAAAATAGCCTAGCACTTCCTTGCACACTCTCCCTCTACCACCACCCCTTCCTCGCCACGTGACCTGTGCATACACTGTCTCTCCTTCACCTTCTCCTGTGAAGGGAAGCAGCCAGCAGCCCTCACCCAATCTTGAACTTTCTGGCCACCAGAATCATGAGTCAAATAAACCTTTTTCCTTTATAAATTGCTTAGCCTCAGGTTTTCCTTTATAGCAACACAAAGTGGACTAAGACAATCTCCATCTTTTCTATCACAAATGTTGGGACACAAGAAAAGTCAAAGCTGCATTGAAAGTTGAACACACAGATAACACCAGTCTGTTTTCTTTTTAAGGGACAAAAGCACCATGTCTAGGTAAGACACTTGACTAATTCCCACCCGGAGCTGGCGATAGAGAGAGTGAAAGGTCTCCTATAGCAGGGTTGGGGAGGGTCTCTCTGCAGTCTGAGATTGTGTCCCAAATGGGGCTCTTTCTTCATGAACCCTGTAGGCTCCACACTGGCAGGAACAGAGCCAAAGCCCAATTCTTACAGCCTGCATTTCTGCCTTGAGGACTTCTCAGTGCTGTTTCCCTGACCACATTTTTTTTTTTCATTTTGTTTCCTCTCACACTTTTAACCCTTTCCTACCAGCATATTTTCCCCTGAACTACCAACATAGGGTTGGTAGGAAATGACCAGAAATGTATCTTTCCTTCCTAAGATTAGAACCAGGGCATAGGAGCCAGACATAGAGATCAAAATACCAAATTTACTTTTGACAAAGGTAAGCTGGAGAATATGACTTGGGTCTATGGCCAAGTGGGCTTCTTCATATATCCTCTGTGATCTGATCATCCCCACCTAGTCACTGGTGGAGTTAATGAAAAAAGACCTCTCCTGGCATGGGCAGAGCCTGTCAGCACCATAAAAGTATGTATTACCAACAGGCTGGTGTGTGGTGAGAGAATGCAGAAGGCCCCTAGCCAAGCATGCTCAAGTTCTTCTCAATTCACTACTCAGATGAGTCATTCTTTGTGACTTGGGGAACAGTAAATTAGGGGTTTAAAGAGAAGCTGGAAGTGATTCTCTCATACTCTTTTCTCTTGAGAAGTAGCTAAATCCCCTCCCTTTTATGGAAATGGTAAAAGCACAGGATGTTATCCTCTAAAAATGACCACCTATTGCTTCCTCTTAATAAAGGACCAAATGTCACAAGATAAACTTTGGGACCCTTTTGTAAATGGAGCAGGAAGTGGAAATGCTGAACTGCACATAGGCAGTCAAAAAAAAAAAAAAAAACACACACATAAAGATTTTCCAGGTAATCACTAGGCAATTGCTGCCATGGGGCACCCAGTTAATTTGCAAAGTGGTCAAAGCAGCATATTCTCACCTCTTTTGGTAAATCCTTTCCCCTCAGGCCCCAGTGGCCATGTGCCACCTCTGGCTGCCTTGGGCCTCAGATATCCCAAGCAGTCTTGCCTTTCCTTCCTGTGCCCAACAGAATCTGTGTCTCCTCCTTCTCTACCTCCAGGGAAATCTTGCCTTCCATTTGGTTTTACAGTCTTGCCTGGAAGAATGTGCTCTCATCACCTGATTCAAATGCTAAAGTGTTAATGATGGATAGGGTTTATTTGTACTTTATTTTAAAATGGGAGCATATTAAACTATGCCTAAGAAAGTACTGGAAGTATTCTTTAGGTTCTGTTGGTTCTTTTTGCTAACTGTGGGGTCCCTCGATGCTCCTGCTACAGTTCCATGTTATGTTCACTTCTGAAAGACTGTTGGCTTTTGTATTAGCCATCTCAACTTCTCAGGTCTACTTTCAGCCTCAGCCAGTAGGGAACAGTACTTAAACCATTATCAGCCATATCCTTAATGCATTTAAACAGGGCCTAGGTCACAAGGGGGTTGTTGGGCTTCTAACAAATCACCTAGTGGAAATTTTATGAAAGTCAGAATTGCATATGTAAATTTTTAAAATATACATACACATACGAAGAACTAACCAAAACAACTTTGAAAAAGAACAGAGTTGGAGGACCAACATTATCTGATTTTAAGGTGACTTATAAAGTGACAGTAATCAAGATGGTATAGTAATGGCATCAAAATAGACAAATCAATAGAATAAAAGTTCAGAAATAGATTCATATATATATGGACAACTGATTTTTGACGAGACAATTCAGTGAAGAAAGAATAGTCTTTTCAACAAATGGTGCTGCAACAATAAAATATTTGCATGAAAAAAGTGCTTTGATCCACATCTCATACCATATGTAAAAATGAACTCAAAATACATCATAGACCTAAACGTAAAGCCTAAAAGTATAAAACTTCTAGAAGAAAACCTTGGATTATGCACAGATTTCTCAGATTGGTCACCAAAAACATGATACATAAAAAAAATTTTTTTGATAAACTGAACTTCATCAAATTTACAAACTTCTGCACTTTGAAAGACCCTGTTGAGAGAATAAGATGAACCACATTGGGAGTATATATTTGCATATATCTGATAATGGCTGGCATCCGGGATGTATACAAAATTCCAAAACCTCAATAATAATTAAAAAAACACTCCCCTTGCTCCCTGCAATGAGCAAAATACATGAACAAACACTTCATGAAAGAGTATATATGAATGGCAAATAAAGACATGAAAATTAACCACTATCATTAGTCATTAGGAAATGCAAATTAAAACCACAAAAAGATACCACCACACAGCAGTTAGAATGGCTAAATTTGAAAACAGTGACCCTACTGGCAAGAATGTGGAAGAAATGAGACTCTCATATACTGCAGGTGGGAATGTAAAATGGCACAACCACTTTTATTTAGCATTATCTTTAAAAAGTCAACATATACATACCACAGGATCCAGACATTCCATTCCTAGATATTTATCCAAAAGAAATGAATGCATATGTCTGTAAGGAAAACTTGTACAGAAATTATCATAGCAGACTAATTTGTAATAGCAAGATACTCATCTGACAAAGGTCTAATATCCAGAATCCACAAGGAATTTAAACAATTTTACAAGAAAAAAACAACCCCATCAAAAAGTGGGCAAAGGATATGAACAGACACTCCTCAAAAGAAGACATCTATGCAGCCAACAAACATGAAAAAGAGCTCATCATCATCACTGGTCGTCAGAGAAATGCAAATCAAAACCACAATGAGATACCATCTCACACCAGTTAGAATGGCGATCATTAAAAGGTGAGGAAACAACAGATGCTGGAGAGGATGTGGAGAAATAGGAACACTTTTACACTGTTGGTGGGAATGTAAATTAGTTCAACCATTGTGAAAGACAGTGTAGCAATTCCTCAAGGATCTAGAACCAGAAATACCAGTTGACCCAGCAATTCCATTACTGGGTATATACCCAAAGGATTATAAATCATTCTACTATAAAGACACATGCACACGTATGTTTATTGCAGCACTATTCACAATAGCAAAGACTTGGAACCAACCCAAATGCCCATAGACTGGATAAAGAAAATGTGGCACATATATACCATGGAATACTGCGCAGCCATAAAAAAGGAGGGGTTCATGTCTTTGCAAGGACATGAAGCTGGAAACCATCATTCTCAGCAAACTAACACAGGAACAGAAAACCAAACACTGCCTGTTCTCACTCATAAGTAGGAGTTGAACAATGAGAACACATGGACACAGGGAGGGGAGCATTATACACCAGGGCCTGCCAGGGGCCTGGGGGCTAAGGGGACGGATAGCATTAGCAGAAATACCTAATGTAGATGACGGGTTGATAGGTGCAGCAAACCACCATGACACGCATATACCTATGTAACAAACCTGCATGTTCTGCACATGTATCCCAGAACTTAAAGTATAATAAGAAAAAGAAAAAGAAAGTATATTATCTAGATGCATCTATTTAAATTTAATGGGTATTAAATTTATTAAACATACCTACAAAATCTAAGTAAGACATGAATTTTAAAAAAATAAAAGAACAGTGCCTCACACTGTAATAGGAAATGACAGCTATTGCTATTAGGAGTACGGCATCTATTAACAGTTTCCAGCAGTAAACACAACCATTATCAAATAATAAAGACCTATTATAAAAATATTCAAGCAACAGAGATCTATTAAAATTTTTATCTTTGCTTCAAAATAATATGGAGTGAGGAGTGTAGGTTAAAGATTAGTCATGTACTGATCTTTATAAACGCTGGGGCTGGTAAAAAAGTCCCCTCTTTGCCTTGCACACTTGTCCCTTCTCCCATTCCATCCCTCAGAAGTAAACATAATGAACACATTGATGGCTACACTTCCAGACTTTTCTATACATACAGAGAAATGTGAATGTTAGTACAAATACACATACACAGTTTTACACAAGTGGGGTCATATTGGATATATTGTTTTGCAACTTGATTTTTCCCTTGATAATTTGTAAACTTCCTATCTTGTTGGAATGAAGAATGTTCCTCATCACAGCTGAAGGGTCCTTGTCTGATGAACATATTTTGCTATTTTCCTACTGATGGACATGTAGATCCCTTCCGCACATTACAATTTTGTTCTGGCCAATATTTTCTCTCTCCTTTTTCTATTTCTTTTTTTATCATCTGCTTCATTTTTCATTTATCTATTTTCTCTCTTTAGTACAGAAGTCAACACTTTTGTCAGCTTCTCGGTTAGCACTCCCCACCCACTGCTTCCTTGAATGCTCTGAGGACCAATGAATTCCTTATTCTATGATCCTGACCTTTATAGGCCAAAAAAGAGAGAGAGAAATAACAATGAAAGTGAATTTCGACTACTGTTATGTTTAAGTCACAGTGCAGGCTGCTTTTGCTTTCCTGAGGAAGTATGTCAAGTGTTTTTTAAATTATTTTTTAAAAATTCTTTTCTTTAAAACCTTATTTTTTTCTTGTTCTTTCTTTTCTCTTTTTTTTCTTTTTCCTTGCCAGCAGAAAGTGGAGGCACACTTTCAAGTTTGCTTTTTAATCCACAAACTCAACATTTTTTCTTTTCTGTTTACTAAGTCACACAATTCCCTTGGAGGCAGACTTTTATGTGTCCCTTTAGTAATGTTTTGTCCTTTATTTTCCACATAAAGTAATAAACTAATAAGTAAAATCTTTATTAGAATTTCTCTCCAACTTTGGAATCTTTTTATGAGGTTGTAGGAGCCTGAATAATGGTCCCAAAGCCATCCGTGCCCTAATCCTTGGAACCTGTGAATGTTACCTTACGCGGCAAAAAGGATTTGACAGATTAAGTTAAGGATTTTGAGATGGGGAGATTTTCCTGGATTATCTAGATGGGGCCTAAATGTGGTCACAGGAGTTCTTCTGAAAGGGAGGCAAGGGGAGATTTGACTAAAGAAGAGGAGAAGGCAATGTGTAAGTGGAAGCAGAGATTAGAGTGATGCAGCTACGAGCCAGCAAATGCCCACAGTAAGTTGGAGGAGGCAAGGAATGGGTTCTCTCTCCATTGGAGCTTCCAGATGGAACTAGCCCTGCTGGTTTTGCTGGTTTCGAACTTCTGGTCTCTAGAACTGTGAGAGAACAAATTTCTCTTGTTTTAAGGTACAGAGTTCATGGTAGTCTGTCAGGAAATGAATACAGAGCTCTATTCACAATGTTCTGTAATTAATTTTGCTATTTTTTTTTCAATTTGTTGCTTGTTATTGTTCTTTTTAATTGCTTTTCTTCCCAGTAGTTTGCAGACATCAAAACAAAGTTATATATTTAAAACTGGTGATAAACAATGAGTTTATAATAGCCTTTCATGATATAAGTAGGGGCTTGTTTAACTCAACTCACCTGTTTTTTGCCTTCCCCACCGGCACTCTAGCTGCACCAAACTCCTAGGGCCTTGCTTTGATACGGTCCTGAATCTGCAATCCCACTCTCTAGAGGTTTCTGCTATTTATAGGCTTTTTTTTTTTCACCTTTATCAATTTTTAAGACACGTAGCACTTATTTCCTGTTTTCTGTTCTAGGTATTTGAGTACACAGCTTATTGTGTCTACTGGATTGTATGTATTAAAGGCAAGGATACACTATACTTCCTTATCATCTTTCCTGGAACAAAGTAGAAAGAAATAAACCGACTATTTGGGAGGTAATTTCCCAAATAATGGCCCCAAAGAGATTCATGCCCTAATCCCTGGAACCTGTGAATGTTACCTTATAGAGCAAAAAGGATTTGGTAGATTTAATTGAGCTAAGGATATTGAGAGGGGGACATTGTCCCGGATTATCTAGATGAGCCCTAAATTTAGTCACAAGGATTCTGCTGAAAGAGAGGCAAATGGAGATTTGACTATAGAAGAGGAAAAGGCGGTGTGCAGATGGAAGCGGTTATTGACACATTATAGGTATAATAACTAATATTTACTGAGGATCTACTGTTTCAGACGATGTAATGGGCATTTTATATATTCCGTCTCAGTTTATCCTCACAAGAGCCATGTGAAGTGGTTTTTCCAGTTATCCATTGCTACATAATAAACCGTCCCAAAACCTAGTGGCTTAAAATGATGACAGCATTGGCTGGGTGCGGTGGCTCACGCTTATAATCCCAGCACTTTGGGAGGCTGAGGTGGGCAGACAACCTGAGCTCAGGAGTTCGAGACCAGCCTGCCCAACATGGTGAAAGCCTGTCTCTACTAAAAAAAAAAAAAAAAGAAGAATGCAAAAAATACAAAAATTAGCCGGGTGTGGTGGCGGGAGCCTGTAATCCCAGCTACTCAGGAGGCTGAGGCAGGAGAATCACTTGAACCCAGGAGGCAGAGGTTGCAGTGAGCCGAGATCACGCTGCTGCACTCCAGCCTGGGTGACAGAGCAAGGCTCCAGTTCGAAAATAATAATAATAATAATAATAATAATAATAATAATAATAATAATAAATGACAGCATTTGCTTTACTCACCAATGTGCATTTGGACAGGTCAAGGCAGGGAAAGCTCATCTCTGCTCCGCTCTGCGTCAGCTGGGGTAGCTCGAAGGCTCAGGGTTGGAATCATCTGAAGGTTCATTCACTCACATGCCTGGTGGCTGACACTGGCCATGGGCCGAAACCTTATTTGGAGCTGTTGACTGGAACACCTCCATGCTCCCTTTCCGTGAGCTGCCTCACAATGGGTTCCCAGGGTGAGTGCCCAGTGAGAGAGAGCCAGGTGGAAGCTGTCTCACCCTTGATGACCTGGCTTCAGGTGAGATGCAGTGTCATTTCCACAGCATTCTGTTGTTCGAGGCAATCACAAAGTGCTACCCAGTTTCTAGAGGAGGGGAAATGGAGTCTGTCTCTTGATGGGATGTGGCAAGAAACGGTGGAATGGGAAATATTGCTCCACTTTTGAGAATTCCTTCTGCTGCAGCAGAAGCTCATCATGGTTAAAAGATTGAAGCTGTAAGTGGCTGAGTGCTCAAAATTCTGACTCCAAAGCCCAGACTATGATTCAGATATTTCTCTTACTATGTGACTTTTAAAGCTATTAATATCACATGATCAATTCCTTTTATAATCTCTAAACAAATTCTTATAAGCACTCTTTATTATTTTTAAACAAAAATTTCTACTGATGCACATAGATGTACGTAGTTTCAGGGTACATACGATCATTTAATACATTTATGTAGTTTGTAAAGATTAATTAGTACACGTGGAATATCCATCACCTTAAATATTTGTCTTTTCTTTATGCCAGAAACATTATTCTCTTCCAGCTATTTTGAAATCTACAATAGATTTTATTGACTATAGTCACCCCACTAATCTATTGAACACTAGGTCTTATTTTTTCTATCAAACCATATATTTGTACCCATTAATCAACTTCTCTTCACCCATACCACCCCCTCACCTTCCTGGACTCTGGTAACAACCAATCTGTTCTCCATCTTCATGAGATCCACCTTTTTAGCCCCCACAGATGAACTAGTACATGTGATATTTTTCTGTGCTTGTTTTATTTCATTTAACATAACCTCAAGTTCCATCCATGTTGATGCAAGTGGCAAGATTTCATTCTCTTTTATGGCGAAATAATATTCCACTGTGTGTACCACATTTTCTTTATCCAGTCATCTGTCGATAGGCACTTAGGTTGATTCCATGTTTTGGCTGTTGTGAATAGTGCTGCAATAAACATGGGAGTGCAGATGTCTCTTTGATATATTGATTTCCTTCCTTTTCAGTATATACCCAGTAGTGGAATTGCTGGATCATACGGTAGTTCTATTTTTAGTCTTTTGAGAAACCTCCAAACTGTTCTCCACAGTGGTTGTACTAATTTACATTCCCACCAGCATAGTTCTTCTTTCTCTACATCTTTGCCAGCACTCATTATTGCCTGTCTTTTTGATAAAAGCCACATTAACTGGGGTGAAATGCTATTTCATTGTGGTTTTGATTTGCATTACTCTGATGATTAGTGATGTTGATCATTTTTTCATATACCTGTTGGATTTGTCATCTTTTGAGAAATGCCTATTCAGATATTTTGCCCATTTTTTAATCCAATTGTTCTTTTGCTATTCAGTAGTTTGAGCTCCTTATATATTCTGGTTATTAATCTTTTGTCAGATTGGTAATTTGCAAATATTTTCTCCCATTCTGTGGGTTGTCTCTTCACTTTGCTGACTGTTTCCTTTACTTTGTGAAGCTTTTTAGCTTGATGTAATCCCATTTAGTCTATATTTACTTTGGTTGCCTGGAGCACTGTTCATTTTTCCATAGGAGGACTATATATGAATACTTTTTCAAATGTGTATAGATACTGTTGTGCTGCATAACATACTAATTCATAGACCATTTTTGAATTTTTGGTAGCTTTTTATCCAGGGAAAGGGAATATCATTTTCAAGGAAGCAGAGGTGAGAGGATATAGCATGTGTGGAGAACAGCATGGAGTGAAATGGCTAGAGCAGAAGTAGGGGAGAGCAAGGCTGTAAGAGATGAGTTTACAAGCAAGCAGGGCCATGCCACAGGAAGGCAAAGAGATTAGACCCAATCCCCGAGGCAAGGAGGAGCCATTGAAACGTTGTGAGCAGGGAAGTGATGGATTTCAGGCCTGATTTTTAAATGACCACTTCGGCTTCAGTGTTGAGAATTTAAAAGCATAGGATTTGGAGTGATATGTAAATCTCAGTTCACCCACTTACTGCATAATTTGGAATTTGCTTAGAATATTTTATGCTCGTTCAATCTGTAGACGCAGGTATTTTCAATTCAGGAAAGGTTTTTTTCCTTTTGATGTCTTTGGCTTTTTAATTTTCCTGGTGTCTTATTAACAGTGCATAGATTTAAGTTCAAATCCTGGGTTCCAACTGAGAGTTGGGCACACCTGTTCTAGTAAGACGGCGTGCTCTCTAATCTGCCCGGGTTCATCAGGATGGGCTTAGCTAATGGCATAACAAATAAACCCTGAAGTCTCGGTGGTTTAATGTGATAGAGGGTTATCACCTGCTTGTGAAAAGTCTGATACAGAATGAGAAACTTTTCTCTACTTTGTAAATTATGGCCTCTGGAACACATAGCATGGGGAGATGAAGTTGGAAGGTTTCATGAGATGAGTTAAAGTCAGGCCTGGAGTGGCTTCCGTCACTTCCACCCACATCCTGTTGGCTAGGATTCGGTTAAAGGCTCCAATCTGACTGCAAAGGAGGCTGGTAAATGCAGAGGTACACGTGGATATTTGACCAGCACAAGTGGTTTCTGCCATCTTCCTCCCCGTCCACATTTTCTGTTACTCTCAATCAATTAAAATTGAGATTCTCATAATGAACTGATGCAGTTTTTTTATTTCAAATTCTGTCTACAGCATATCATTTCTGAGGACTAGACACCTCACAAGTACTCCCTACTTATAGCCCAGGTGTTTTTCTGGAGTTTGCCCTCTCCCGATGCTAAGGTGCCTGTTAGAGAAATGCAGACAAAATTCCAACAGTCTTAAAAAATAAAATGTATGATTGAGTAATGGCTACATGGTTCCCTACTTGACATGGATGGGTTGAAAGGAACATACAGAATGTCATCCTGCCTTTTGAACAAGTGGCTTTCATACGACCATGTCTAATATTTTTCCGTTTTTCTAAGTTTCAGACTTTAAGATCCATTTGTTTTTATTTTTTATTTTTTTCCTATTCTCATCTGCTGAGAGGACCCACATAATTATTAAACTAATTAGCTACTAATACATGTAAATTATTTATCTAGTAGGGTAAGAGAATGGATATCTTGGTTAGCTGTTTTTTTAGTAGGTACAAGTTTTCACCATGTTGGCCAGGCTAGTGTTGAACTCCTGACTTCAGGTGATCTGCCTGCCTCGGCCACCCAAAGTGCTGGGATTACAGGCATGAGCCACCAAGCCAGGCCAAGCTGTTAATTAAACACTATCAGGAATTACAATGTAATAAAAATATACTACAATAAATATAATTAAACTTCCTTTGATAATTCAAAAGTGACCTCAGAATCCCAAAGGAGTTCAGCATCTATGTAAAATATTTTAATATGTATTTTACATATTTTTTTAAAGCACTTAGACTTTACAAAGTGCTTTCATATGTTTTATCTTATTTAATCTTTGTAATTCCATGCAGTGGGAGTTATTATCCCCATTTGTTGGATGAAGAAATGAATCAGAAAGGTTATTTACCCAACATTACAAAGCTTGAGACGAGCTGTCTTTATACTGATGACCATCAGTAATTATTGTCAGTCCTGCAGACATGAATTCTGACATTTGGACGGACCTTGAATTTGGTTCTATACATGATGATAACTCCTTAATAAAAAGTTGCTTATTTGTCTTTTGTTGTCATAAATGTTCATTGCAGAACTAGAAAATAATGAAGTTCTAGCTATTGGTTGTTAGGATTCTGGATAATTGGGAGTTTATTCTGTTTTGTTTTGTTTTTGAGACAGTCTCACTCTGTCATCCAGGCTGAAGTGCAGTGGCACAATCTCAGCTCACTGCAACCTCTCCTTCTCTGGTTCAAGCGACTCTTGTGCCTCAGCCTCCTGAGTAGATGGGATTACAGGCACACACCACCACGCCCGGCTAATTTTTTTGTATTTTTAGTAGAGATGGGCTTTTGCCAAGTTGCCTGGGCTAGTCTTGGGGTTACAGGAGTGAGCAACCATGACTGGCCTCTGTTTTTTATTTGTTATATTTAGATCCATACAAACTTCACTATAAATGAACAATTGGTATCAATTCAATTGTTAATTTAGCTTTTTTACAAAGGCTGAAATAAAGTAGACACTTTCTTTTCTTTCTTTTCTTTTCTTTTTTTTTTTTTTTTTTTTTGAGACAGAGTTTTGCTCTCATCGCCTAGGCTGGAATGCAGTGGTGCAATCTCGGCCCACTCCAACCTCCGCCTCCCAGGTTCAAGTGATTCTCCTGCCTCAGCTTCCTGAGTAGCTGGGATTACAGGCGCTCATCACCAGGCCCAGCTAATTTTTTGTATTTTTAGTAGAGACGGGGTTTCACCATATTGGGCAGGCTGGTCTTGAACTCCTGACCTCAGGTGATCCACCTGCTTCGGCTTCCCAAAGTGCTGGGATTATAGGTGTGAGCCACCATTCCCAGCCAAAGCAGACACTTTCTATATTTTAGATTTTACTTAGCATTATTTTCTAAAGTTTTTTTTTCTCTAAAGGGAATTATTATTCTTAAAAATATGGTTCCTAAAAAGTACTGGAAAATGCATCTCTAGTTGACAGGGAAGAATGTGAAATCTTCTATTTTACAACTTTCTTCCTTTTCTTAAGAAAAAAAGAATAAAAACATCTCAGAATATCACATATACAGATGAGTTTGGGAAAGCTTATTTTCTGTCTTTTTAAGTTTGGAGCATTGGCATTGTAGAAAAACACAACCTATATTATCTGTCATACTCACCGTCTATGTTTTTTATGTCATATTTGTTAACAAGAAAGCATTTAAAAGCAGTTACACAACTTTTAAAAATCCATCGTTTCCCAATAAGCTCCCAAGGCTGGTTTTGCTGGTGTGCAGGGTTCTGCTCTGACAGTGTGTGCTGTTTCACATGAGCCCGTGCCCACAGAGAGCTGATCAGCCATGGCAGGAGGAAATTGACCACGCAGGGGTTCATCAGCCCTTCACTGAGATATTTAATTTCCGTTGTGAGGACCTTGCTCAGTTGCACAGATCTGCCCTGGCAATGGCAACCTAGCAACCCGGTGGAGCAGCGCCGACCCTGGGCAGCGCTCCGAGGTAGAAGGGTGCAGGGAGATGTTAATTATTTACAGTGCTGGATTAGTGAAGCCGTGAACAGCACCTAGGCCACCATCCAACTGGAGTTAATTGCCTTTTCATCTGAAGTGCACACACACGATGTGCTTATCTGAGGACCTGAAAATATGCTGGTTTAATTACATGTTTCTTGGCGGATAAAAAGCAATTTGTAAAGCTGAATGATCATTAAATTTAATTGAAATTAATCAAATATTAGAATGATCAATTTTCTGAGTAGCATTATCAGTTCTGCAAAAAAGAAAGCTGTTCAAATTTATTTAAATTTTATGTTAAATACTATGTCCAACACTTGTGGTCTCATATTAAGATGATCAAAGGCTAATATTAAACCAGGCATGGACAGTCACTGCTTAAGTTGCATTTGAGTCTGGGAAACATTCGTGTTATTATTAGTAGCAATAAAAAGTTAAAATCAGAGATTATTACATAGAACAAAGAGGAAACACGTTTCTCTGGTGTGTGTGTGTGTGTGTGTGTGTGTGTGTGTGTGCGCGCGCATACACCTGTGACCAAGCAAGAACAGGCAACAACATTCATTAAGCGCCAACTATATTCCAGGTGCTTTATATACATTGTCTTTGTGTGGGGTAGGCTAGGTATTATTATTATTCCCATTTACAGACAAGGCATCTAAGACTTAGGGGATAGTGCAGTTTGCCCGAGGTGATGAAGATGGGATTTGGACTCAGGTCTGCCAGGACCTAAAGACCCCTGTCTTTTCACTACACTGTAGGCCAGACCAAATGACTTAAGGTCAGAAGATCAGATTGACTCACAATGGGTGGTAGGGGAAAGGGTTGGAGCTGTGGGGATTGGAAGGAGGCATACCAGTTAACTCCATTTGCATTCACACCTGATATTCCTACATCTTCAGTACAGGTGGTTAGCATCCTCGCTTGAGCCTCAGCTGTGTTCTTTACTGGGATTCAGCATGCCTGGCCTTGTCTGCCAAATGGAAGTTCTGGGCCAAACAAAAGGACCTTAGCTTAGGGGTTGAAGAGCCTCAGAGAAAACTCATCCCAGAGAAGGAAGAGACATCACTATGAGTTTGTCTGTTTCAAAGTCTTAGTGTCCAAGAGAGGTATCATGAATAATTAAACCACGCTGAGTGGTCTGAGATGAATCCTATCATCTTCTGTCCTTTCCTCTTTTCTTCCATAGGTACCAGACCTGCATGAGCTCTGAAGGCTCTGCCTTGCTTCTTGCACCTCTGCTACTGCCTTGGTGTTTGCTTCTCGCTGAACTTGAACTAACCCAGAAGCATTGTCCCAGCACCTTCCCCCATGTTACAGGCCATTAGGCAGCTCTAGCATTTTGAGAGAAGGGATCCCTGAGTGCCTGGTGGTTGTGGGCTTGAACATATGTGACTCCATCTTCATCCCAGTGGCCACTGGACACACTTGGGGGCACTCTGCAGAAGGCTAGCATACCTGAGAAGCAAGTGGGGCAAGGTCCCATGAAACCTGGGCTATGGCTGTTTATGTGGCCTCTCGGTGGCCACAGGTGATGAGACTCAGGAAAACTGAGGTTATAAACACACAATGAAAATACCACACCAGGTCTGGGAGCAGTAGCTCACGCCTGTAATCCCAGCACTTTGGGAAGCCGAGGCAGGTGGATCACTTGAGGTCAGGAGTTCAAGATCTGCCTGGCCAACATGTGAAACCCTGTCTCTGCTAAAAATACAAAAATTAGCTGGGAATAGTGGCACATGCCTGTAATCCCAGCTACTCAGGAGGCTGAGGAAGGGGAATCACTTGAACCTGGGAGGTGGAGGTTGCAGTGAGCCAACAATGAGCCACTGCACTCCAGCCTGGGCAACAGAGTGAGACTCCATCTCAAAAAAAAAAAAAAAAAAGAAAAAGAAAAAAGACAAAAATCACACTGAACTAATAATAACTGCTATCATAACCATAAGGAGCCCCATGTTTAGTTTCTATAGCAAGAATGTTACAACCATTTTGTATTTGTAGATCAGGCAAAACATATTTACTGCTTGCCATATGCTAGCCACTATACTAAGCTTTATATTTGCTAACCCTAAGGCAGACACTTATTCAATATCCATTACTCCAGTCCTTTATGCTAACAACACCCTGCTTTTATTTGAGACAACAATGTGCTCAGCCTCCAGTCATGGTTTATGACACTCAGTTATGACACACCTGTTCTCTGTAGTCCCAGCTTCTTTTCATTGAAGAGAGGGAGACTGGGTTATGGAACACACTTCTAGAAGACTACAGGTGAAACCCCTCACCCCTTTCAGGCCTTGTTCAAGTGTCACCTTCCCTGACCATCCTGTTTAAAATGGTAGACCCTGGCACATAGAAGGCACTCAATATATTTTTTTAAAGTCAGGTGTGGTGGTATGTGTCTGTAGTCCTAGCTACTCAGGAGCCTGAGGCAAGAGGATTGCTTAAGCCCAACAGCTTGAGGCTGCAGTGAGCTATGATTGCATCACTGCACTCCAGCCTGTGCAACTGAGTGAGGCCCTGTCTCTAAAAACAAACAAACCATTTTTTAGAGTGAACTCGTGAAAATAAAATTAGAAAAATCTCTGGAGAAAGTACTGAACAGCAAGCACAGATGCCCAGGGAGAGGAAGATGCCTGGCATGTTTGGTGAACAGGAGGCCAGCATGACTGGGATGGGTGTGATGGAGGGGAGAGGAAGGAGGGATGGGACCAGGTGACAGTGGAAGGCCTGCCTGCACAAGGGCTTGCAGGGCACAGACAGGCATTGGGAACATACTCTGAGTGATCATACTGTGAGGTTGAGGAAGGATTCTGGGCAGAAGGATGACAGCATCTGACAGCATCCATTTAAAACTACCATCTGGCTGTGGCTGAAAGAGACTGAAAATGACAACATAGAAACAGGGAGAACAGGAGGCTGCTGCAAAATCCAAGCTGGTGATGATGCAGCTTGGACCATGGTGGTAGCAGTGAGGGAGAAGAGAAGCGATCAGGTTTCACATGAATACTGAACATGTAGTCAACAGGACTTGCCGACAGATTGGATGTGGATTGTGAAAGAAAGGAGATGAAGGATGACCATAAGGCTTTTGCCCCAAGCAGCATCATGGCTGGGAGGACTGCTGGAGGAATGGGTTTTGAAGGGAAACATCAAGCACTCAATTTTGGACATGTTTAAGTTTGAGATGCCTATTAAACATCCAAGTGGAGATACAAAAGGTCAAATAGATACACATCTCTTGATTTTAGAGAGAAGGCCAGGTCAGGGACAGAGGTAGTATCTAAAGCCTTGAGAGTGGATGCATGCACCTAGAAAGTGAGTGCAGAAAAAAGAAAGAATAAAAGAAGTTCAAGTGTAAGGATGAGCCCTGGGATATTTCAATCATGATGACAATAATATGTGCCAGGCACAGGCCCCTTATCTGCAGGGGCTTATTTGCCCCTTACATAAATGCTGCAAGTTAAGTTCTCTCAACCTGACTTGATGGAAGGGGAATCTGTTTCACAGAGCTGGGTCATCTGTTCAAGGGCACACAGGTGGTTAAGAGCTAAAACCTATCCGTCAAAGTTTTCTTTCCTCTAGCAATCTAACTTATAAACCTTGGTATTATCCTTTGTCTTCCCCTCCCCATCCAACCAGCCTTTGATTTCTATCTTCACATTAAACTTTAGTACAGGGCATCCTAATCCTTTGCCCTGAACAATTCCTCCTGCCTCCTAATAGGATTTCTTGCCATGAGACTCTCCCCTGCTCTAGTTCATTCCTTGTTTCCTAAAAATAAAGCTGATCGGGTCAACTTCCTGTTTAGTCCTTCCATTCATTCCCCATAAATTCTAATCCAGCTCCTTAGCTTGGTAAACAGGAGCCTTCACAATCTGGCTCCAAGCTCTTTTGTGTCTCAGTTTCACATACTGTTGTTGCTTTTTGGTGCCTATGCTGGGCTTAAACAGCATGGGAACAAAAAGGCAACTGCAGTACATGATGTCAGGCACCTGATGGTGTGCGCTGTGTCTTGTTTCACATCTCAGGGGAAAGCTTTCTGCTTGTCACCATGAAGTACGATGTTTGGTGTAGTATTGTTTTAGACGCCCTTCATCACATTACAGGAATTCTTTCTGTAGATGCTAAGAATGTATCATTATTATCATGAATTGATGTCAACTTTTATGAAATGTTTTTCTGCATCGACTTGGCATCATAATTTCTCTCTTTTGATTAATCACTGATTTATTTTCTACTCTTAAATTAACCTTATCTTCCTTGGATAAACCCAACTTGGTCTTCATGTGTTAACCTCTTTAAAATATATATATATATATATATATATATATATATATATATATATTTCTGGATTTGATTTGCTAATATTTTGTTTAGCACATGGCCCTACAGTTTGTACAGAGGCCAAGGGGAAGCACTTTTTTTGGAAAGGTGGCCAAAAGCAAGCTGATAAGTAGGAGCAGTTTGATTTCCCCTTCTGCCTGGGATGAGGGCCTCTGTGTGGACAGCAAGGATTGGGATGGAAGGGACATCCACAGTTCTCTATTATTATAGGAAAATGCAAATTTTGTTATTGAAAACATTCATTAAAAAAGAACACTTTCATATTCAGTACAAAATTTGGTACATATGTGGTACAAAAACTGAAATAGATCTCATTGCTAAAATTCAAAAGTTTTAATAGCAGGGAAATAAAAGTCTATAAATGAGCCTATATATATATATGTTCAGCTTGCCAGTTCACCTGACATAAAAATAAATAGAGGGAAGAAGTCCCCAAAACACCCCTTCAGGAAGTTTTTTACATCACCTCCATGTATGACCCCTTCTCTGTGACTTTGATTAGGCCAAGGTTGATAAGAACAGTCTTTTCCAGTTCCAGATAACTCTCGTAGTCCATTTTTAATTCAGCCTGCATTTGTTCTTTTGACTTCTGATATGTTTTCTGGGGGGGAAGAAAAACAAGACATCCCTATAAAACACTGATATCTAAAAATACCAAAGGATGAGAAGGGGCTGTTTGTGAATAGTTGACCTGGCTGCTGTTTTCTGGAAAGGGTTGGATGGAGGGCAGGAAGGCAGGAGGGCAGGTGGGCGGGAGGCAGTCAGATGTGCTGGGAAAGGAGGGAGTAGGGGGAAACATGGTCCCAACCACTGTCTTTCAAAAACAAGTCCCTTTTTCCGGCCTTCTTCCCTATAACTCTTGTTTCCCTTATGTAGACTGGAGGGTGACTAATAGCCTAGAGGTTGCAGAATTCTTTTGAAATCCCCCTCTTCTGAGTCCATATGGATGGCATAGCTTGTGGATCACACGGCAATGACTACTCTCCCAGGCTGAGTCTCCAGCTGAAATTCTGGTTAGGAAAATTCCCATTTCATATGCGACTAGAGCAGTGATTATTATTGTCCATTGAGGAGTGAGCTGTTTCCAGATTTTATGTTTGCAAAGAGACAGGTGCATGATTTTCCTGAAATCTGTGTTGAACTGTACAGCCTCATCCTGGCACCTGGTGAGCACTCATACAGGCCAGCCTTGCTGGACGAACATGCGAACACTTTCTATGTGCCAGTTATTGGCTAAGTGCTGTAAATATTTTAACTCATTTAAGCTCCATTGCAATCTTCTGAGGTTGTTACTGTTGCCATTTCCCCCTTTATCAGCCGTTGCTTAGAAGGAGACATTTCTGACTAACATTAGTTGTTTTTCCTTAGTGACTTTTTTTATGTTCTAAATGTAACAGAGGAACCCTTTCAAATTCATTCACATACCCACAATCTATTAATAGTTGCAGAGAAAATTTGAGAAGTGGTGGCTTTACTTAAAAGAGGGCACCATATCTAATGGAAATGAAGTTACAAGAAGTTGGGAACGTTTTGGAAATTGAAAAATATAATACAATTTAAGATATTATTATTATAATATTCAGGTGTTTAAAAAGTATTTCACATGCAAATTATTTTTGGATTATCCACAATTCTACTCGCTCCCACTGATGTAGATAATTAGGAGCTGTTGCTATGGTATTTAAACACTCATAATAATCGTGGATAATTGCTGGGGAAGGGGAAGGGTGGCAGATTATCTCCCACAGTAGAATCTCAACAAATCAACATTTGTTAAGTGCAAAAGAACAAAACTAAGATCAATTTGTTTGTAGCAGTGGAATGCAATGAAAGTTTAATTAATTGGCATTCTTTTACACTTTGTCACCAAACATGTTTTTGAAATGAGATCCTCTGATTTTATTGCACTAATTAGTATTTATCAATAAGTGATAATGTTAATTTATTTGCTAATGCAGCACATTACAGTATTTCCACATGCTAATGCTTTTTTTTTTTTTTTTTTGAGATGGAGTTTCGCTCTTGTTGCCTAGGATGGAGTGCAATGGCACAATCTCGGCTCACCGTAACCTCCGCCTCCCAGGTTCAAGTGATTCTCCTGCCTCAGCCTCCCGAGTAGCTGGGATTACAGGTATGTGCCACCATGCCCGGCTTATTTTGTAGTTTTAGTAGAGACAGGGTTTCTCCATGTGGGTCAAGCTGGTCTCGAACTCCTGACCTCGTGATCTGCCCGCCTCAGCCTCCCAAAGTGCTGGGATTACAGGTGTGAGCCACCGCGCCCAGTGCCACATGCTAATGCTTTTGAGACTGAAGGCCTCATGTGAGTAATTGTGTTTGAGGATGTATGTATTTGGCTATACGGAACCTACAGATGGGATCAATGATGAAATGCTGGTAACTAAAGAGCAAAGGAGAGAGGGAGCAAGAGGGAAACAGAAATTGAGACTGAGGTGATCTCAAGTGAGAAAGAGAGAAAAGCCTAATTCACAAAGTATTTAGAAGCCCAAAATTCCAGTGGGCAAGGGAAGACCATCAGAGTCACAGAATTCGTATCAAACAGGGAGAAGCTGAGAAAGAGGAGCATGGGGTGCTTTAGAGCTTAGGTTCTTTTTTGGCAGAGTTTAAGGTGGATGTGCCCTGTACCAAATTCTCCTCTATTTCAAGTTTCATAGCTTCAGCATATCATATACAGTAAAATTCACCTCTTTCTCTCTACCCCCTCATATCTATCTATCTATCTATCTATCTATCTATCTATCTATCTATCTATCATCTATCTATCTATCATCTATCGTTATAATTATAATAGCACTATTTACTGAAAGTCTATTTGTCACTTTCTTTAACTGACAGCCTTACAGTAATCCTAGTTATTAGTATTCCCATTTTCAAGATAAGAGACCTGAAGCTCAGCAAAGGTGACAGCCTTGCTCCAAATCTCACAGCTAGTCAGTGGCAGAGTTGGGATTTGAGCCCATGTGTCTTCATTCCATATTCAACTCTTTTTGCACCACCTTCTTTAATGCATTATTCACCAGATATTAAAATTCTATAATGAAAGCATTCAAATTTTGAATTAAGGTATCTGTACTAAAGGACTTTGAAATTATAGAAAATTTCAGAAACTTAAATTGGACAGAATCTCACTAGGTGTCTAACTGGCAGTGAGCTAGGAAATCAAAGGAATGCCCTCTTGACTCTCATGAGAACAAGAGAAGAATGTGAAAAAGTATAACTTTTCTATGGAAACTGTGGATTAAGCCAAACAAATATATTTCCACTGGTGTTCGAGGAAAACATCTTTCATTTCTGAAATTTAACTTACAACTTTTTTCTTTGCCATTTCTAGTTCCATTTCTTTCTTTTCTTGCTCACGAATTTTTTTGCGCTGTTCTACGTATTCCAGATGCTTGACTTCTCTTTCAAAGTAGTGGTTGACACTTGCCATCTGTTAGAAACAGAAGTCCATGAGAGGGTGACAGGCAGGAAGCCCCCATGACTTTTACAAGGCTCTGTTAGAATTTCTGCTGCTTGTAATTAGGTAGATGACCTACCTAATCTGCCTCCCTAATCTACTTGATCATTATCTAATGATCATCTACCTAATCATTATGTAGATTATCTATTTGGTGATACTTTAAATCTTTTAGGTGAATATAATTTGGAAATTGTATTCACAGGCCCACTACCAGAGGAGCTGGTACAATTCAGGGGCTACTGTGCTAACATTTAGGGCTCTGTGACTTGGAGGTTTCCAAAGTAGGGTTGGAAGGAGAGAGCTGCAAAAATGTGCAATTTTGTAGTAGAAATATTCAGGGGTTGCTTTTTCCCTGTTTCTTCCTTCTTCCTTCTAAATCTGGGGGAAGTTTCATATCATCAATCAAACTTAGAAAACCCAGATGAGAGTATCAATGTAGATCCTAGAGGGACTGGAAGCAGAGCTGAACTCCTGGTCCCTGGAGGGCTTCGAGTGTAGGCATAGAATAGAAGCAGGAAAGTCAGCAGAGACCTTGGGGAAGGCAACCAGGGCAGAGACAGCCTTTTGCCTGCCAGTAACTAGGCCGATGTTTGGACTTGCAGCAGACTGCAATCTATATGTTTAATGTTCATTGTATATACATTTATATATTTCTATTCATTGATCTTTTTAAAGCCTCATTATTAACATTGTTTGAAACACTTGGGTAGTGGGTACAGTGTGGGGGGTGCAGAATACCGCCAGTTCAGCTGTGCTGCCTGCTATACTCCAAGTTGGGTTGGGAGCCGGAGGGGGTGGGTGATGGAGAGATGCATGAACATGTCAACTGGGCCCTCAGGGAAGGGTATCACTGAAATCAGCACCCCACACTTCGGTTACAATGGGAAAAATGACATTTTCTGATTATGAATCCCCAAGTCATTATTCTCTCAGAATCTGGACTTCATTGACTTGGTTTCCCTCCCATGTCATGTTTGGGGCTTTTTTTTAAAGCTTCAAACTATTTAACTCATACAACAGAAATACATCCTCTTATTTACTGTATGAGTCTTTTGTTCCCTTACAGAGCAAAAATGCTGTCATTTCTAACATTTTTTTAAAGACATATCTCAGCAATATCTGGGCACATTAATTCTCAAAGTCATAAGTTAGTTACTAACCTCATTGGTGGAAGGGCGACTTAATGTCCAAGGAATTTCTAATATATGCAGTGTTCCATAATAATCAGCTGTGGCTATAAATTGCTGTTTAGCTGAAAGATTTAAAATAAATGGGAGGAAAAAATCAGCAAACAGAAAACCATCTTAAGCAGTTAAACATGAAGTATGTTTTTGTTTTGTGTTCTCCCAAAGGACCTGCTGTGGTTCCAGTGATCTTGGCATTTTCATCAGATGTTCATGGCTGGACCATGTAAACATGTACAAGTCATTTTTTCCAGCTGATGAAATGAAAGCTAAGACTGAGCCTTTGTCGGTTCCCCTGCTGCCTCAAAACTTGTATTTCTGGTGACTGTATAAGGAATGTGGCTCCTGGCTGAAGTTGACTCTCTCTGTGGCTGGGCCCACTGGGCATACTTGAGAAGAAAGCAAGGAGAACACATGGAAAGATTTTCAAAGAGAAGTCATGAAGTTCATTTTCACTGAACACAGAAAGGGCTAAAGGGTACCATTATCCAGAAGAATTTCAAAGATGTAGCCAGAATCACAGGTCTTATTGTAAAAACAAGTAGCTTCCTTTGAACATTTAAAATGGGTATAATATGCAAAGTATTTGAGATTTTTAATCTTTTTCTTCTCCTTCTTCTTCTTCTTTTTTTTTTTTTTTTTTTTTTTGAGACAGGGTCTCCCCCTGTGGCCCAGGCTAGAATGCAGGGGTATGATCATGGCTCACTGCAGCCTCAACCTCCCAGGCTGAATCAATCATCCCACCTCAGCTTCCTGAGTAGCTGGGACTACAGGCACATAGCACCATGCCCAGCTAATTTTTGTTTTGTATTTTTTGTAGAGACAGGGTCTTGGCCATGTTGCTCAGGTTGGCCTTGAACTCCTGGACTCAAGTGATCTTCCCACCTCACTCAGCCTCCCAAAGTGCTGGGATTAGAGGTGTGAGCCACCATGCCCGGCCTGAGAATTTTAATTTTCTATCTCACTGTGTGTGTGTTCTTTTCCTTTTTAGTAGGTCTGCTTCAAATTGCAAAATCCTGGATTCATAATCCCTGTAGGCGTACAAAGCAATGTTTTACACCAAAGTGGGAAAAGATACTTGGGTGGCACATATGGCTAAGCAGTAGTCTGACTGTGACACTCAAGATGCTGAAGACTGAGTTTCCAAATCTAATGTTTCTGAGAAATGGATAGAAAGAGAATTTCATGCTGTACACCTTTGGAAACAAAGGGAAACTTCTTCTTTTAAAAAAGGCAGGTGGGTTACAGTGGTTCACCCCTATAATCCCAGAACTTTGGGAGGCTGAAGCAGGAGGATTGATCACACCACTGTACTTCAGCCTGGGCAACAGAGCAAGACATCACTGCAAAAAAATAAAATAAAAAGAGTCAAACATACTGGATTTACATAGAAATTACTACTTGGGCGAAACAGAACAAAAATGGAGACAAAGGACATACATCACGTTTCTATAGACACATCATTGAATTTATGCTTGTTTTGTTATATAGTACTTTTTCCTCATAGTTGGTTCAAAGGTTAAAGCTTAAATACATATATAACCCCAGATAATCATTTTATCTTATGAAGAGAATTGCTTGGTATTAGCCAGAGGAGAACCACAAAAGTGATATAATATTTAAAAATATGATTTGTAATGAAAATTAAAGAAACAAAATTTATTCTATCTGGGAAAAAAAATCAGCAAAAGATAACAAAGATCCGGGTCATCCTGTCTGACCCGGAGAAGAGAAGGATGTTTCCCATCGTGCGGTTCAAAACCAGCCTCTGCCTGACACGTGTCTCAGAAATCATTCTTGATGAGGCAACAGTGAGAAGAGCTCAGGTTGTGTCCAAGGTTTGAGACCAAGAGAGAAGGAAAAGGAAGAGGAAAGATGGGAAGGAAAGGGAAGAGAGAAGAATGAAAAGGAAAGGAAGAGAAGGGAAGGGATAAGAAGGGATGAGCAGGAAGAAAAACAAAAAACTAAGAAATAAACATTGGAGGCTTTTCAGATGAATGTCAAGATGTTCCCGAGTTACCCAAAATGACTTAGCTTATTTAGTTAGAATTAACATACAAGAAAAGATCCAGGGTTTGATGTAGGTGATCATAGTTATGCAAATGTTTTGAGACTGGGCTGGTTCATGGGTTTTCTCCAGAAGGTCCCAGATATCAATGTATCCATCTTCTCGGCCGATGTAGAAAACTCCGGGCCGAGTCAGGGACCAGTGGCCTGAGGTGTACCTTTTTGGTGCACAGCATGAGTGAAGGAGCGGCCCAGTCTTTAAACAAATTTTTAAAAAGACAAATAAAGAAGATTTTGTTATTATCTAAGGGAAATTCACCATGATGTTCGTTAAGTACAACTCAAGCTAGCTATCATCATATAACAACAAAATTATGCCCACAGGAAGTCTTCCTTCTCTTTGTTGTAGGGTTTTTATATAACACCAGCTTTTCTTTCTTGTTTTCATAAGCCATTTTTCATTGCTTTTCAGAAAATATTAAACATTCCAATTAAGTTGTTGAAGTTTCTAATAATCCAACTTCTAAACCCACTACTGCTTCTAACCTTATGACTATTTCTGTGGAAATTGATGGACATTAGACAAGTAAAGATTATAAGGACATTCTGCTTATGCCTTTATTTTGCTATCAGATATCTGCTTCCCACGGAAACAGCTCAGTAAACAGTAGAGAGTAAAACAAATGAAAAGTCTGCCAGTTCCAGCTGTGTACTGCATGTTGAAAATCAACATCAGAATTGGCAAATTCTCATATAAAGTGACTTCAGCTGGAAGCAGTTGATCACCTATAAATACACTAGGAAGAGATTTTAGACCATCGAAGCATCATGCAATCACCTTCTCTTTTCTCTACCATGGGGTAGTCTGCCTTCTTTGGGAGGTTTTCAAAAGTAAGAATAGAATGTGCTTTCTACCCACTTCAGGCTTCATCTACTGACCAGGGGTGCTCCTTCGCCTACTTACATCTGCAGGGACTAAACTAAATCATGGAGCTGTCTCCCACCCTCCAATATACGCATAAGAGATTTTCCTGTGAAGAAAGCATGTCGCAGATTCATGGACTCTGTGGAGGTGACATTTCAAACTTGTTCTCCTTGTCTACTTCTCCCAGCACCTTGAGTTTCTATAACCAAATTCCTGACCCTGGCATTGTCTTTGGACAATCATGCCTGAATTTCCTTTTTCTTTTTCTTTAACTACAAAACTTGCTAACTGTAAAAAAATAAATAAATAAAACATACAGAAGTACATTGGCATAAAGCAGAGTTCTCTGTTGATGACCATTTAAGTAGTTTCTAAATTATTTTCAATGATAAATATACAATTTTTGTGTATGTTAAAGTTTCAGAAGTGGAACTGTTAGGTTAAATATATATACATTTATATATGTATATATGTATACCAACTTTGAAATATATATGTGTGTGTGTATATATATCCACATTATATGCCTATGTACATACACACATGTATTTCAAAGTTGGTATACACATATGCATATATACATATATATTATATGCATATACACATATATATATAGTTTCAGGCTTTGATAATCTCAAATTGCTCACCAAAGAGACATGTCAACTTACAATCCCACCAAAAGTACTGATTCCCCCACACCCTTGCTTCACCGGATTTTATCAATCATTCTAGTTTTTGGCAGTTTAGCTCCTATCTGCCTAGATCCAGCCCCTCTCCTAATCCTGACCACACTCTTGCTGCCTCCCTTTAACCACTGTATGTCCCTGGACAGGCAAGGGTCTGCCTGCTGACATACCCTCAGCTTACTCACTCCCACTTTCTGCACCTGCCAAGATATTCCTGGTGCAGAGGCAAAGATGACAAACCCAGTGTTTCTCCTTGCACTTCAATCAGAATTAGGCATCCCATCTTGTATTTCCAAGGGAGGAAAAATGCAAGTCAAGTTCAGGTGTGGTGTCACACCTGTAATCCCAGCACTTTGGGAGGCCAAGGCAGGTGAATCACTTGAGCCCAGAAGTTTGAGACCAGCCTGGGCAACATGGTGAAATCCCCATTTCTACAAAAAACACACACAAAAAAACTGGGCTTAGTGGCGTACACCTGTTGTCCCAGCTACTCAGGAGGCTGAGATGGGAGAATCACCTGAGCCTGGGAAGTCGAGGCTGCAGTGAGCAGAGATCACGCCACTGCATTCCAGCCTGGGCCACACAGTGAGACCCTGGCCCCCACCCCCAAAAAATGCCAGTGAAGTCAACTGCCCACAGTAGATATTCCAAGACTGTTAAGTTTCAGAGAACAAGGAACTCGTAAACTGTTTTCTCCCCTCAGGAAGGAAAAACAAATGAATGTGTTTTCAAAAGGATTACAGTGGTTCTGCTGACAAGCTGGTGTCCCTGCCATCTGTTCTAATTTCTCTAAAAAGTGTCCCAAAGGCACTATTATGTCAGAACATAACAGTTCCTCTTGTCTTTCTCAATAACAAAAGATCACGCACTCACGCCTCCATTTTGCAGGCAACTTACCATAACACCTTCTTTCCATATGGCCACGTTCCAACCTCCAACCGTGAGAATAATGTCATTGTAGAAAGGTGATCTCTGAATAGTGTGGACAGTTCCGTCATGAATGGTGTGGTGGCTCACTGGCTTCTTTGCTGTTGGAGTGAAAGAAGACCATCTCATCTTTAATAACACTGTTTGCATTCCTGCAGTGAGGAATGGACAGACCTCCAATGGACAGACAGGGCCCCATGAATGGGGTCGGGGAGTGGAGAACCAGAGGCCAGCTGGGATGAATAGATCTGTCAAGGGATGGCTCCTTCTGTTATTATGGAATGTCCAGGGAACATCCCATCAAGGCCATTTTTTCAAGCTCAAATGAATATTTTGTGTTATTCATTTACTCATTCATTAATTCACTCAATTAGTCAATAAACATTTATCGATTGCCAATATGTAATAGCAGGTACTGTAGCTGGCTGGGTAGACAATGGTTAGTAAATAAACATGATTTTGCCCCCAAGGAGCTTACAGTCCAGTGGGAAAGATAAAATTTCAATAAACACATCCCGAAGTATACAATGTAAAAATTGTGAAAAGTGTTGTGAAGGAAAAAATATTACAAGTAAGAATAACAAGGGGATTTGTAATTTAGACTGAAGGGTCAGAAAAGGCTTCTGTGGAGATGCATCATGTAGGCCTGAATAGCAGCTCAACATGGGAAGATTTTGGTGTGAAGGAACATTCCAGACAGTGGAAACAACACACACCGAAGTCCTAAGGAGAGAAGTGTTTAGTGCTTTTACACACTTGAGGAAGGCACCCCCGACAGCAATCTGGTCATTTTAGAGTGAGACATGAAACAAATGGGGACTAGGAGGGTCTAGGCCATGCTGGGCCTTGTAAGAAAGGAGTTCAGATTACACTCTAAGTGTTGTGTGTTGTAATGAGTCCTTTGGGTCTCCAAGTGAGACAATTTGATTGACGTTTCTGAAACAGTCTCTGGCTGTTGTGGGGAGAATGGATTAGGGGAAGGTAAAAGCAGAGGAGGCTGCAGTGGCAGTTCTGGTGAGAGAGGATGGTGGCGTGGTCTAAGATGCAAGGGAGAAGAAGGGATAATCAAGAAATATTTGTGAGCTAGAATTGACAGGACTTGGAGACAACTTGAATAGGAAGACAGAGATGAAATGCTGAGAATGACAGCCAGGTTTCTGACAAGAGCCACAGTCCTTCCATTTGTTGCCAGTGGGAAGCCTTACAGGTTCTAATGTTAAGATCAAGAGTTCACTTTAGCCTCTGCCCCAGGTCCCAGGGTCTTCCTGCTTCTCTGGTCTCTTTACTCAGATAACAGGAGGATTCTGCTTGGGTTTCCTCTCCCTGAGAGTTGGCTGCAGAACTGAATCCTCCTAATTTCTTGTTGCCCACAACCCTATGCCCCAGGCATGACCACAAAAACATATGGCTGTCAAGGCCACACCACAATGTCCAGCCACTTTATACTAATGTTTTCTGAATTTTATCATATTAATTGCTATGTGAGAGATGGGGTTTTCCCCCAGAACACTCGTGGCACATTAAGCAGAAAAAGATGCACTAAATCTTGTAAGAAGCTTATAAAGTAAGGTTTCAAACAGGTACTTCTCCACTCAAGTTCACAGTAGCATTATTTGCAAAAGCCAAAATGTGGAAGGAATCCAAGTGTCCCTTGAGGGATGAATGGATAAACAAAATGTGGTGTATACATACGAAGGAATAGTATTCAGCCTTGAAAGGGAAGGAAATTCTGATCCATTCTACAACATGGATAAAGCTTGAGGACATTATGCTAGATGAAATAAACCAGTAACAAGAAGACAAATACTGCATGATTCCAGGGTAGTCGAATTCATAGAAACAGAAAGTAGAATGGTGTTTGCCAAGGGCTGGGGGACTAGGGACAAATGAGGAGTTAGTATTTAATAGGTATGGAGTTTCCATTTTGCAAGAAGAAAAGAATTCTGGAGGTTGAGTGTACAGCAACATGAATGTACTTAACACCACTGAACTATACTTTTGAAATTGGTTGAGATGGTAAGTTTTATGCTTATGTGTATTTTACCACAGTTAAAACATTTTTTAAGTAAAAATAAATAAAAACTTATATGTAGCTTTTCTGGATTAAAAAAAAAAAAAGGCTAATTTTCCTCCAGCCAAACCCCTTGCTTGAAGAGAGCATAGAAGACATACTTCTGAGGCCATCTTGAAGTGATCTAGAAGATTCCTGGTAAGGCTCAAGACACCTGGAAACCAGCAGCTTTCTTCTTGCTGCTGCTCCTGTTTCTCAGAGCCTGGGTTTGCCCTCCGCATTAGCGAGGCTTCCTTAGACACCACCTCACTCTGGGGAGCAGGGCCCTCTAAGAACTGAAATGATTACCAATGATAGTGATGTTGACAATCGTAAGGTTTGCACTTTAAAACAATATTAGATGCTCTCAGCCCATAAAAACTTTTTCTTTCTTTTGTCCGTTGAAAGACAGTGTCATTCAGCAATGAATGGAGTGGTCCTTAAATTATTAAATGGACTGCCAGAGCCTCCAGGCCAGGTTATTATAAAAAAATGAAAAAGCCATTTTTCAGAGCCATTATCTAATGCTGGAGGCAATATAGAGCAAACTACCTGTGTTCAAATTCTGGTAATGCCACCTACAGCAGCTACCCATAGGGCTGCTGTGAGGACTACACGAGTTATTCACAGAAGCCTGGCACATGACTTGTGCTGATTTGTGAGTACAGCATATGACATGGTTATGTCAACTGCCATCATTCAGCTGGCATTTATCTCGGCTTGTCACTTAGATCATCTGGAAAGTCTGTTTGGGCTTCCTTATCACACACATCTCAGTTAAGGTAATCTGTCTCTTAGAAGTTTCTTCTTAAAAACCTGTTTGTCGGCCAGGCGCGGTGGCTCACACCTGTAATCCCAGCACTTTGGGAGGCCATGGTGGGTGGATCACGAGGTCAGGAGATCGAGACCATCCTGGCTAACATGGTGAAACCCCATCTCTACTAAAAATACAAAAAAAAAAAAATTAGCCAGGCCTGGTGGTGGGCGCCTGTAGTCCCAGCTACTGGGGAGGCTGAGGCAGGAGAATGGCATGAACCCGGGAGGTGGAGCTTGCAGTGAGCCAAGATCGCACCACTGCACTCCAGCATGGGTGACTGAGCAAGACTCCGTCTCAAAAACAAAACAAAACAAAACAAAACAAAACAAACAAACAAACAAAAACCCTGTTTGTCATGGGCCCCCTCCAAAGCAGTTTAGGAAGCTGGCTCTAGGAGAAAGTGGCGCCCAAGAAAATCTCTGAGACCAGGAGGAACCAGTGTCCCCTGTGCACACCCAAGTCATGGCATCCGGTCCTCAGCTTGTGTCCCAGGGGCATGGTAAGACTGCTGTCATGTTCTATAATGCCTGGCTTGCAGTACGTGCACAATGAACACTCATTAAGTGTTGAATAAACAGATATATGAGTAAGCATAAAAGAAGTTGAATGTAATTCATGATATCCAATATCTAATTTTGAGTTCATCTTTAAATCATGAAATTGGGAATGAATGGAAAGTGGAAAATCAGTCTCTGTTCTGTGTGCACTTGTCCCTCCCTAGGATCCATCTAATCCTCTCTCAATGGCCCACTGTTGTCAACAACACACGTTTGAGGTTCCATTCAGGGAAGAAAGTGGGAGTATTTTGGCTGCAAGATTAAATGGCTACCCTGGAGACACGGCTAATAGTCTTCTCAGATCTTACAACAGACTCTGATTTCTGGAACCACACACAGTAGGAGTGAGGCCAGGAGGTTACAGGTGAAGACCTGAGCTCCAATAGCTGTCCCCTATAGGCTGTGGCTCTGACCTCTGGCCCCTGTCAGTCACTCACACTTCCACTCGCATGATTGACTAGATACCCTTCTGCAAAGAATCCAGCTGCTCTACCACACTGCTCCCTCATGGTGTTCTGAAGCCTTCTTGCCAGCCTTTGTGGGCCTAGCAGTCCCAGGAGCTACCTCTTCGTTTGCTTATGGTTATCCCAAACTGTGAAATGCATTAAAATATATTTTCACACTATGACAAAATTCAAAGGTTTAAAATGAGCAGTTATAATTGTAATGAACCCCAAGGCTCTAAGCCTGCTAGAGATAGGGAGCTTTGCTTATTGGGGTGCCTGTATTCCTGACTGCAGTTCCTTCTCCCGCCTGGACGTGACCCACATGCTTCTGCTCAGCTTTCCAGAGGCCCAGGTCCTGGGAGCGGCAGACATAGAGACACAACCTGTCCTAGCCCCAAAGGAGGGTCCTGCAGTCCCTTTTCCCGTACTCTGCTGGGGTCTTCTAGATTATCTTACATTTTGCTTATAATCTCACATTGACTCAGATTTTCCACATAGATGAACTACCAGGTTATTGAATTATTGAAACAGTATTTTATTTTTAAATTAAATCACTCAAGTTTCTCAGTCATTTAAGCAACATATAGGTCAGTGCTCCTCAAATTTTGGTGTGAAAACAAATACCCTGGAAAATGTTATTAAAATCCAGATTCCAATTCAGAAGGCCTGGCGTAGGATCTAAGATTTTTATGTGTATTTTCAGCAAGCTCCCAGGTGATGACTATGCTGCTTATTCAAGGCCTTCACCTTATTAGTCAGTACCTTAGGAGCCCTCCCTCCCATTAGCAAGACCAGGGTGACTCTGTACTGCATGAGATTCCTTTGGGTAGTTTAAATTAAAAGGAACATCTTATTAATAACAGGGCAATCACAAAACTTACACATAAGTCGGCCAGTTTCAGGGTCTTTTTCCATTTTCCAATCTGTGTATATCACTTCGCCTTCCTAAAAATATTACAGGTTCCTGATGAGTACAATGACAACTTAAGAGACAAAAGGCTTCACACTCATGTGCTAAGATTGACTGTTAAGCAAAACAAATGCAAAACAACAAGTCAATTTAATCAAGTAATTTGATCCAGTGGGGGAGAGGGAAAGCCTCAAAATAAGTACTCAATTTTATATTGAAGAAACAATGAGTTTGTTCTGTTTTTATCCACATATAATGATGTGGAGAACATGATAGTTCTGCAGATACTCCATCTGGGACAATAGTCCCAACCGCTGGGCATCCAAAGTTTTTGTTGTTGATCCGTAAAGGGAGGGATCAGCCCATCTTATTCAGTGATTACTTTTCAGCCCATTAGAAAGTCAATTGTTAATAAATATTTGTGGAATAAGCAAGAATGAGGGACTATGAATGCATACATGGTAGTAATTACTACTTTTCAGGTTGAGAACAGGAAACATAAAGTTCAATCTAAATAAAATAGCAAGCGACATGTATTCTTATTCTGTCTTATGGCCGTTTTAAGGAGAGGGGAAGGCAAATGGACCTGATGTAAGAAGAGGAAGAAACAGTCATGCGAAGGGGAAAGACAGAGAGAACCGATGAATTACAGAGGTGGGAGAAGTTTACAGAAAATAATTAGTCCCTTGCTGTCATTGGATGGATCAGAAAACTGAGAGAGGTTAAATGACTTGCTCTAGGTCACCCCATGCGGTCTCCTAATTCCATTGTTTCTTCACTGGATGAGAAGAGAAAAACACAGGAGTTTGTATAAAATGGGGGATGGATTGGGATCTGTAGCCAGGAAGGGGAGATGAGAGCACATTTGATTTATGCAAAGGGAAGGATAAACTCACTGGGGACAAGGTCACTCATTCACCCACCTGAGCTTTTATTCATCTGTGTTAATTCATTTAACAAACAAGGACTGTATTTGGTGCTGGAAATTCCAAATCCAAGGACAAGCCCTCTCTCTACTCACAATCCTCACAGTCTAAGGAAGCAGACAGATGGGTACATGTTTTGCTAATCTATGGCCAGGTTGCACATCACCCTCAGGGATACCACTTCTTGAGCACTCAGTCCTTGCCAGCGTTCTTAGGAGCTTTATGGATGTGACCCTTAGCCCTCACCAAAGTCCTGTAAGAGAGTTATTAATATCTCCTGGGTCTCATAGCCAGCACATGAAACAATGAAATTGAACCAAGTCAACGAGGACTAGTTGGAACCAATCTAATAAATGTGTGTTGAAGGCTCATCATATCATCAGTCACCTAGCTGGAAACCTCTATATCCTTCTCTAGCCACTTCTGTAATTCCATTACCCAACTCCACTTCTCTGACCCCTGTGTTGACATTCTTGGCCCCACTGCTCAGGCCCTTTTCATTTCTGGGCTGGCCCACCTGAAATCACCGCCTGCCTGTCTTCTCTCCCTCCAGGGTTCCACTCCCTTCCCTCAGCCCACGCCAGCCAGTCGAGATCCCAGTGATGCCTCCCTGAACATCTCTATCCAAAGTAGATGGATCAGCTGTGTCACAAGTTGGTAGAACCTTCCAATGGACTGCCAACCCCATGAGGCCAGGGAATTTTGTCTGTTTGTTCAGTGCTATATCTACAGGGCCAAGAGCAATGCCTGTCATATATTAAATGTGCAGTGAGTATCTGTTGAGGGATGAGTAAAGAAATTCCAAGTAGGGCAAGGCCTCCAAAGGCAGGCAAGAGTTTGTATTAGGAGGATGAGAAAAAAGGCCAGGCACAGTGGCTCACGCCTGTAATCCCAGCACTTTGGGAGTCCAAGGCGAGCGGATCACCTGAGGTCAGGAGTTCAATACCAGCCTGGCTAACATGGTGAAACACTGTCTTTACTAAAAATACAAAAAAATTAGCTGGGCGTGGTGGCACATACCTGTAATTCCAGCTACTCAGGAGGCTGAGGCAGGGGAATTGCTTGAACCTGGGCGGTGGAGGTTGCAATGAGCCGAGATCATGCCACTACACTCCAGCCTGGGTGACAGAATGAGATTCCATCGCAAAAAAAAAGAAAAAAGAAAAAAGGAAAAAACAGAGCTGCCAGAGTGAGAGGGAGGTTGGTGCAGATAAGGTAGAGAGATAGGCAGGGGACGAATCTTATAGGCCATGGTGCGAAGAGTCTGGATTTTATTCATGTTGTACTGAGTTGTCACTGAAGAGTTTGAGCAGGGGGTGTCATGCTTTAATTTCTGCTTTAAGATCTTGCAGTCACTGATTTTTCTAAATCTGGTCTGATGGTGTCATTCCCCTGCTTTATAAACTTTGGTGCACAAAAGGACAAATACTGTATAATTCCACTTACATGAGGTATCTAGAATAGTCACATTCATAGATACAGAAAGTAGCTGGTGGTTACAAGTGGGTAGGGAAAGAAAGGAAGAGGGAGTTATTGTTTAGTGCGTACGGATGCCCAGTTTGGGATGAGGAAAAGTTCTGGACATGGATGGTGGTGATGGTTGTACAATATGAATGTACTTTTCCAACAGATTATTGAACTCCTTTGGGAAAGGAGTTTCTTAATACCACTGAATTGTACATTTAAAAATGGCTAAGATGATTAATTTTATGTTACATATATTTTACCACAATTAAAACAATTTTTTAAACTTTGCTGTGAAACCCAAGTTATAAAGCACATATTTATTTGGTAGTGTTGCATTGCTTACTAAATGAAACTCAAATTACCTAACACAGCAGGAAAGGCTCTTCAGTATTGGATTCCAACCAGGCATTCTAGACATACCTTTCCCTCTTACACCAAACTATTTCACTATCTCCAGACAAATACTGGGCTTTCATAACTCCAAATATTGTTCAGGCTGTTACTTCTGCTTGGAATTCTACTCTCAACCTGACCTTTGAGATTCCTTCTCAACTTCCAACATCCAAGCAGCCTGTGGGTCGCCTTCCCCAACCTCCTTCTTCCTATCGGAATGGCCTCTGGACTGGTGTTGGTGTTTATCATGTGTCTGCTCCTTGACTAGGCAGAAAGTGCCTTGAGGAGAGAGGGACCATGCTATTCACTTCTGATCCCAGCACCCAGTGCTGTGCCTGAGACACAGTCATGTTCTCCAGAGCTTGTGGAATTGATTGCTTTCCTCTTCATACCAAAGTGTGGATGAAGATTGCATTCTGGTGAGACTGAGCTATGGCCTCTTCTCATGGTGACTTGGCCTGGGAAAAATACTCTGTATTTCAGGGAATGAGAGTCATGAGTGAAAAGAGCATCTCTGCCTCTGTATTACTGTAGAAAAAGTTCTGAGCCTCATTTATTCATTTATAAAATGGCAATAATAATATCAACCTTACAGGATTACTGGGATTAAATGGGATATAATTTGGAAAATAACTTGGCACAGACACTGATACATAGAAAATGTCCAGTAAATGTGAACTTGCTTTGGTTATTATTATAGTATGTCCTTAGAAAATGGCAGCTATTATCATTATTATATCCAATTGTTATTTATCTTTTGAAATGAGTGAGTTTTTTACTGTCTCTTCTACTAGATTGTGTTAGCCCAACAAAACACTATAGTTTCTTAGTAAATCTCTAACACTTAGTATGGTTTCTTCCAAATGATAAAGGTATTTGATGAATATTTGTAGACTGAACAATATATTATTAGTTAAAAAGTATGCAATTTTACATATTTGTCCACATACGTTCAGGAACATTTTAAAGGTGAATCTACGAGGTATCAGAGTTAAAAATGTTTAATGCAAACAAGCATACTAAAATATGAAAATGGTATAACTATTATGTCTTTACACAGCAAAAATGTACAATACATATTGTAATAACATATTTTAGTATAAATAAGTATTAATTTTAAAAGCAGATAATCCCAATTTACCTCTGTTCCCACAAAGAACTTTGTGCAGAAGTCATCTATTGGCTTGAGAAGATTGGCCATCCCACTTTCCAGATTATGGTACGGGTTCATTTCTTCTGCCTTCTCTGTTTTGCTCTGTGCTAACATTTTGTCTTTCAGAGGAGTGTGGGTAGAAGAAGTACATATTTACAGGGAAACATCTTTTAAAATATAGACAGTATACATTTTCTGCCCCTCGCCACCTGCATTTGCCCCATTCCCTTCCCAATGTAGTGAGCATAAGTCCAAGCATTTTTAGATTTCTAATTTAGCAAAAGAACCCTCTTTTGTTCCAAACCAAACATCAATGACTGTACTATATTATAGCTCTAGCTATACATGCACATAGTGTAAGAGCGTAGCTAATTCGGGGGCTGAAACACAAACATCATCGGCAACCTGTTTCTTTTTAAAAGTATTTGATGTTACCTTGTTTTAAAAGTCTTTTTGTAATCTAAAATTAATAAATGTTATTTATTTAAGCCTTGGAGAATAAAGAAAAGCGTGAGTAAAAGAACAAAAATCATCCATTATCATGTCTCCCAGAGATAATATTAAAATATTGTGACTTTTCTTGTAAATTCACTTTTTTTAAAAAAACTGGATAATATCCTATTTTAGTTTTATGTGCTGCTTTTCTATTCTCTTAAAGCTATGTCCTAAACATTTTTCCAGGTAACTTACTAGATTTTTGAAAATATGATATTCAATTCCTGGGAAAGATGGTAGAGAAATATATGCTCATAAAACCCTCCTCTACCACACTTCCTCAATATGTCCTCTGAGTCATATTACCCAAGAGGAAACAAAAAACCATAAAACCAACCAACAGACAAGTGAAAACTAAAACAGGAGAATAAAACTTCAGCTATGCTAAAAAGACATATTACATTTAAAAAAAACTTTAGCATAATTCTGGACAAAACTTAAAAATGATTATCATGATTTAGTTGGTATAGTCAACCAATACTTTCTTTGTTTTGGATCTACATGTTTTGAGAGGTATCTTTTCCCACTAAGTAAGACATCAAAAATGAGTATCAAAATGAACCAAACATCGAACTAGATCTTTAAATAGCTGTATTACAAAGTGTAAACCAACATTTCAAACATGACTGGGCATATTCAATCACATTATTCTCATTAAAAGATATTATTTATAATACATGTAGGAAGAGCAAAAAGGCATTTTGTACCCATTTAATATATACAATTAAAATCATTAAAATATTTATTTCAAGTTCTTCACTCACATTTCAATGTCTGTTCCTCTCTTTTTAAATCATGTACACAAATATATTAGAGAAGTAGAATATGTATATAATTTATAAATACATATACATACATTGAGAATCTGAACTCAGAAATGTTAAACAAGGGGCTATAAGATTAAAAGTGTGGAGACTTCTGGTCTCACAAGGGGAGACAAGACCCTGATCTATAGGGTTACAACTGATAATGAAAAGGAAGAGGCAAAGGTGAGATAAATGTAAAGGAAAACATGATTAACTTGAGTGAGAGACTGGAAGTGGAGGCCTGAAGAGAGAATCAGGAATGAATCAAGTTATCAATCCTGTTCTGGACACATTGACTTGGATAGGGTAGATTGGGTTTAAACCCAGGAGACAGCAAGAGTCAGATGGAGAATTCTCAGCAGAGATAAAAGTTAGAGCCGTGCAGGTAGACTGTGTTACCAATGAGGAAAGTACACAGCTGAAGCTACAGTTCAAGGTACATTCATGAGTAGATGGCAGCAAGGTGAAATGGAGCCAGGAAAGGAGATAGAGGAGGAATAACGGAAGAAGTAGCAGGATAGGAAAATCACAGATGCTAAGAGAAGTGTGAGCTCCAAGAAAATAGGCTGAGTTAATAGCATTTAATGTGGTAGAGCAGGGGTCTGCAGCCCCTGGGCCACAGATACTGGTCCGTGGCCTGGTAGGAACTGGTCAGCACAGCAGGAGACAAGCAGCAGGTGGGCGAAAGAGCATTACTGCCTGAGCAGTATGTCCTGTCAGACAGCAGCAGCATTACATTCTCACAGAAGCGTGAACACTATTGTGAACTGGACATGCAAGGGATCTAGGTTGCACGCTCCTTATGGGAATCTAATGCCTGCCCCCCCCCCCTGCCCCCACCGCCCCCTACCACCCAGTGGAGAAATTATCTTCCACAAAACTGGTCCCTGGTGCAAAAAAGGTTGGGGAAGGCTATGATAGAGTCAAAGAAGGTGAGGCTAGGGAAAAATGTTATTAACTACGTTTATTCAGAGTTGACGGGAATAACTTTGGATACTTAGATTCAAAATCATCCTCATAGGTCATGGATTTCCCATCCTTTGAGATAGTAATAATAACAGCATCTGACATTTATTGAATGCTTACTACATGCCAGGCACTAAAGTGTGTGCTTTATAGGAACCATTTCATTCAGTCCTCACAAGAACTTCCAGGTGGTTATGCATTCATCCTCCTCCAAGGATGAGTAAACTGAGGCTTAGAGAGATTAAGTAATTTATGCAAGGTCTCACACATGGTAGTTAACATTTGCTGCGTGTTGACTATGTGCTATTCTGAGAGCTTCATGTATAACTCATTTCATCTTCACAACACCCTATGAGGTAGTTCTCTTTATTATTTACTCCCCTCATCTTCCTCACTCTATTTTCAAATGGATTTAAAAGCAAAAAAACAACTAAGGTACAGAGAGGTAAAGTAATTTAACTTGGTCAAATAATACATTGTGGCTTTGGGATTTAAACCCAGACCATCAACTCCAGAATCTACCATCTTAGCTGCTACGCCACATTGCTTAGAAGAATATATGTCAGGCTCTAAAGGCTATTCCAACAGAGGAATTCCAAAAGCATTTAGAGCAAGGGTTTCCTTATCAGAATAAATACAGAATTTCTTAAAGTGACCACTTAGAAGAGCATGGGTTGTCATGGACCGAAAATGGCAGACAAAGGGTGGGTGGTCCCTGGCCACTAGATAGTGACAGAGTACCAGACACTGACACTAAGTCTTAACAGGCCTCAAGAGAAAATGGTGGGATAGCGAGGACTTGTGATACAGTCAAAGGAGAAACCAGTACAGGATCAAGAATCAAAATGTGATCAAGAACCTTATGAGTATATTCTAGTTAACAGGGCCAAATCTGGTCAGAATGGGCAGATAGTTGGCAGTGTGACCAAAGGAAATCTGAAATACCATAGTTGATCTCAAAGTCTTGAAAGCTGGCCATTCACACAGGAGGCAGATCATGGCCATACACTGGCCTTCCTCCAAAGATCAGGAACAAAACAGGGATGTCCACTCTCACACTTCATTTAACATTCTGGAGGCTCTACACAGTGCAATCAGGTAAGAAAAAAATAATCATCCAGATTGGAAAAGAAGTAAAACTGTCTCTATTTGCAAATGACATTATTATCTATATAGAAAACTCAGTATGTCTAAAAGAAGCCACTATAACTAGTAAGAGATTTTAGCAAGATTTCAGGATACAAAATTAATATTCAAAGATAAATTGTAGGCCAGGCGTGGTGGCTCATACCTGTAATCCCCGCACTTTGGGAGGCCAAGGCAGGTGGATTACCTGAGGTCAAGGGTTCGAGACCAGCCTGGCCAACATGGTGAAACCCCATCTCTACTAAAAATACAAAAATTAGCCTGGTGTGGTGGTACATGCCTATGGTCCCAGCTACTCGGGAGGCTGAGGCAGGAGAATCACCTGAACTCAGGAGATGGAAGTGCAGTGAGCCAAGATCATACCACTGCACTCTAGCCTGGGCGACAGAGCAAGACTCCTTCTCAAAAAAAAAAAAGATACAAATTGTATTTTTATACACTGGCAGTGAACAATTGGAAATTAAAAAATTTTAAGTACCATTAACAAGAGCACCAAAAAATATGAAGAATATAGAAATAAACCTGTCAAAAGAGGTGAAAGACCTGTACACTGTAAAATACAAAACATATCTGAGAAATTAATGACCTAAATAAACGAACAGATATACTGTGTTTATGGGTTAAAAGACTCATTTTGTTAGGCGCTAATTCTCATAATACTGACCTACAGATTCAATACAATCTCAGTCAAAATCACAGCTAGCTTTTTATGCATAACAAGCTGTTCCTAAAATTCACATGGAAAAGCAAAAAACTTACAACAGTCAAAAACTACTTTGAAAAAAAAAAGGTTGGAAAACTAACACTATCTAATTTCAAGACTAATTATAAAGCTAGCATAATCAAAACAGTGTCGTATTGCTCTAAAGATAGGTCAATGGAACAGAATAGAGTTTAGAAATAGACTCACATATATATGGACAAGTGTTTTTTGACAAAGGTGCAAAGCAGTTCAGTAGAAAGAGGATGGTGTATTCAACAAATGGTGTGGGAATACCATACACAAAAAAATGAACTTTGATCCATAACAGATACCAATTACAAAAATTAACTCAAAAGAAATCATAGCCCTAAATATAAAACCACAAAACTAGAAAAATTAGGAAAAAACATTGGCAACTGTGGGCTAGGCAAACATTTCTTAAATTCAACACCAAAATCATGATCCACAAAAGAATAAATTGATAAGCTGGACTTCCTCAAAATTAAAAACTTCTGATTTTCAAAAGACTGCTAAGAGATGAGACAACAAATCACAGACTAAGAGAAAATATTTAAAAATCACATATCACTAGTCCTGAGAAAGAACCAGTATATAAGATATATTAAGAACTCTCAGAATTCAATAATAAGAAAACAAACAGGCCAGATGTGGTGGCTCACATCCATAATCCTGGCACTTTGGGAGGCCGATTTGGGCAGATTGCTTGAGGACAGGAGTTCGAGAGCAGCCTGGCCAACATGGCAAAACCCTGTCTCTACTAAAAATATGAAAATTAGCTGGGCTTGGTGGCACACGCCTATAATCCCAGGTACTCGGTTGGCTGAGGCATGAGAATCACTTGAACCCAGAGGCAGAGGTTGCAGTGTGCCGAGACCATGCTACTGCACTCCAATCTGGGCAGCAGAGCGAGACTCTGTCTCAAAAATAAAAACAAAACAAACAACCCAACTGATAAATGGGCAAAAGATTTGAACAGACACTTAACCAGGGAAGATATACAGGTGGCAAAAACATGCGAAAATTTGCTTGACAACTTAAGTCATTAGGTAAGTGTAAATGAGATCTGACTGTATATTTTAGAATGGTTAAATTAAAAGGATTAACCATTATCAACTGTTGGCAAGGATGTGTAGAAAATGGAACTCTCCATACACTGCTAGTGGGAATGTAAACTGGTAAAACTGGAAAATGCTTCGGCAGTTTCTGAAAAAGTAAAACATACACCTGCCATATAATACAACCATTCTATTCCTAGGGATGTACCCAGGAAAATATGAAGGCATATGTCTATACAAAGACTTGTACATGAATGTTCATAGAAGCTTTATTTGTAATAGGTCTAAGCTAAAAATCCAAATGTTTATCAACAGGTGAATGGATAAACAACTGTTGTGTATCCATACAATGAAATGCCACTCTGTAATAAAAAGGATTCATTCAGACAACATGAATTAATTCTAAAATAATTATACTGATTAAAAGAAGCCAGATTGCTGCACGTGGTGGCGCATGCTTGTAGTCCTGGCTACTCAGGAGGCTAAGACAGGAGGATTGCTTGAGCCCAGGAGTTAGACGCTGCAGTGAACTATGATCATGCCCCTCCATGCCAGCCTGGGTGACAGAGTGAGCCCCCATCTCTTAAAAAAAAAAAAGAGAGTATATACTGTATGATTTACATAAAATTCTAGATAATGAAAACTAATGTATAGTGACAGAAAGTAGATCCGTTGTGGCCTGGGAGTGAGGGAGGTGCTGGAGGGAAGTGTCCCAAAGGGAATTCCTCTATGAATAAACTTTTGGGAGTGGTGAATATGTTCATTATCTTGATTATGTTGATGGTTTCATGGGTGTGTACATATGTCAAAGCATATCAAATTGAACACTTTGACAATATGCAGTTCATTGTTATGTCAATTATACCTCAGTGTGGTTGTTAAAAATGAATAAAAACCCCTCACACTTTAAAAGAGATACAGATATCCTTCCTATAAACTGGATAAAGGTAGTCTCATCCTCCTGGCCACCTGTTTTCATTAGGTTAAAAAATAATACTAGGACATTTAAAAAAGTTGCCTTTTTACAAGTTATATTAACCTCTCTCAGCCTTGGTTTTCTTAATTATAAAATGGTAATGGAAATTCCCAGCTTGCAGATTGTTGTGATCATTAGCATCTGTTTTTGCTCACCATCGTACCCCTGGGGCCTAGCACAAAGTAAGCAAATTACAAATATCTGTTAAATGAATGAAAGTATGTGCAATAGTAGCACCGTACCTGAACCATGGCTGGACTGTGATACATTATAACCAATGATCAAATACAAAAGAGGAGGAGAAGAAGGAAGAGGAGGAGAGGTGGAGAAGGAGAAAACTCCAGTTAGATTCCCTCTAGAATGAAGCAGGCCCTAATAGAGAAACAGCATGCAATGTTTTAATAATGCTTTGAAAATGTCTATAAAAGTTTAGTGAATCAGTATTTTTTAGCATGAGGTTTTGGGTTATATCAATAAAACACATGGCTTCAAAGTGAAATTTTGCTCAAGCTGGGTATTAGGTATGTGTTTTTCTTAGATATTCTATCATTTAACATTAAAAAATTTATAAATGGAAATCCTTTTGATAAGGCGAATGTTTGGGAAATATTTCAATTGCTAGTTATTCTCGAACATTTTCATTATGCATTGCTCTCCAGGTGGGATATTCATGCATATCTTTATCTTAATAGTTTTGACAGCTTATATGTGCCCCCTTCAATTATTTCAGCAAAGATGTGTGGGTTGAGTTGAGATAGATTTAAAAGTCAGTTTTCTTTCTTTATTCAGTTTTATCTTGGTGCCGTATAAATATTATTTTTAAAAATTATATTCTAATTGAGAATGGTAATTTGTTTCTTGATACTTCATAACTTATTTTACTAGACTTCAGATGTGTTCCATCCTATAGCATTATTCTTTGAGCATGTAACATTCATTAAGTGGGCTTCATTTTATTTTAATGTAATGAGTTTTTGAAGACACATAAATGTGCTCAATAAATATTTTGAGAAGCTGAAATGAACTGAATCTTTTTTGTGTATAGGCAATTTTAATGCGTTGGCAATAGCTATTATTGCCATTATAAAGTTCCACACTGGAGGGTTTGATTTTCTGTATTCTTTTTACAAATTAGACTATCCTAGTGAGTAACTCACGTTAGTCATAATCAGCTACTAACACTCAAACTAGTAAATCTATTTATTTATTTATTTATTTATTTATTTGAGACGGAGTCTAGCTCTGTTGCCCAGACTGGAGTATAGTGGCACGATCTCGGCTCACTGCAAGCTCCGCCTCCCGGGTTCACGCCATTCTCCTGCCTCAGCCTCCGGGATAGCTGGGACTACAGGCGCCCGCCACCAAGCCCAGCTAATTTTTTGTAGTTTTAGTAGAGACGGGGTTTCACCGTGTTAGCCAGGGTGATCTCGATCTGACCTCGTGATCCGCCCGCCTCAGCCTCCCGAAGTGCTGGGATTACAGGCGTGAGCCACCGCGCCCGGCCTTTTTTTTTTTTTTTTTTTTTTTTAAATAAGCAAAGGCAGTTACCTTGTGTTTTGCAAAGAAGATGGTCTTCATTCAGGCTTATCTTGGTTGGACAGTGGTCTAAACTTGTTTCACCCTTGGACAGCCTTACCTTTTGGGAGAACATATAGCAAAGATTATTTCCACATATCCTGAAATTATCCTTGGGTAATTTATTCTTGCCTTTCCCTTCTGCTCCCATATTGAAGGAAACCCACCTCTTTTTTTTTCTTCCTTCCCTTTCCTCCCTCAAATTTCTAGTTTCTTTTCTCCATGGAAAGCACCTAAACCACATTTCTAAACCCAGCTACAGAAAGGAGCTTGTCTGAGGACACATTTCCACATCTCAAATTCTCATGTGTCATTTTCTTTCTGAAAAATGCCTTGTATTGTATTCCATAATACCTCCTTAAGAGTTTTAATATAAAATAATTACTTGTTACCCTGTTCCCTAAATCTTTCAGTTAAATGAGACCCCAGAAAGTTGTGCAGGGACCTTGCATCTGCTTGGCCACCTCCAAGTCCTCTCAGGAACACATGCACTGGAGTTCCAGAAGGCCCTGGGCCTGCACTGCATCCTGGTGGCTGGAAAGAGAAACTGTCACACTTCACAGTTTCCCTCACAGCTCCCTCAGCCCTTTCTCCTTCAGGATTTTTGTCCACATGCTATGCAATTATTCTTAGATGAGTTTGGGCTTGTTTGTTTGAACTATTCATAGCTCAGCAGATCCTACCCCCAGTCCCCCAAATTTATAATCTTCTCTTTCCAATTCTTTCCCAGTTATCTCAGCAATATTCTTATTCCTCCATGTTCTCTCTTCCATTGGGAGCAAATACAAAATAATATAATTCTTGTGATATTTATAAATCAGAAGAAAAGTATTAAGTTAAACTTAAAACTAGACATTCTAAAGAAAGACAGCCATCAAGTTTGAAGTCCATTTATATTTTCCACACATATCTTGTCCATAGCCATATTTTTCTCAAATTAAAACTGCTTTTCTTCAAGCTCTGCTATGTGAGATAAATACAAACAACTTCTCATTCAGTTAATTTTCAGTTCTGTTTGGTCATAGGTATTATCAAGCTTTCCATGGTCTAATATCCCAAAAAACGTACAGAAGGAACAATACCAGTTCCTTCTATTGATAGGCAAAATTTTGATAGGCAGAATTTTGGCTACAGTAGGGGGGAAAATTAGCTTTTCTGGGCTAACTTGAGCACCAACCAATTTTCAGGCAACTGACATGCTATTGGATAATTATTACACACACCATTTGGAAATTGTGGCTTGTTTATACATGAAATATCAATCTTGAATTCATGATGATTTTGATTTCTACCTGGATCTAAAGAGGCATCAAAATAACTTGTAAGGGGGAAGGAAAGAAGGGAGGCAAAGGTTGAAAAACCGCCTATTGGGTACTGTGTTCACTACTTGGGTGATGGGTTCAGCAGAAGCCCAAACCCCAAAATTATACAATATAACCATGGGACAAACCTGCACATGTACCCCCTGAATCCAAAAATAATAATTAAAAAATAATGAGAGCTTGAAGCTCTCCTAGGAACTCTGAAACTTATCATTGTTATTGGCACAGTTAGAATGACTGAAATGTTTTTCTGCTCCCTTTTTCTGTATATTGCAAACATCAGCTACATCAGCAACCATATACTTCTTCATTGTCAGGTTTTCAAAGTAAATCTGTGTAAATCATTATGCAATATATACAATAACATGTATCAATTAAAAATAAAACTAAAAATCCTCTCAATCAAGGAATTTATTGGTTGAATAAACACAAATTGTACAGTCTTGTGTTAATCTGAGCTGCTCTACTTTTAGAGAGTGTGTGTATATGTATGTCTATGCATGCAAAGTAAATAGTGTATTATGCAAACAGGATGGACTAAACCCCACATTACTTACCTTAGTGAGAGGTTTCCAGGAGAGATCTAGATGCAAAAAAGTAGATGGTACATCAAAAGGAATTTCAATACTTTCCTCCTTCTTTTTCTCTGTTGTTTGGGGGGTTAAAGGTTTCTGTGGTCTAATATCCCAAAAACATATTGTGCTAAAAAAAAGTTTATATATATTTTTTATTAAGTACAAACAAGAGGTGCAGCCTCAGGACTACCATTAATGCTGCTACATATTAGCATTGTGACCATGGCTATATTTTAATGTATCTGAAACTAAGATTTTTATGAAACAAGACAGCTTTGTACTTTATATTTTAGAGAATTAAACTGTTTATTGAGTTAACAGCCTCCCTCATCTTGGGACTAATAACATATGAGAAATGAGTTTGATGCAATCTTTTAAAAATATAAGTTTTATTTAGATATAAATCATATACTACAACATTCATCCAATTAAAGTGTATAACTCAATGGTTTTCAATATAGTCACAGAGTTGGGAAGCCATCACCACAATCAATTTTAGAAGATTTTCATCACACTCTCCCACCTCACCAAAAAACCTCATGCAGATTAGCAGTTGCTTCCTATTAGCAGTTTTCGCCAAGCCATCCCACCAGCCCTAGACAACTACTGATCTGCTTCTTAGCTCTATGGATTTTACTATGCTGGACATTTCATAAAATGAATCATATATGGTCTTTTGTAACTGCCATTTTTCTCTTAGCATGTTTTTAAGGCTCATTTGTGTTGTGGCTGGCACGTATCAGGACTTCGTTACTCCTTAGTGATAAATATTCCATTGTGTGGGTATACTACATTTTATGTATCCACTCATCAGTACATTTGGTAAATAAATTTGAATTCTGCACCTCCCCACCACAGCTTTTTCACTATTATAAATGCTGCCAGTGAACATTTGTGTATGTTTGCATTTCTCTTGGGTGTATCTAGGACTGGAATTGCTGGGTTAAATGGTAACTCTGTGTTTAATCTTTTGAGGAACTGCCAGATTGTTTTCCAAAGCAACTGCACCATTTTTACATTCTATCAGCAATGTGTAATCACTCCAATTTATCCAAATCTCTGCACGTTCACCAACACTTGTTGCTTTTTGTCTTTTGATTATAGCCATTGTAGTGGGTATAAAGTTGTATTTCATCAAAAGTAGTTTTGGGTTGCATTTGTGCTTTTGTTGTAATGTCTAAGAAATCACCCCTCAATTCAAAGTCATGAAGATACGTGACTATGTTTTCTTCTAAGAGTTTTCTAGTTTTAGCTCTTACATTTAGGTCATTATTCCATTTTAAACGTTTGTATATGGGGTGAGATAGGAATCCAACGTTATATTTTGCATGTGGATATCCAGTTGTCCCAGCACCATTTGTTGAAAAGATTATTCTTTATCCATTGAATTGTCTTGGTGTCCTTGTTGAAAATCAGTTGGCCAAAGATGTATGGGTTCATTTCTGGACTTTCAGGTCTATTCCATTGATCTATGTATCTATTGTTATGCTAGTTCTAGTACATCTGTCTCTATTACTATAGCTTTGTAGAAAGTTTAGAAATTTGGAAGTGTGAGTCCTCCAACTTTTTTCTTCCTTGACAAGATTGTTTTGGCTATTCTAGGTCTCATTATTTGCCTTCCCCTGACAGCTAATGATATTGAGCATCTATTTATGTGCTTATTGACCATTTGTGTATCTTCTTTGGGGAAATATCTACTGAGAACCTTTGTTCACTTTTTAATTGGGTCATTTGGGTTTTTATTGTTGCATGGTAAGAGTTCTTTTATATATTCTGGATACAAGTCTTTTATCAGATATATGATTTGTAAATATTTTTTCCTATTCTGTGGTTGTCTTTGCAATTTATTGGTAGTAACTTTGGAAGCTCAAAAAGTTTTAATTTTGATGAAGTCCAATTTATCTATTTTTTTCTTTCATTGCTTGCACTTTTGGTGTTTCACCAGTCACGTAATCTTAAAAGTGATATAGTGAAAATAACATACACAGAGTTGGATATAATATGCTTCGTACACAGTAGGCACCCAACAAGACAAGGAGTACCCAGGCTGGAGTGCAGTGGCACGATCTCGGCTCACTGAAACCTCCGCCTCCTGGGTTCAAGTGATTCTCCTGCCTCAGTCTCCTGAGTAGCTGGGACTGCAGGCATGTGCCACCATGCCCAGCTAATTTTTTGTATTTTTAGTAGAGACGGGGCATTCTAGTGGTTCTTTGGGGAACCACCCCGTTCTCCATTACATGCAGTCAGGTTGGGATCATCACTTAAGGTGCTCTGTCATTTCTTCCCTGGCTAAAGGGATGGGTTCATGATACAGTAGGAGCCAGGCACACCCCTTCCAGTTAATTTGAATCTTGAGCAGCAGGACACAATGACTGGCACTGATTCATTCAGAGAAAAGGGGCTGGCTATTTGTTCCTGCTACCCAAATCTCTGGGGCTCTTTCCAAGGCCCAAGTCAGCTCTTCCTTTGATTCAGGAATGTCATTACTTACTAGCTACAATATAGGAGATTCAGTAGTGTTACATATAACTCACTCTATATTTAGTCAGCTATAGGTGGAATATGAATTTGCCTTCAGAGCCTCATATTTTTTCTTTCTTTCTTTTCTTTTTTTTGAGACAGAGTTTCGCTCTTGTTGCCCAGGCTAGAGTGCAGTGGCGCAATCTTGCACCTCATATTTTCTATCTGTAAATATTTTTCAGGGTTGTTGCAAATATAAAAATAGTTAACCTATTAAAGCACTCAGTAGAGCATTGGCATAAATATCCAATACATTTATTTCCAATAAGCTTATTTCTTTCCCTTAAGTTAGCCACAGTCAATTCTGATTGCCTGTAGTCACAGAATCTTCCCCAACACATGCTCACAGGATTAATCATGTCTCCCTCATCCCTGGCCCATGGCTGCTACTAACATCACTTGTGCCTTCTTCTGTCACTCCACAACTTTTTCTGTGGCGTATGGTGTCATTGTTTCCACTGGGGTCAAAGCTATTTGGAATGGGAAAGTTTGTCCAGCATTTGGATGCTAGATAATGATATTACTCTTCATATTTCCTGTTTCATTACGAATTCTTAGTTCTATAAACTGGGAGATGTAATTTTATTTAAGTAAATCTTCTTCAACGTAGCTACCGAGTTGTTTATAAAAACACTTTTTATAAATATACAATAAAAATGTAAAAACTCTTCTACTTTTAAAAAGAGGCTTTCCCAATTAAATGTTGTAATCTTCAAAATTCTTAGATAAAACTGAATATAAATAACATATATTACAAATTTACAAATATGAGAATGTGAAGAAGAACTATGGATAATGCTATACAACCTTATCAACCACAAAGCTTAGTTAATTCTTCTTTACATAACATATTTAACTCTATAAAACAATTTTTAAGCTAGCAACAATCCATAACATTCTTTCATTTAGTTATATTAGATTTAATTGCTACCATAAATATTAAGGAGGAGAAGACACTGATTTTAGGAGCATCGAAGAAAAAACACCATGTATGAAAACACATTAGGAAATGTTTGAAACAAGACTTACCAATCTGCTGAACATGTGACAAGTTGACAGCATATTCCACTTCGATTCTCAAAGACGGAGCCCATTCTGTTAATCTATTTTTCAAAAATGAAAGAGAAATAAAATTGTTTTTCTCATAGCTATTTACCTTTTAAATTCTTTTCTTCTTTGTTTTAAATGTTAATAAAAGAACATACCGGCCGGGGGCAGTGGCTCACGCCTGTAATCCCAGCATTCTGATAGGCTGAGGCAGGGAGGATCACGAGGTCGAGATAGAGACCATTCTGGCTAACACGGTGAAAGCCTGTCTCTACTAAAAATACAAAAAATTAGCCGGGCGTGGTGGTGGGCGCCTGTAGTCCCAGCTAGTCCAGAGGCTGAGGCGGGAGAATGGCGTGAACCCGGGAGGTGGAGCTTGCAGTGAGACGAGATGGCGCCACCGCACTCCAGCCTGGGCGACAGAGCGAGACTCCAGCCCGAAAAAAAAAAAAAAAAAGGACATACCACTATCTCAGAAGTTTGTGAAACAGAAGGTTTAAAATTAAATACAATTCTGCAACATATTCTTGTCTAGTCTTTTGTCACAGAAACATTTTTACATAGTAGTAATTAGAATGCATATACATTTTTATACTGAGATTTTTCCCTCCACATAATTTGAACATTTACCTATATAATCATAAATTATTATTATTATTATTATTATTATTTTGAGAAGGCATCTCATTCTGTGCCCCAGGTTGGAGTACAGTGGCACAATCTCAGCTCACTGCAACCTCAGCCTCCCAGGTTCAAGTGATTCTCCTGGGTCAGCCTCCTGAGTAGCTGGGATTACAGGCATGTGCCACCGTGCCCAGCCAATTTTTGTATTTTTAGTACAGACGGGGTTTCGCTATGTTGGCCAGGCTAGTTTGGAACTCCTGGCCTCAAGTGATCCACCCACCTCGGCCTCTGAAAGTGCTGGGATTAGAGGCATGAGCCATGCGCCCGGCCTCATAAATTATTTTAATCCTTTTATAATATACGGATGATATACCACCATTTCATTACCCATTATTATTAGAAATGTAGGCTCTGTCAGTTTTTCACTGAATTGTACAGTCGAACATAGATGCTTTTATGAGGTTGCTAAGCAGGTAAGATCAATGGGAAAGAGGCTAAGTGTTAAATGAGACACCAAATAAAAGTGTGCCATGACTGTTGTAAGACCTGACCTTTTTGTAATCACGGGCATAAGTCTGCATGCACACAGAGGATTCACAGGAGGGTTTATGGTTCCTCAGGTCCTAGAAGGTCCAAAATTCCAACCCGCTAGCTCTCAAAGCAGGCAGCAGGCTTTGAGGCAACCTGTGAAGATGCCACTCTGGAACTGAGAGGGAAACACATGACTTTCCTCAATTCTCTAACCTCCTGAAACAACTGATGAGCAAAATAATAAACAGAGGTGGGGCTTCTAGCAGCAAATGAAGTTAGGTGAAAACAGGGGTGGGGAAGGTATAGGTGGCACCTGGGTCATGTCTGCAGGCATCCAGAAGCCAAACAACCACAAACCTGATGGACATCTCTGTGGCCTGAACTACCAACTTCCACTCATTCCAGAACCTGCATGGTGTTACCCCTCTCTCTACTGAGGCTTTTCTGCTATAATGAAGTCAGAGACCCCAGAGATGTGCTTGCTCTGAGGTTTTATGTTTTAATGACTAAAAATCCAAAAACATAACAGTATTATAGAAGTTTGGAAAACAGAATATTTTAGAGTCATATATAATTCTCCCGTATATTCTCTTCCAGTCTTCTTTCATGGAAACACTGTGACATGATTTTTCAAGGTATGCATATAATTTTGTATCTAGAGATACAAATTGGATCATTTCTTAGTATGAATTCTCTAAAATTGGAATTACTGGTCAAACAGTTTGAAAATCTGGATGACTTAAGAACCACCTTGACTAACTGCATTCCAAAAGTTTTATGTTGAAATCAGCAATGTGTTCTGGTTTCACCACTTTATTCTTTTTAACATATTAATCACATTTTTCATTTAAAAATTAAATAAATCCAAAATGGCACATTATTGTTGCCTTACTATTAATTTCTTTGATATTAGAAAGGCTGAATGATTTTCATGTTGATTTACTGTTTTATTTTATATGTCTTTTGCTTATTTATGAAAAATTTTTATATTTACCGTATTTGGTACAAATATTTTCCTCCATTTTGTTATTTCTTCTTTACTTTTTATTTTTTATTGATGCATAGCCGATGGACATATTTGGGGGGTATATGTGATTTACTGATACATTCATATAATGTTTAAAGATGAAATCAGGGTATTTGGGCTATCCATTACCTTAGATAATAATATTTATTTTCTTTATACTAGGAACATTCAAATTATTCTCTTCTAGCTATTTTGTAATATATAGTAGATTATTGTTAATTATAGTCACCCTACTAATCTGTCAAACACTGGGTCTTATTTCTTCTATCTAACTGTATATTTGTACCCATTAATTAACCTCTCTTTATCCCTCTCATTATTTAATTTTTTGTTTGTTTGTTTTTACATAGAGACGGGGTTTCGCCATGTTGCCCAGGCTGGTCTTAAACTCCAAGTCATCCTCCTGCCTCAGCCTCCTAGTGTTGGAATTATAGGTATGAATGAGCCACCATGCCCGGCCTCTCATTATTTTTTAATTTAGAAATTTATATGTGTATATTTTGAATCTGTCAATCATTCCTTTCTGATTTCTTTCAACACTAATCATCTTTGAAAACTATCTTCATTCCAGAGTATGATACTCTATTTCGATTTTATTGTATTTTTGTATGATTTGTTCTTTTCTTTTTTTTTTTTTTTTTTTTTTTTTGAGATGGAGTCTTGCTCTGTCGCCCAGGCTGGAGTGCAGTGGCGCGATCTTGGCTCACTGCAAGCTCCGCCTCCCGGGTTCACACCATTCTCCCGCCTCAGCCTCCGGAGTAGCTGGGACTACAGGCGCCCGCCACCACGCCCGGCTAATTTTGTTTTTGTAATTTTAGTAGAGACGGGCTTTCACCATGTTAGCCAGGCTGGTCTCCATCTCCTGACCTCGTGATCTGCCTGCCTTGGCCTCCCAAAGTGCTGGGATTACAGGCGTGTGAGCCACTGTGCCCAGCCTGTTATTTTCATTTAAATTTAAAATCATCTCAATTAAATTGCATGCATGGTGTGTGTTGAAATGGAAGTGATATGAAGTTCCTTTACTTGTATTACAACTCCCATTATTATATGTAAACTTTTAATATATCACAGAAACTATACGTGGGCTATTTATTTTGGTTCATTATGACTTTTAAAAGTATCATTGCTTTGCATCATCCATTTGAATACCTCTTACAACTGGTATAATGATAATCACCTCTTACAACTCTAATTTCTCAGAATATTCTTTTTTTATGTTCAAGTGCTATTTCTTTTTTTTAATTTTATTATTATTATACTTTAAGTTTTAGGGTACATGGGCACAATGTGCAGGTTTGTTACATATGTATACATGTGCCATGTTGGTGTGCTGCACCCATTCACTCGTCATTTAGCATTAGGTGTATCTCCTTATGCTATCCCCCCTCCTCCCCCCACCCCACAACAGTCCCCAGAGTGTGATGTTCCCCTTCCTGTGTCCATGTGTTCTCATTGTTCAATTCCCACCTATGAGTGAGAACATGCGGTGTTTGGTTTTTTGTCCTTGCAATAGTTTGCTGAGAATGATGGTTTCCAGTTTCATCCATGTCCCTACAAAGGACATGAACTCTTCATTTTTTATGGCTGCATAGTATTCCATGGTGTATATGTGCCACATTTTCTTAATCCAGTTTATCATTGTTGGACATTTGGGTTGGTTCCAAGTCTTTGCTATTGTGAATAGTGCCGCAATAAACATACGTGTGCATGTGTCTTTATAGCAGCATGATTTATAATCCTTTCGGTATATACCCAGTAATGGGATGGCTGGGTCAAATGGTATTTGTAGTTCTAGATCCTTGAGGAATCGCCACACTGACTTCCACAATGGTTGAACTAGTTTACAGTCCCACCAACAGTGTAAAAGTGTTCCTATTTCTCCACATCCTCTCCAGCACCTGTTGTTTCCTGACTTTTTAATGATCGCCATTCTAACTGGTGTGAGATGGTATCTCATTGTGGTTTTGATTTGCATTTTTCTGATGGCCAGTGATGATGAGCATTTTTTCATGTGTTTTTTGGCTGCATAAATGTCTTCTTTTGAGAAGTGTCTGTTCATATCCTTCGCCCACTTTTTGATGAGGTTGTTTGTTTTTTTCTTGTAAATTTGTTTGAGTTCATTGTAGATTCTGGATAGTAGCCCTTTGTCAGATGAGTAGGTTGCAAAAATTTTCTCCCATTTTGTAGGTTGCCTGTTCACTCTGATGGTAGTTTCTTTTGCTGTGCAGAAGCTCTTTAGTTTAATTAGATCTGATTTGTCAATTTTGGCTTTTGTTGACATTGCTTTTGGTGTTTTAGGCATGAAGTCCTTGCCCATGCCTGTCTCCTGAGTGGTATTGCCTAGGTTTTCTTCTAGGGTTTTTATGGTTTTAGGTCTAACATGCAAGTCTTTAATCCATCTTGAATTGATTTTTGTATAAGGTGTAAGGAAGGGATCCAGTTTCAGCTTTCTACATATGGCTAGCCAGTTTTCCCAGCACCATTTATTAAATAGGGAGTCCTTTCCCCATTGCTTGTTTTTCTCAGGTTTGTCAAAGATCAGATGGTTGTAGATATGCGGCATTATTTCTGAGGGCTCTGTTCTGTTCCATTGATCTATATCTCTGTTTTGGCACCAGTACCATGCTGTTTTGGTTACTATAGCCTTGTAGTATAGTTTGAAGTCAGGTAGCATGATGCCTCTGGCTTTGTTCTTTTGGCTTAGGATTGACTTGGCGATGCGGGCTCTATTTTGGTTCCATATGAACTTTAGTTTTTTCCAATTCTGTGAAGAAAGTCATTGGTAGCTTGATGGAGATGGCATTGAATCTATAAATTACCTTGTGCAGTATGGCCATTTTCACGATATTGATTCTTCCTATCCATAAGCATGGAATGTTCTTCCATTTGTTTGTATCCTCTTTTATTTCATTGAGCAGTGGTTTGTAGTTCTCCTTGAAGAGGTCCTTCACTTCCCTTGTAAGTTGGATTCCTAGGTATTTTATTCTCTTTGAAGCAATTGTGAATGGGAGTTCACTCATGATTTGGCTCTCTGTTTGTCTGTTATTGGTGTAAAAGAATGCTTGTGATTTTCTCAGAATATTCTTGATATTTCACCTGTTAATTCTTCAAAGTACATAGTAGATCTTTAATGCCCTTGAGGGAAACATTTGGGGAACTTGCCAATTTCCAAATTTATAGCTCCCATGCTTTGTGAGGTTATAGTCAAGTAAGTATACAACCATAAAGACAAATGCCAGTGCAGAAGCTGGGCAGTCAGCTGGGCTCACGGACTGCACAACTAGTTTTCACCCACCAGCCTCTCAGCACACTCAATTCCGGATTGTGCCCAGCAAAATTACATGGTATGCCACAGATCTTTAGAATTCCCTTCCCCCAGATATCTGAGATCATAAATCTTAAATTCATACATGCTAAGGGTGTAAAATATTTGCAGTTCATTTTTACACATCAAGCCCTCATCTTCTCCACTATTGTATTATACCAGTGTTGACACCACCCACATTTTTTAGTTAGAAACCAACTGAGTTGAAAGATTGGCCTTATTCTTACTCCAACTCAGATACTGGTCTAGCAACAGTAACCCCATTTTTTGATGCTTAGTTCCTGGTTATTTCACAATTTAAGTGTAAATGAATTGTTGACTTGAAACATCTTCTTTGCATAAAATCTGAAAATGTGTAATTCAGCAGGAGAAAAGTATAAGGCCATCAAGTCTCACCTCAAATGTGTCAGACAACCAGTGTATATCTGTAATTACTTTCTTATGTCCATTTTCTATTGAAGAGACTGCACAGTGTCTGATATACATTGCTTCTTTATTACTCTCTGGTTCAAGGAGAAACATAGGCTGAAAAATATTAACAGAAAGTTAAGTGCTAATTTCAGAGGGCTGATGAATGAACTCATACTTTACTCATCATCCCAATTAAAATGAACAATTTAGAGATATACCAGTTCGAGGAAAAACATAAATTAGTGTTTCTCTATATCATATATTTAGGTAATAGGATTATCTGCTTTTCCCTTCAGTTTGGTCTAAGACTATATCTCTAAACTTAGCAAGTATTATTGACCTACTCCATAAAGAATCAATGAAACATCTCATTTTAGAAGGAGTATTTCTTTGTGCCTATAGAAGGCTGCATCTCACCATTCTTTGGTAAGAGACTTGTTGATGTTAAGGCTGAAGAACTGGGCTGGAGTAGATACATAATATGGTGGGTAGGTATGGAGTAATCTTCTCAACCCTCTTAACAGAATCCATAGCCCCACAAAATCATGGTATATTATCATCAAATATGATGTAACCCCTTCATTTTATACATGAGAAAAGCTATCCTGCTGAGGTGAGGTGGCATGTCCAAACTCACAGGACTACAGTCCACAGCCTGGGTATCTGCTCTTCTGTCCAGTGCTCTTTCAATCACCTCACTTTAGGCAAGTCACTTGGTCCCTTCATTTCATTTAACAATAACAACCAGACAGAACTTCATATCCTTGGGTAGATGGTGCAACTTGATTCATTGTGTTTTAATCAAGGGCCCACATAAAAGTGATTCAGAACATGTTCACAAGCACAGGTGAAGGCTTGGGAAATAACATTCTTTTTTTTTTCCTTTTTTCTCTTGAGTTTTTATTAGCCTTGGCAACTATATTATGTACTTTTCCATAAACTCTTAAATGGAAAAAACTTGCAAGTGAAATGTTGTAAAAAACTTACCTTCAGTGTGGCTCTTTTACTTCTACTACCACCTGCCTTAATGTTTTCTATGCGATCTGCATGTGCAGTGATATCCCACATGACAATCTAAAACGGAAATAAATGTTATCATAACCTTTTCAGAAAATATCTAATTGAGTCTTAATTTTCTTTTAACTATTGGTTTGTAGCCTGATAAGTCAATCACCTTAGGGGATAATCAAATGTAGCTTATATCTTAAGTAAGTCAGCAATTTTTAAAGCTAATATAAAAAGAATGTTTTCTTCTCTGTAAAAGTATCTTTAGCACTTTCATTTTTGTGCTTACATTAATAAAGGCCAGTATTTTTAAAAAATCCAAAATAAATGTCATGCAATTCCCTTTGCTTTAGGAAAAGTTCTTCCTGTTTTTGGAGATGTGCTATGATTGTAGGGACAGTTGCTTTGGACCCAGGAAAAAACAGCCCATACTCCAGAATTGAGTACGAATACCCGACTGTCCAAAGAAGGCTGGGAAGTGATTATTTCTATTTAATTGACTATTATTGCCAACTCTGAATTCTTATGTATCTAGAAGGCCATTTTTTAAAAAAAAGTCAGGATAAGGTAGATATGTAACACTAAATTAGGTTTCCAAAGACTAAAAGGTATTTCAGTACACTAAAGTTTTAACAAAATGTCAGGAGTACAGAATTGTATGTGATTTTATTTTCATCATGTGCTTTTCTGAAATATTCTAAAATAAAGTCACATTACCTTTGTAATGAGTGAAAAAGGCATTTCAGGATTTGCAGGGCTTGGAGGATGGGCTTTGAGTCATTATGACCCTCAGTTATTGTTGAACAAAACTGAGGGAGAAAAAATTGTTTTCCTGGTTATTTTGGTTCTGGATAAATGGACACGGAAGCTGCAGACATTTACATTTTAACCACAAGGAAGTTTTTCAAACCACACACACAAAAATCATATACCCTTTTGATGGTCAAACCCACTGAATCACAATGAATTTAAACTTTGACCATAAAACAGCTTTATGATTGTTTTGCTTCACTAGAGAAACAGGATATTGGAGGATAGGATCTAAATTTGATATTAGATAACTTAGAAGATAAAAGCAAATGGTATTGAGATATATATATATATATATATAATCTATATATATAATCTATATATATATAATCTATATATATATATACACATATATCTGCCTATGTATTCAGTTATGTGTGTATGCTTTCTAGTGAATTTCTGTTTAAGTTCTGGATCATCCCCTAACTCCTACTCCCAAGGAAATTTCAGAAGAGGCCTTTTTTTCCAAGAGGTAGTAATGCTTGTAGCTTTTGTTCTTCCATGGAATCTTATAGAATATGTGGTTCAGTCCCAGCAACACAAATAGATTTCACCCAATTCTGTTTCAGTTTTGAAGCTGGGTTACCCCGTGAACACCTCAGGAGCTGATACCATGTGTAACACGTCTCTATACCCTGCTTCCTGGTGTGGTGTCTGGCACACAATTGGCATGCCTTCCTTCTGCTGAATTGAATCCTTAAGTCCAAGGAACTGCCAAGTCAAAACTTATTACCAAAGGTTGTCTACGTTAACACATAGCTGAAAAAAATTCCATTAAGTACCTGCCCATTGATACAGCCTCCAGCAATGATATTAGGATCACTCGGACAGAACTTGAAGCAGAAGATGTCATCTGGGCTCTCCAGCATTAACTAAAGTAAACCCAGCAAATTCATGAAAGAATGAGAAAACAGATTAAGATCATGGCGAGAAAATAATATGAAGACAGTTAAAAGTCTAATTTTATAGCTATCTATAAGCAAGGTGCGTAGAGAGTCTATTCTCAGAGTTCTGCCTCTGGACTAAAAGCTGCTTTTGCTGAATTTTATTGTGCACGTTGGCCATACGAGTGACAGTGAGTATGTTCTCAAGGGGACCCAGGTATTCCCCAACCCACCCCTCAGTGGAAACAAATTGTAGTTATTTTGGGAGCATGTTACAATGTTTATAACGAAAAGACTATGAAATTAGTGTTCCTGAAAACCATGGAAGGGAAGCTCTGTGAGGACAGGATCTGTGTCTGTTTTGTTGCTTGCTGAATACTGAGCCAGGCACTCCTGGAGTGGAGAGGCGATCTACAGGGTAGAAAGGTTAGAAAACTCTAGTGAGAGAGTGGCTCTGTTTTTATGGCTGACAACAAAGGGTAGAGATCTTTCATTTTGATCTCTGGGTCTATAATCATTAAAGTATCTAGAATCTATTACAGTAAAACTACTTTAATTCAAATGAATTGGGGAAAAGGAAGAAGGGGAGGCTAGGGTTTATCAGGGAAAGTCTGAATTATGAATACTTTTTAGAAACAAAATATTATTATATTTAAAACATTGAAATAACTTAATCTAACACTATACATCACCCACCCACTAGGCAGATCTCCTATTGAGCAGACCATGAAAACTAGAACCCTGTGTAGCAAACCCAGCCTTCAGCCTCATTTTATTTGAATTGCTATGTGTTTTGGTTGGTTTGAGTGGGGTTTTTGTGTGTTTTGGCTTGGTTTTAGTTGAGCTATTTAAAATTGGGCGATTTCATACAAAATTCCAAATTTCTCAATTCTCTTGACAATGGGACCACCTGGCAACAAGAGGGCAGCCAGCCTAGAGACGGATAATGCACTCTCCAAGGCCGCAGTCCCTACCACTCCCCAGTGCTCTCCCATTCACCTTTATTTATTACCCAGTGATCCTTGGAATTGAGGAAACTCATGTGAAACTAAAATCTATTTGCATTTGACCAATTAGTATTCAAGTAAAGTCCATAAAAGAGTTTGTTTTAAAAATAGTTTAAACATTCCTCTTACAATCTTTGAAAAAAAAATAGCATGTTGATTTGTTCAATAAACAAATTGTAAACTTTAGTTTTGCTCAAATTGAATGATGACAAGTTCTGCATTGAAGAAAGCCTAACTTTATAAATGTTTACAACATTACGTGATTATAAAGTACTTTGCAATAAAAACTGCTAAAGGTATACATGAAAGTAGTATTTGAAAATTTAGGCTATGTAGGCAACTCTCCCTAATTACCTGAGGATGTATAGGATCAGAGAAGCTCCAGAAAAGAATCAGTGATGGCTGCAGCAATAATTTACCAGAAAAGTGAACTCTGTCTTCAAAAGAAAGTCGCACAGCCACCGACACAGCTATTAGCCCTGATGGAAACACATGTAGAAATTAAAGTTGGCAGCAACTATACATGGAGAGATGTCTCTAGCTTTTGCTTTTCTACACAGCCACTCTTCATTTTCACTTTGTCCACAGGAGAGCAAGAGTTTTCTTAGAGCTCTGCTGGCTAATGTGGTTGCCACTAGTTACATGCTACTTATTTAGCACTTGAAATCTGGCTGGTCCAAACTGACATGTACTGTTAGTATAAAATATACAGGGGACTCAGAAGATTTTGGAAGAAAAGAAAATCTTGTTTTGTTTCTTTTTTGTGAGAAAAGGGCCAGTGTAGGGTGAAAGGAGGAAGAAAGAGGACAAATACCTCTCTCTTTCCATGTTTCCACCTTTGCACATCCCTACCTACCTCCCTTGGCTGCTGAGCTCTTTAAAGGAGGCACATTTCCTCTCTTGTCTAGTAATTAGAGGAAGAAATTTAGCCTTGGGAGAGCAACAGGCCCAAGCCCAACCCAGACTCTGCCTTATGCCATCTGGGTGACCTGGGCGAGTCACTTCCCTGAGTTGAGCTTGGGTCTTTTTGTTGTGAAACAGAGATAATGACAGGTGAGTGTCCTACAGGGTTGTTGGGAGGACACATGACAGTGAAGGCGTGGAAAGCACATGGCAGGTACCTAGCGTGTACAGAGCAAATGGAAGGTGTCTTATTGACATTGAACTAGTTTGCAATTTTACATATGAAAGCAAGAGACAATTTCAATGTTATCACAAAAAGGAATCCCCATCATTTCCATCTCACCATAGATAGTTGGATGCCATGAGACACAGGTAATCATTTTCTCCGTTGGGCTGTGAAGGTCGGTAAAGGACTGGTACTCTTTCAGGTAGGTATCGGTCTTGTCCCCAAAGGTGCCTTCTTCTTCTGCGAGGTATTTCCAGTCATCAATAAATGTGTTCATGATTTCATTTTGCTGCAGGGCTATTTCAACACTAATTTGTAAAAATAAAAAAGCAATTAAGATATTGGTTTTTAGTATCCAATAATGTGACTATCTTAGCAACTCCTCCTCCTTCATTTATACTGAACAAAAAATAATAATTCTCAATTATATTTGGTAATAATGATTAACTTTATGTGAAATAAATGACTTAAGAGAAAAAAACATCATGGTGGCATGTTACTCAGAACCTCGAGCAACTTCATGATCTGCCTCAGTTTCCAAGCCAAGGCTGTACTCTCTCCAGGCCAATGCCTGAGCATGCAGCTGCAGGGATGGCTGGGCCTGGCCAGTCCTCCTTGTGCAGCACTCCCACAGCAGGCATCTTTGCTCTGGAGCTCCTGCTGAGTAGGCTGAGAATTTGTCTGATGCTCTACCTTCCCGGTCCTGTCTCCTCCTCCTTTATTTTTCACAGTGTAATCCTCAGTAAACGTCTGCCTCTAACTTGATGTCATTTGCTTCCTGGAAAGCCCCAACTGTCACAAATGGCAGTTTTCTTAGGCATATTCTGTACTAAATGATCACTTATCCTTAACAGGATAGCCCCAATACATATGTAATTCAAAACAACAAATAAGAGATTCTGAACAAGGGAAGAATTGGAGTTTAGAAGAGTGTGTGTGTGTGTGTGTGTGTGTGTGTGTGTGTGTGTGTGTGTGTGTGTGTAGTTTTAGTTGTCACAATGCCTGGGAGGTGCTACTGTGTTTAATTCCATTACCAAACCTCCTGCAATGCATGAGACAGTCCCCAAAATGAAAAATTATCCTGCTAAAAATACTAACATTGCTCCTTTAAGATACCATCTGAGTGCTAGGATCATTTGCTAATAGTCTAGGGACCTTGGTTTGACAGGCTCCTGTCTTAAAGTAGTTACTATGATAGTTATTGTCCCTTTTTATGCTTAAATCTGAAAGCTCTGCATACTCCCAAAGTTGCTAAGAGCCCTCCCACAATTAGAATGCCACCCAAGGTTTTACCCTACTGATCAAAACTGTAAACTTCTTGGTTTTATATAGGTGTGGTAAGTTGAAAAAGTGGTTCTCAATTATGAATTTCTTAAAATAAGAAAAAATCCTTTAGACAGTTCAATATAAACAGTAAAAATAGATACTCCTAAAATATAAAAAAGGGCACCGTTTGATACCCCTGTCATTGATCATTACACTACCAGTCATTGCCTAATTGAGTCCTCCCTTGGTTAAATTCTTCTTGTATTTCATCTTTCAAAATAGACCCCTTTCCTAAGACCTGGCCACTTAAAGTGTGATCCAGTGACCACCAACATGACCTGGGGCTGTTAGAAATGCAGAGTCACAGGCTCCACCCGACTTACTGAGTCAGAACCTGCATTTTAACAAGAGTCCTCAGGTGATTCATAAGCACACTGAACATTGAATAACCCTGTGTAGAGGACTCTCGAGGCTTAAACAGTTTCCAGTAGAAGCATTAGTAAGCATTTTCTGAATCATATTTCTTTCTGGTTAAGCCCAAATGAGAAGGGAATTCTCAAGAGAAAAGTTAAAGACGTGGCTTTCGCTCTGGTTTCCTGATTCTACCTCCTTAGCCAGAACGGGGAAGTAATTCAAACGGAAGAAGTGAAAACACATCTTTCTTCTGGTTTTCGGTTTCTTGCTTTCCTGGAACCATGTAGCTCCTGAGAGTAACAAATTGGAGGCTAGCAAAACTGTTGTCTAGGAATTTTAACCCCGAAAGGAAGGTTTCTTAGTTGTTTTGTGAATCCCCCTGAAGTTCCTCTCTCTCATCTCATGTCATTGCCTTCTTTTGCAAATAATGCTTCCCTTAAGTTTGTTTTAGATAAAATTCTATGAGAAAGAAATTTCCCATTTCTAAAAGGGCTTTCTTCCAGAACAAAATCAGGCTTACCTTAATTAAAAACTATTGAATAAACCTTAAGCAGTTTTAAAGCTGGAAGTTATGTTTGCAGTGATATAAACATGGGTTTCTTATCCACTCTGGGCCAGTGCTATTATAATTCTTGTGCCAATTTTCCTCTTTCTTCTTATAGATCTGGCTTCTCCTTCCCACATCTCAGGGATGGAATCATAAAGCTGTCCACTATTCTTTTCTTTATAAGCATGGCAATTCAGAGGGAAGAATAAAAGCCCAGGTCTAAAGATAATATACAATGTGGATTTATTTTGAACACTTTTTTATTTCCTCAAGATCTAGTTTTCTCTGGATATTGATTATATGTAAACAAACTTCTCATTTTGAATATTCTTACACGAAAAATTGTAATGACTACTAAATTTTGATAAGGGGAGGGTGAAACTCAGGTTTTCTTGTTTCTACCTCATTGCCCATATAGCAAAAATTATAGCATCCTTCCTGTAAGTGAGTGGCAAATAATGTTCTCTCTGAATCATTAACTGAATTTTTGAGCCAGAGTCTCCCTAGGCATAGGTAACAACTTTGAGAGTTGTTGGAATTTTCAGGATATTTAATCCAGTATGAAAGAACCAATGACATTTCTTAAAAATAAAAAAGTTTAACTTGGGCTATATATGAACTTGACCACCAAGTTTTTAATTTTAGAAAGAAATAGAAACCAGCCTATTGAGTATAACTGGCAGACTTGTCCTCCAGTGGATCCACTTCTCTAAACTCTAGTATCAGCTTGGTGAGAACTTGTCAAGCTGTTTCTCTGGTTTAGAAGCCCCGGAACTCTACCCAGGGTCCTACTAACAGCTTAGGGGGCATTTTGAAGATGCTTCTCTTTCAAAGCCAGTAAGAGTGCAGGAACACAGGAATTGGTGATAAGAGTGAAATGTCCAAAAAGACATTTGAATTAAATTCAGGTTCTCATCTACAAAGATATTTTTGCAAATACTTATCATCATAATAATGGCCACAGCATTCTCCTCATCCTATAAAAAGTTAATGAGGAAGAGGAGTGAGGAGTGGAGAAAAAGAATTACATAAAAGTAACCATGGTAAATACAAGTAAATGTTAATTTGCAATTAGGAAAACATCCTCACACACTCAACTCCTCACACAGTTTGATGTGGCCTTAGCTTGATAGGGCTAAGATGTTGCTTAGAAATAGAAAGGAAATAAATATTGAGAATCTGTAGAATGTGTCACACCTGACAACTGTCTTCATACTTTTTATCTAGATACCCTATATGGAATTGTTTATTTAGACCTGTTATTCTATGTAAACATATACATTTTATGTTTTATTTTTAAAATTTGATATGCAATTTTTTACCTTATGGATGCATTGTTAAGAAAATCAACCAAAGGCTTTGATTGTTTGAGTGTCTCTTTTTCCTCTTCTGAGAATTCTCTTGGATAATATTGCGTAGTAGCATTTTTAGGATATGTCCTAATATATTAAAAGAAAATTCAATACTAAAGATTAGGTCAAAGAAGAGCAAATATGGGCCACAACAGGTCAAAAGTGTGTCTCTGTGACAATGATGTTAGGATATTATTTTATATTTAAATTATATACATTGAATTTTCTTTATCGTAGACAACTGATATTGACCACTATTCAAAGGCTACATGAATTTCTCTCCAACATAATAAAAAAGATCTTATTTTTGTAAAATTTTTACTTAGAAATCATTTCAAACTTATAGAAAAGTTGTAAGAAGGGTATAAGGAATTCCCACACACCCTTCACCCAGATTCATCAATTATTAACATTTTGCCATCTTTATTGTTTTCTCTCTCTCTTCATTTCATTAAGTCAGTGTCCACCTCACCCCCTCATGGGACATTTGGCAATGTCTAGAAACATTTTTGGTTGTCACAACCTAGACATGCTACTGGTGTCTAGTGAATAGATCCCAGGGATGCTGTTAAAAACCCTACAAAGCACAAGACAGCCTTCCCTCAAAGAGAATTATCCAGCCCCAAGTGTCAATTTGTTGAAGTTGAGAAACTCTGCTCTAAACATACAAAACTAGGAATAAGATACATTTCAGCAGTGATGGTGGCAGGAAGTCTTGCTCCATCTAGTATGCTCTTAGTGGCCTCTGTATGTGAACACCTCATATGGCATTGTAGCTCTGGGCTTTATCAATCTCAAGTATTAGACTGGGTGAGCCCTTGATCTTGGCATGTAGAGCTTGGAAAAGTCACAGGGCACAATCATTAAGAGTGTGGACTCTGGTGATTGGCTGCCTGGCTTTGAAGCCTGGTTCTATCATTTACTAGCTATATGACCCCTGAGCTAATTATCTAACCTTCTGTGCCTGTGTTCTCATCTCTAAACGAAATTCTTAAAGTAGCTAGTTCATAGTGTCATTGTAAGGACTGAATGTGTTGATACATGCAAAACTTTAAAAACAGTGCCTAGCACATTTTAAATGATCAACAAAATATTATGTAGTATTTGTGTTTGTTGAGCAAATGTCAGCACAATGCAGAATGTCTCTGTGAGAGGTAATATATTAAATGGAGAGTAATCAGACAAAGGGGTAAAGGGAGTTTTTAGAATAATTCATTTTTCTTCCTTGTTTAGGTCAGTATCCATAGCAGAAGGCAGAGTGATAGAAAGAAATAATATTAGTATTGGAACCAGAGAGACTTGGGTTCAATTCTCAGCTTCACCTTTTAATTTCTGCTCTCTAGACAGGGTTAAGTAAAAAAAAAAAATGATATATTGCTTGGTGGTTTTATCAAACTAGCAACATGCCTAAGAGTCACTCTTACTTTCGAAATATGATTTGTTTTGTTGTTTTTCAGCAAAACCATTCATTATTGCTTCAGGTTTAAATTATGCCCGAAACATTGGGCTTTCATTTTTAACCTCTCTTTGCTTCAGTTTCTCTATTTGTAAAATGGGGATAGTGCCTACCTCAGAGAGCACTTGTGAGGATTGAATTGATGTGTGTAAAGCACTTAGAAGAATGCCTGGTATGTGGTGGGAACACTAGGCATTTGCTTTCACTGTCATTATTCTTTGAACTTCATCTTTGATTTTTCTTGACTCCCTCCAATATAATCACATATCCTACTTTCTCTACCTCATACCAGCTACCCTTCCCAATTTCCTGCTTGTAATGCATGGTACCATCATTCTTCCAGTCACCTATGTTTAAACCATTTGAGTTCCTTTTAATTCTTTGAAAAAATTGTTTTTTCATTTTGTGGGTCAAGACCTGCCCTTATTTCTCATCTGTTTACTCCCTCTATGTAGGAACACTGCCAGTATTATTATTATTAGTCTGTATTCTGAGTCTGTCTACTGAGTCTACCCTGGCTGACTCATTCTTGGTACTTGTCTGTACCCTAGTAGGAACATAAAATAAATCTCTGGCTGGCTTGACTTAGAAATTTGTCTCAAAATTCAAGTTCATTTGGTACTAATATATCACCTCTCTCCTTCCTCTCTTGCCCTCACTTCTTGATATTTATGGATGTCTGATGTCCTCCTTCCCTGCCAGGACTTGACCACCAATTCTTGCCTTTCTCTTTACCACCTCTTGTTTTGGACTGTCTGTTCATCTTCTTCTCTTGTTTCTGACTCATTTCTTGGCCCAACTTTTGGAGTCCGTATATATATATGCCCTGACTTTAACATTGCACTTTCATGGTTTTTAACCTATTAGTTCACATAGATCTGAAAAGTATCTTCTGTATTGCATTCCATGGTGCTGAGCCCTGATTCTCCTGGTCATGACTTGTCTCACTGTGTATTTCATAGCTCTTCACTTAACACTGAATTCAAGTCTGTCATCATTCTGCACATTCTTCCTTACCTACGCCCTTTTCTTCCTGTTTTCCCTCCTCCATTCTTTTTTCCCCTCCATTTAATAAATATATGCCAGGAACTGTCCTAGGAGTTGGGAACATAGCAGTAAACAAAATATACAAAGTTTTTATCTCATAGAGCTTAAATTCCAAGGGCAGAGTGAAGAGAAGAGAGACGATGAAAAACACAAATCAAGTGATTATGGCACAGTGGAGAAAAATAGAGTAAGGGGATAGATGGTAATGGAGTTGTTGCCTTTTTTTTTTCTTTCTTTCTTTTTTTTTTTTTTTTTGAGATGGAGTCTCGCTCTGTCGCCAGGCTGGAGTGCAGTGGCACGATCTTGGCTGACTGCAACCTCTACCTCGCAGGTTCAAGCAATTCTCCTGTCTCAGCCTCCCAAATAGCTGGGATTACAGGCACACATCACCACGCCTGGCTAATTTGTGTATTTTTAGTAGAGACGGGGTTTCACCATGTTGGCCAGAATGGTCTCGATCTCTTGACCTCGTGATCAGCCCACCTCAGCCTCCCAAAGTGTTGGGATTAAAGGCGTGAGTCACGGTGCCCGGCCAAGTTGTTGCTTTTATATAGGAGTGTCAGGGAACGCCTCATTTGAGCAGAGATCTGAATGAAGGAGGGAATAAGCACAAGGGAAGAGCATTCTATGTAAAGGACTCGTAAGCTTAAACACATCAGGTATGAGTATGCGTGGTGAATCAAGGAATGAGGAAGCCAGTGTGGCTGGATGGATGAGCAGGGAGAACTGTGGGAAATTAGGGCAGAGGGGTAAAGGGATCTAGATCATATGAAGCATTGTAGGTTCATTTGGGATGACAGCCATTGGAAGGTTTTGATCAGTGACATGATCTGACTTGCATTTTAATAGGATTACCAGGGCTTCTCTATGGATAACTGAATGCAGGAGAGAAAGGATGGCTAGAGGAAGCCCACTTAGAAGGAATTACAGTAATCCAAGCAGGAGATGATGATGAATGGTCTAAGGTAATAGCAGTGGGTAAATTTTGAAGATAGACCCAACAAAATCCAAGGCTTTTGGTCTGAGTAATTAGAACAATATCATTACCACTTACTGAGAGGAGGAAGATTCAGCATGGGCAATGGCAGGAGGAGGTGGAACCGCAGGTATTCTGGGAACTGGAAGCAACTCATAGGGCTGGCACACAGAGAGCTTGTTTAGGAACAAGGGATGATGGGGCTGGAGAGGCAGACAGTGCCTCGTCATAGAGGAAGGAGAACCTCATATGCCATCCTAAGGGCTCTGGATGGATGTATTTTTTAAGTGATGGAAGCCAGAGAAGAAACCTAGACAATGAAGTAACACCATCTGATTTGATGTTTAAGAATGATGACTTAGGTAGTAGAACAGAGCAATGAGGGGCATGGTAATATGCCAGATGAGAGATGACCAGCACTGTCATGATAAACAGCATCACTCATTTTCCCACTCCAGTCTTTACAATCTTCCATACTTGTATCTCATTTTCCTGTTATGATTTTTAAAGGCATTATTGAATATAATTAGATCTTCCTGAATTGAATTACTCGGTGGAGATCTATGTGTCATCATCATTAATCCATTTCTATTTATTATAAAGAGCTCTCAAAATAATAATGGAAGTTACTAGATTTTACTGTAACTGGCTATAAAATTACATACACCCATCACATACTTACCATTTTGTCTGAGTGCTTATGTCCTTTATTTGGGGGATTACTTGCATGCCAACATCTTTTTCAAGTTGTTTAAGGGTAAAATTTTTATCTGGGTAGGCTGTACATTCAATATAGGCATCTTTTACACTGGAAGCATTCTGGTCACTGAACTTAATTGGTGCACCAAATTCACTTCGTTTTCGAGAAATCATATATGTAATCTGTAACACATGTAAACAGTAAAGGTAACATAATGAAGTCCCTGAAGAAAAACTGATGTGTAGGCAATGTTGGTACTCTGCTCAGATCCACTCAGAACCCTTTGTGCACTTTCTGTGAGCACCTCCAGCTCTGCATGCTTTCCATTCACGTGAGCAGCACCCGCTCCTCCTCTTTGGAGGGCTGCTCTAGGGCTATTGGGACCACTTTGCCAGCAGGTGCAAAGAACAGGAAGTAACTGGCAGTTTCATCTTGACTAATGGTGGACTGGCAGGAGGGATACATAAACCCCTCTCCTTGGCTTCTGTGTGGGACAACTCTGAGGTATAATTTACACTCCAGAGTACCTCTTTTGGTTTGGCTGAAGCCTTCCCTCTGCAGACTTTTGCCTGAGAGTGCAGCCTGGCAGGGCTTCCTCCATATCCCTGTTCAGCTGCTTGTCATGTTCTCTTCTGGGGCACTTTCCTAATAAACCACTCATACACAATTCCCCCTCACAGGAGTTCCTTTGAGAGGGAATGCCACTATATTAGCTTCCTACAGCTGCCATAACCAAGTACTACAAATGGGGTGGCCTAAAACAACAGAAACTTATTCTCTTACAGTTGTGGAGGCTAGAAGTTTGAAATTGATGTGTTTGAGGGTTGTTTCCTTCTGAAGTCTCTGAGGGAGAATCTGTTCCCTGTTTCTGTCCTGACTTCTGGTGACAGCCAGCAATCCTTGTGTTCCTTGGTTTGTGTATCCATCTTTCCAGTCTCTGCCTGCTTCTTTACATGCCATTCTCCCTGTGTCTCTTTGTCATCCCATGGCCATCTTATCACAAGGACACCAGTCGTATTGGATTAGGGACCTACCCTACTCCAGTATGACCTCATCTTAAATAGCTATACCTGCAATGACCCTATTTTCAGATAGAATCACATTCTGAGGTGCTGGAGGTTAGAAGTTCAACATACCATTTTTTGGAGACAAAATTCAACTCATAACACGCACTTAAGACAATGACCATTCTTCTATAAAAGCAAACCAAAACAACACACCGAAAACTATGCCTCCATAGCAAACACAGTAAACCTTATGAATCCCTCAGGAATAAGTGTTGTTCAGCTACAGGGAGGTAATGATTACAGATCATATATAACCCTCTAACCTGCTTTGTAGATTCCGTAACTGATTCTTCCTCAATTTCTTTTTCACTGCCCAAAGAAACCCATGGTTTAGAGACAGGTGGTTTATAAATATACACATCTTCAGGAATATGTTCTTTATATTCTTCTTGTTCTTCTGGTACTTCTGGGGGCTAAAGTAAAATAAATAGCATTCTACAATGTATGCCCAAGTTTAGGTTATAGCTATATGTATACATATATTTTGCAACAAACTTTACTTTTATATAAATTCATTAAGCACCTTTTTACTTTTTTTTGTCAATTCACACTTTTGAATTATGAAAAGGAAACAAAGCAAAAAAAGGAAAAGAAAAAAGAGGTATCAAGAATATAGAAAGAAGAAAAAGACAGTAGACAAGAAGAGATACATATACACATCTCTACATATGGATGTGTATATATATATATATATATATATACACACTGCTGATATATATATACACATATATATACACGTCTCTACATATAGATGTGTATACACACACACATACACACACATATATATATACACACACTGCTGCTTTAATAGTAAAAAAAAATCAACCAAATGAATATCAATAGAGGAATGGATTGATGACAGTGTGGTAAAACCATAAAATAAAATTCCATAGAGCAGTTATAATGAACAAATTTGATCTACATATATATGGTATCTATATGTACTGATATTGATAGATCCTAGAATTTTATAATTTGGTGAAAAATGGAGTTGCAGACTGAGTATAAAAAGACACAATTTTTATGTGAATGTTAAGTTAATAAGACTATAAGATCCATTATTGTAGAACATAAATATATGGTAAAGTGTAAAACCACAGACAAGAACAATATGTAACAATTTAGAATAATGGTTCCTTATAGGGAGGAGTGAAGAAAATGGAATTAGGGAGGATATGAGAGGGAGTGGAATATTGTCTGTAATATTTATTTCTTTTGTTAAAAAAGTTTTAAAGTAAATATAATAAAAATTAATATTTTAAAATTCTGGATAATTAAGTGTAGATATTTGTTATACTACTCTCTAGTTTTTTCTAAACATTTAAAATATTTCATTACAATAAAAAATTAAAAACAGAACAGCAATCATAAAAATAAAATTGAAAATGTTAAGGCTAAATGAAAGATGATTTTTAATTATAAACTGTTAGCTTTTATTTATTTTTTTTCTTTTTGAGACAGTGTCTCACTCTATCACCCAGGCTGGAGTGCAGGGGCATGATCATGGCTCACTGCAACCTCCACCTTTCCAGCCCAAGTGATCCACCCATCTCAGCCTCCCAAGTAGCTGGGACTACAGGCACGTGCTACCATGCCTGGCTAATATTTTTATTTTTTGCGGTGGCAGGGTCTTGCCATGTTACCCAGGCTCGTCTGGAACTCCTGGCCTCAAGTGATTCCGCCTCAGCCTCCCAAAGTGCTGGGATTACAGGCACGAGCCACTGTGCCCAGCCTAGATATTTTTTTAATTATATGGTTTCCCTTTATTCTTATTGCTTATTGGACAGCCACACAAACCTCTCTGTCATCCTCAAACAATTTAAACAAACCTCCCAAATTGCTTCCTTCAATTTGACCAAACAGGAATGGAAGATTGGAAAGAGAGTCTCATACATCTGTCACCTTTCTTACCCACCTTGAACAAAGTGCTTTACCTATATGAATCCTCATGAAAGCCCTGGAAATGTGCAATAATGGTGCCACCATTTTACCAATGAGAGCCTCAGTAACTTACTCAAAGTTGTGGAGATGGCAAGAAGAGAACAAGGAAAGCGGTACTCCAGATTCACTGTTTCCTCTCTCACAAGGTCAACGAAGGGCAAATGGGCTACCCTGAGATACTTGATTTAGTTCATCCCCCATTTACTGCTTACTTATTCTAGGTGCCAGAACCCAATCTGGGTCCCAAAGAAACAGAGCTGAACAAGAATAATCATCACTATGTATAGGGATCCCCCCAGAGGTACCGCTTCTGCTTCCTTCTGCTAATCAACAAATTGCCCAGTCTGGGAAACATATGAGACCTCATCTCTATAAAAAATAAACAAAATTAGCTTGACGTGGTGGTGCACGCCCGTAGTCTCAGCTACTTGGGGGGCTGAGGTGGGAGGATCACTTGGGCCTGGGAGATTGACGTTGCAGTGACCATGATTGTGCCACTGCACTCTAGCCTGGGTGACAGAGCAAGAGCCTATCTCAAAAACAACCACAACCACAACAAAAACAAACAAATTACAAGGGCTTGGGGTTTGCTCACATTTAAATAGTTTTCTTTGCCCTCTTCAGTTCCAATAAGATAAAAGTTAAGGCCATATTTGAAGTCTTTGTCATAAACAAGCAGAAGCTCATTTCCAGGATATTCCTACAAGAATATAATTGAGATAGGAAGTTAATGTTCAACGGTCATTCAGTTTATTTTGATGCCAACATAAAATTCACATTTCTCTAATCAACCAATTATAGAAGATAACCATTGTGCTAATCTATGGCTGATAACACCAAATTGCAAAATTATTTTATTAACTTTAAAAAGCTCTTAAAAACATAATGCATCCAGGGAAATGTACATGCACTTTTACTTCTAACAGGAAAAAAGAAGCAGTTTTTGTTTGGTATTGTGCTCTGTAGCATGCATAGAGATAAATCAGAACCAAAATTATGAATTAAACAATTAAAGCAGAAAATAAGGATAGATTCATATTCTAGTTAAAACTGGGCAAAGGCAGAGCACGGTGGCTCATGCCTGCAATCCCAGCATTTTGGAAGGCCAAGGCGGGAAGATCACTTGAGCTCAGGAGTTTGAGACCAGCCTGGGCAACATGGCAAAACCCTGTCTGAATAAAAACAAAAATCAATTGGGCATGCCTGTGCCTGTGGTCCCAGTTACTCAGGAGGCTGAAACGGGAGGCTTGCTTGAACCTGGGAGGCGGAGGTTGCAGTGAGCCATGATTGCGTCTGTAGCCTGGGAGACAGGAGTGAAACCCTGCCTCAGAAAACAAAACAAAACAAAACAAAAACTGGGCAAGGATGAGCTTTTCTGGGTGTGGGATTAGATAACAAGTCATTGATGGAACTTTGCTTTTCACAGAGGATCATCAAACAGGATTCCCAAGGAGGGGTGGGCAAGCTAGAAATTGCCCAAAGCAATGGGGCCAGATTTGAACCAACAACCTCTCCAACTTTTGTTATTATGTACCAGGAATTTCTTGAGGTAGGACTGAAAATAAAGAGGGATATTGTGCTTACCTGGACAATTTTTTTGACTGGGTGGAAATCAGATACTGCAGCTCTGTTGCGCAGGTCCTCAAAAATGTCTTCTTTATTGATAAGCTTATAAGGTTGTTCATCTGTGACATCTTCATCTATTCGGCAGTTAAATATTTCTTGGGTCTTGGTGGTTAATACTAAAGGATAAATTTCTGGATGACCTAGGAAAGACAAAGTAGAATTTGGACATTAAATATGACCACTTAAAATATTAGCATTAGAAAACATGCAATTGCTTGGTTTTAATAATTATCTTGGTTAAATTTTAAGACTTTAAAATTATTATTCCTGTATTTAAAGTAAATATATCCATTATTTTTTAAATGCCAAAAACATTTTTAAAAAAGAAGAAAATAACAATGGCCCATAATACTACCTCTCAAGAAGAAAAACCTCTATTAATATTTTATTTCCTTGTAGTCATTCCATATATACCTCATATGAACTTCTAAATACTGCTTTTAATATTTACCATTATGTCACAAGTATTTTACAATGACACTAAGTATCTGTCTAAAACATAATTTTAGATGAATTGAATTCTATAGCATAATTTTAAACCATTCTCATGTTGGTAAGCATTCTAATTTCTTTTCTTGCTTGTTTCCAATTATTGTAAATAATCCTACAAACAAATATCTAGTTATAAATTTTTATTGCATTTCAAATTATTTTCTTGGGATAGATTTAAAAAGTGAAATTATTGGTTGGAAGGTATGACCACTTGTTTAGGCTTTCAGCCTGTATTACTTCTCTAAAACACCCCAACCTCACCCTCTCCCCTGCTGCTCTCTCTTACCAGGTGACTGGCTTTTTATTTCACAGAGAAAACAGGGTCTGAATAGCACAGAATCCTGCCAGGTCCTGCAGCCCTGCCCACCTGCTAATCAAAACGGGCACCACCTTTCTGCCCTTATGCACTCAGAGGACCTGCCCTCCTCAGCCACCAGCGTCCATTCAACTATTCCTTTCCTTTCAGCTTTTCTTTCTTCCATGCTGCTTTCCCTCAGCACGCAGATTTGCTCAATGGTCTCTCATTTTAAAGAAACCTTCCCTTAAAGCTGGGCGCGGTGGCTGACACCTGCTCGAGGCAGGCGGATCACGAGGTCAGGAGATCGAGACCATCCTGGCTAACACAGTGAAACCCCATCTCTACTAAAAATACAAAAAATTAGCCAGGCATGGTGGCATGCGCCTGTAGTCCCAGCTACTCGGGAGGCTGAGGCAGGAGAATGGTGTTAACCTGGGAGGTGGAGGTTGCGGTGAGCAGAGATCACACCACTGCACCCCAGCCTGGACAACAGAGGGAGACTGTCTCAAAAAAAAAAAAAAAAAAAAAAAAAAAGAAGGAAAAAGAAAAGAAAAAAAGAAAGGAAACCTTCCCTTGAGCCTATATAGGGATCTCTGCTCTTCAGGGCTTCTCTTTTTCACAGTCAAACTTACTGTTACTCAATTCCTCACGTTTTTCAAATAGTGGCTTCTCAGTTGGTTGTATTAATAAACCCTTGGACACAGGAAAGTGGGTAGGGAATCCCTTTCTTCCCATCTGGCTGCCAGTCCCAGTATTGCTCTCAGAAGAGGAGAGAGGAGAGGTTCAAGAGGCTTCCATCCCTGGTCTTCCCATCCCTTCTTCGCACCTCAGGCCAGTTCTCAGCAGCAGCATGCCCCGGGAGGGTGGACACTAGAGGACAAAGGAGAATTTTGCCTGCTGCCCTCCCCTCTCTCAAGCCTTCTTCCTGTTTTTTTATCCTTCATATCGCTATCATCAGCCACAACAGTCTCAGCTCTGCATCTGTCCCCAGAACTCTCTCCCCAGCTCCCAGGGTCCACTCCTATCTCCTCCAGCACCCACGCCCCTGGATGTCAGGCCATCCTCCCTCCAACTGCTCAATAGATGTGCCAGCAAGGGGGAAAGTGTATGTGGCCTCTCATGTTGGAATTTTGAGCTTATTTTCCAATAGAAATATTTTCCCCCACCCCAGGGGCTCTATGATACAATTATTCAGGTAATTTGGAGGTTTTAAATAACTGTATGCATAACACTGATTATATGCAGAAGCATATTTCAAACTGCAGTCAGTTGGCATAACATTGGGAATTCAAGTTGTTCATGAGTGAAGGACAAATTATACACTTTTATCTCCCTCAAAAGACTAACCATAACACCTGGCACTTATGAGATGCTCAATAAGTAACTGTTGACTTGATTCGAATCAAGTACTCCTCTGCAAACAGACTGCATTTGTAGTGTTGAATGGGTAACAAAAGTTCTGTAGTTTTGTCTGAGAAAACCACTAGGTGGGACTGTGAGACTCACACTGTGCTAGTGCCGAAAAGAAGGCAACTGTCCCTAATAAACAGAGGCATTCAGAAGACCAGAAAGTTTTTTATCATCCTCGACACTGGAAAGACAGCACCAAAGATTGTTTTCTATGTTATCTGCCCCTACTAAACACACACTTCAAATTCTACTGGCTTGATATTTTTCACACACAAAAAATGATCCTTTCACACTAATTGGACTTTTTCAAGGCAACTCTAATATAGGATCTAACATTCCTTTATCTAGAAGTCAGTAAAACTAGTGGACTGTTTCTGCTTCGAGTTGGCAAACAGTGATAACTGCAGATAACTGGCAGCCAACAGATCACACAAAACTGCTATAGTCCAGTACCATCACGCTCCATTGCCATGAGAACCAAACTAACCAGGGCAAGGCCTGATGCTTCTGGCCACCCCAAAGGGTCACCAGCCAAATACTGTAAAACAACTGCTATTGGGTAGGCTTTGAGGCACACGCTGAGAACAGCACCATAGGCTACAGCAATGAGGCCATTGTGATCAGCAATGAGATGGGCTCCCTGGAGCCTCCAGCAGAGTGGGAGGCTGGTTGCTCCAAGGAGTGTGAAACAAGTGTTGGTGCAGAGGAGGAGGTCTTCAGGGCCTTCTGAAGCTGACTGAGGTCAGGAGTGCCAATCACAAGGACAATGTCTGCGAGGGCACTTCCATGGTGCACCTACTGCTCCAGGCACAGTTTTAAGCACTTTATGTGTATTATTAACTCATTTAGTCTTCACAACAACATTCAGAGGTGGTTACTATATTTGTCTCCATTTTTTAGCTGAGAAAACTGAGGACCACAGAGTTCAATAACATGTCCAAGGTCAGCCTCTGGAAGTTGAAAGTGGTGGTACTGGGATCAAAACCAAGATCCCTGAACTCTACTATGCTATGCTTTCTCTCTAATGAGTGGACACAGAAGATCCATGGAGAGGGTCCTGCTTCTGTACACATAGACAAGGAGGGAACAGAGGTGACGTTCCATAGGAACCAGTGAATGGCAGTTATTCACCTAGCAGGAACCAAAGGCAGACTCAAGCTCTACACAATTCATGCCTCAGAATCTTACTATGTGCACACAATAGAAGGCTATGCAATATAAATCATAGGTTACACATATATTATCCTACATAATGAGTGTTGTTTAAAACAACTCTCATACATTTCAATTGTACATTCTTTTTTTTTTTTTTTAACATTTTGGTTGCTATCTAGTTTTTTTAAAAACAGCTTTGCTGAGTTATAATTGACAAACGATAAACTGCATACAATATGTACAATTTGATAAATATATGCACATACCCCATGAAGCCATTACCACAATCAAGATAAAGAACATACCCATAAGACCCAAATGTTTCCTCCTGCCCCTGCCTTCCAATACACCTCCTTCATCCCTAAGTAACCCCAAGTAACCACTAAGCTGTTTTCTTGTCACTATAGATTAGTTTGCTTTTTTCTGGAATATTTATAAATGTACTCTTTTTGTTTATCTTCTTAGCATAACTATTTTGAGATTCATTCATATTGTTGAATGTAGCAATGGTTCATTCCATTGCTGGCAAGTATTCCATAAAAGAAAAAAATCTTTAAGATTTTAAAAAAGAAAATCTTAGGAAAGCTTTAAGATTTCTTGGGATTTTGGCTGTGGGTGTCATATCTGGGAAATCTTTGCCAACTCCAAGGTCAGAAAGATTTTCTCCTGTTTTCTTCTAGAAGTTTTAGAATATTTGGTTTTACCTTTAGGTCTATGATTCCTTTTGAGTTAATTTTTGTGTATGGTGTGAGGTATGGATTGAGTTCACTTTCTTACTTACAGCTATCTAACTGTTCCAGCATCATTTGTTGAAAAGACTATCCCTTCTCCACTGAATTATCTTTGCATCTTTGATGAAAATCAATTGACCATGCACATGTGGTCTATTTTTGGACTCTATTCTCATGCATTGATCTACTTATCTGTCTTTATAGTATCTTTTTATAGTAAAAAGAGTTAACATGAACCTACTTTGTGACAGCCCTATGTAAGGAAATGTGCATGTGCTACTAATTTAATTTCCACATCAATCTTATGAAGTAGATAGCCCATCTTGCTTTTCAGATGAAGAAGCAGAGGCTCAGGAAGGTGAAGTCATCTGTGGCCACACATTCACTAAATGACTTTAAGTCATAAGTTTATGACTTAAACCAGGTCCATCTAATTCCAAAGCCTGTGCTATTAACCACTTCTGGCAAACAGAATAATGTCCCCCTAATATGTTCATGTCCTAATTCCTGAAACTTGTTAATATGGTTTTGCTGTGTCCCCACCCAAATCTCATCTTGAATAACTCCCATGTGTAGTGGGAGGTAATTGAATCATGGGGGCAGGTCTTTCCCGTGCTGTTCTCATGATAGTGAATAAGTCTCATGAGACCTGATGGTTTTATAAAGGGAAGTTTTCCTACACACGCTCTCTTGCCTGCTGCCGTGTAAGATGTGACTTTGCTCCTCATTCACCTTCCACTGTGATTGTGAATCCTCCCCAGCCATGTAGAACTGTGAGTCAATTAAACCTCTTTTTTCAAATAAATTATCCAGTCTCAGGTATGTCTTTATTAGAAGCATGTGAACAGACTAATACACTTCTGTATTGTTACTTTACATAAGAAAAGGGATTTGTGGATATGATTATGTTATGGATCTCTACTTTTTGTTGTTTTTGTTTTTATGTTCTTTTTATTTATTTATTTATTTATTTATTTTTCATTTTTTAAAACATTTATCCCAGATACTGAAGGTTAAGGATTTTGAGGTGGGGAGATGACTGGGCCTTTGACATTGGCCCAGTGTAATCCCAAGGGGCCTTATAAGACAGCGACAGGAGGATCAAAGTCAAGGAAGGAGATGTGACAAGGGAAACAGAGGTCATAGAGAATGATTCAAAGATGCTATGCTGCTGGCTGTGAAGAGGAAGGAAGGGGCCAGGAGTCAATAAATACAGTGGCCTCTAGAAGCTGAAAAAGGCAAGGAAACATATTCACCTCTCAGGGCCTCCAGAGATAATCAGCCCTGCTGACACCTTGACATTAGCCTGGTGAAAGTAATTTCAGACTCCTGATTTCCAGAACTGTTAAATGATACATTTATATTGTTTAAGCAACTAAGTTTGTGGCAATTTGTTACAGCAGCAATAGGCAACTCATATACCACTAACTTGTATTATAATTTGGGTAAATTATTTAACATTCGGGAGTCACAGCACCTTCATGTCTGTAATGGCCTTGATAATGCCTACTTTATAGAGCTAAGGCAATAAGAAGAGTGGGCCTGGCACAAAGTCATTGCTCCACAAATATTAGCTATGTGTAAAAATTATATTTATTCTCCAGAAACCTCTGGGCATCACCTGTTAGGCCCTTAGGACTGACAGTTTTTTAGTTAGCCTATTGATACCTTGGCTCCTTGTTAGAAAAAGGGATCTCAGTTTCTTGAAGCATGACAGCCATCAGCCCTGATTAACAGCTGGCAAGGTCAGGGCCCACCATGAGGAAGTCAGAGGGGTCCTGATGCTACCTGAGGGGAGTCTGGGGGTAGAGAGAGGCTTGAGGAGAAGGGGATGCTAACTCAAAACCTACATTTGTCTCACCATAATGTTCTGAGGTTGGTTTTTTCTTTCCCTTAAGCAAACATATTCCTATTTTTCAGTTCATTTACTTTCAATGAATACATCTCAAACTGTGCCCCTTTATCAGGTTCATAGATTTTCTTACCAGTCAATTCATTTAGTTAAGAAATATTTACTGAGCACCCACTATGTGAACAGCATGGTGCTAGTGCCAGGGTATCCAATCTAGACAGAGAGACAGATAATAAACAATGAAGTACACTCATAGATACAAATTGTGGGCTGGGCATGGTAGCTCACACCTGTAATCCCAGCACTTTGGGAAGCCAAGGCAAGAGGATCCCTTGAGCCCAGGAGTTCAAGACAGCCTGGGCAACATAATGAGAACCCATCTCTACAAAAAAAGAAGAAAATAAATAAAAAACAAAAATAAGTAAATGCAAATTGTGATAAGTGCTATTTGGGAGAAAACAGGATGAGAGATGGAACTAAGAAGAGTAGCTGTGGTGGTCTATTTAGATAGGAACAAGAGGGAACACAACTCATTCACTCATTTATTTATTCAGTAATGAGTTATAGTGCTGTTTGCCATGATTTGGCCATGAGTTCAGTGTTAAGGAATCAACAATATACGTTAAATAAGGAGTCTTTAAACAGAAATACACATAAAACAAGGTTATGTATTGACTAGTTAATGAAAATGTGAACAGAAGCTCACAGGAATCTAACCCCGTGTTTCCCCTAGGAGCAATAGTCCAGTATTGGCTAATTCAGTATTCAAAGGGACTGTATAGAATACAAGAACGAGAATTGACTGTACTTTAACTTCAGGATTTTAAGTGCTATGAAAGCAATTAAACAAGGTAATAGGTGACACAGAGGTCAAGGAAAGTCTCTTGAGGAAGTGAGATGGTAGTCTAGATCTCAATGATAAAAAAGAGAAAGTTGCATAAAGGGAAGATCTATCTATGCATCAGGGACAGCAAAAGCAATGGCCCTGGGGCTGGAATAAATTTGGAACATTCTGTGCTAAGCAAGGCTGATGGGCTGTAGGTTGGCGAAGAGGAGGAGGAAACAAGGTCAGGACCACTTGAGCACAGGAGCCAGGACCACTGCAAGTTGTGCCCAATGGAAAAGAAAGACTATGGGGGAGTTTAAGCAAGAAAGAGGAGTTTAAGCATGGTTGGGCTGCTGTGCGCCAAACGGACAGAAGGAGGCTGAGTGGAAGCAGTGATATCAAATAGGAGCCTTGGGAACTAACCGATGTGAGGAGTGCGGAGGTTTGGACTAAGGTTGCAGGTGGGAAGATAATATGAAGCAGATGGGTTTGAGATATATTTTAAAACAGGTGGAATTCACATAAGTTGGGGTGGTTTGAAAGGGGTAAGGAGGTGTGGAAGGAGAGAAAGAAAAAAATTAAAGATGACTCCCAGGTTTCACTAACTCAATAAATATTTATTGGGCAGCATATCCTGCTGCAGGCACTGTGCTGGGTGCTGATAACAGAGCCACTTACATTAGCTGACATTCTCCCACTTTCTCCCCACCTCCACACTCCACACCTCTGCCCCCTCTACTGCCCTGGACCAGGTCATCACCATCTTTCCCCTGGATTGTTGGAAAAACTTCCTAACTAGTCTCTCTGCTTCAGTCCTTGCTCCTGCAATTTGCTACACAGTAGCCAGGATGACCTGACCCTTTAAAAGCATGTCAGATGGAGTCACCCTTTGCTTAAATACTACCAATATTTCCTCATTCCATATGATTAAAAGACAAAATCTTTACAGTGGCCTACAGGGCTTTTAGGTCTTCCTCCTTGCCCCCCTCATTGTCTCCTTTCTGTTTCTAAAAGTGAAGCATGTCATCTAAGTCAACTCTAAGAGAGAGGGTCCCCCTCCATCCCACCAAAAGAAATCTTGTTATAGGATTATTTAGCCTTTACATGTAGGAACAACATTAGTTTAGTTGTCTAAGTTCTAGTTATTTGCTTAAAAACCAGCCTCTTTCCTTGAAATAGTGGCATCTTAGCGTGAAGTACAGATAAATATTACCTATGAGCAAAAGTTTGAAAAAATACTTATCTGATAAAAGTCATAAGTTGCAGGCTTATAACACTTTATAGTTATAAAAGGCCTTTCAATAATCATATAATGCATTTTTAACTAACTGCTTGGTTGAAGTTTATTTCTCAGTTTGAAATTCTCTACTCTTATTTTTTCTTTTAAAAATTTTTCATTTTATATTCTAAATGGAATGGTATCATTTTAGCCCATGTACATTTTGATTGATCACTTCAGTTTGTAGTATTCCTGCTTGCTTATTGCATTATTAAAATATTATAAAACTGAGGACATAAGTTGTAAATTATATTTCCACTTACCCATGCTCTCCATATTTACTGGTTCCATGTCTTCGCTAGCTAGAATATAATAAAAGGAAGTCAAATTTACATTTTTGAATCAAATACATCTCAATTTATTATAATCTTTTATAATCTTTTATTTCTTCTTTTTTTTTTTGAGACGGAGTCTTGCTCTGTCGCCCAGGCTGGAGGGCAGTGGCGCTATCTCAGCTCACCGCAAGCACCACATCCTGGGTTCACGCCATTCTCCTGCCTCAGCCTCCCGAGTAGCTGGGACTACAGGCGCCCCCCACCATACCCGGCTAATTTTTTGTATTTTTAGTAGAGACGGGGTTTCACCGTGTCAGCCAGGATGGTCTCCATCTCCTGACCTTGTGATCCGTCCACCTTGGCCTCCCAAAGTGCTGGGATTACAGGGGTGAGCCACTGTGCCCGGCCAATCTTTTTTTTATTTTTCTTTTTTTTTTTTTTGAGATGGAGTCTCAGTCTGTTGCCCAGGCTGGAGTGCAGTGGCGTGATCTCTGCTCATTGCAACCTCCGCCTCCCGGGTTCAAGTGATTCTCCTGCCTCAGCCTCCTGAGTAGCTGGGATTACAGGCGCGTGCCACCACGCCCAGCTAATTTGTGTATTTTTAGTAGAAACGGGGTTTCACCATGTTGGTCAGGCTGGTCTCGAACTCCTGACCTCGTGATCCAACCGCCTCGGCCTCCCAAAGTGCTGGGATTACAGGCGTGAACCACCGCGCCCAGCCAGTTTACTATAATCTTTACCAAACCTCAAAACACAAAATATAAGTGCAAATATACAATGAAGACTTAAACTATCTTGTGAATAATTAAACAGAGAAAATCTGAATAATTGTCTTTCACACTGTTATCTCTTAGTGACATGTTTACTACAGCATTCATTATATAGCATTTAATTGGTATCATAATGAAATTAGTCAAAAGTAAGAATGAATCTCCATATATCTTATTCCTCATACATTTGACTTTATGTCACAGAAATATTTTATTTCATTTGATATGTAAAACCATAATCATTTTGCTGCTAATATATATACAAATACTCCACAAAAAATCCCATTCAGTGAAGAAATATTCCTACCAGCTAATACTGGTTTTGGTCTTTTTTTGCCACGTGATGACTTTTTCTTTTGTTTTGGAGCCATGGTTCTGACTTGGGCTGCATAAAGAGATGATATTATTAGTAAATTGTTACAATTTGCAAACAACTTACAATTTCAAATACTAAACATTATCATTTAATAAACATAAGAATATGTTTTCTAAGTTTTACCCTGGGCTAAATCAACCTGTATCTTCATAGAACGGGTGTTCTGTGACAAAGGCTTATTGCAACAACAATCTTACTGATGAGATCTTACTGTTCTGGTGGAGCCATTTAGCTGAAGCGCACCGTGGTGACCTGCCAGAACAAAGTCTCAGCCATAGGTCCTGCCATGGAAGCACGACAGAGGACTTGGCTTCCCTGCTTCTCACTGAAGTTCCCATCCCAGGTAGCTGCTCTGTGCTGCCTTTTGCTGGGCTTCCCAACAGGTAGCCGAGCTACAAAGACAAGATAGGCCACTGGGAGTGACAGGCCCACAGTGTGCATATGCGTATATAATTTTTAAATTAACGTAATTGAGCTCATACTTTTATCTCAGCATGTGAACACATAACCACTAAGGCCTTATTTGGCCTATCAGAGAGAATGCCTCCAAAAGTTTTCCATGGAACTGCTTATCAATTTTGATAGGACAGAACACTGGCCAAGGTCATCACCATGACATCAAATCCTTGTCATCTCCGCCATGCTCACCTTTGTCCCATTCTGTTTAAATGGTTAGGAGTGTGACTGCAGGAGCCTGGCCAGCAGAGTTTTTAAACAGGCTCTACTTCTTCCAGCTGAGTGACCTTGGGCAAATTACTTACCTTCTCTAAGTCTCAGTTTATTCATCTATTTAATGGGGATAATAATAAAATCTACCCCACAAGGTGATTGTGAAGACTTAATGAAATAAAGTGTCATCAATCAACTCAATCATCTCTGACTGGTTTGCGTCACTTTAACAAATCAACACAGACTATTATTTCATAGCCCATGGTCAAAATATCACAAGTTTTATTTTATTCCTAGGTGCTGGATCACAAAATCTTGTCCAAAGTGTGGATGTGAGTGTGTCTGTGTTCCTGTGTAAACATCTTCCCTTTAGATTTTCTCATATGAATTTTTTTAAATGATAAAAATAATAGCTCACATTTGTGAAGTGCTTACTATGTGCCAAGCACAGTTCCAAGTACTTTACTTGCGTTTTTAATTTAATCTTAACCACATTAAAACATTTTTATTGACATATAATAGTTGTGCATATTTGGGGGTACATGTGATACTTTGATACATGTATACAATGTATAATGGTCAAATCAGCATAACTGGGATTATCCATCATCTGAAACATTTATCTTTGTGTTGGGAACATTACAATTCTTCTAGCATTTTGAAATATGCAATGGATTATGGTTAACTATAATTTTCCTACTGTACTATTGAATACTAGATAACCACATTTTATTATTACTATTATCTTCATCTCCATTTTATAATGAGGAAACGAGGCCCCAAGAGGTTCAGGTGACTCTCCTGAAGGGACACAGAGCGCAATAGGCAGTGGAGCCATTTAGCTCAGGCTGTGAGCCCAAGCAGCCTGGCTCCAATAGCCACATTCTTAACCTCTGTACTAGATGATCCCTTGGATTTCAATGATAACTGCTGTGTTTCATTGCAAATGAAACTATTTTAAATCATTGACTTTACCTAGGAAGGCAGGAATTTTTTTTTTTTTTTTTTTTTTTTGAGACAGAGTTTCACTCTGTTGCCCAGGCTGGAGTGCAGTGGCACGGTCTCAGCTCACTGCAACCTCTGCCTCCCAGGTTCAAGTGATTCTCCTGCCTAAGCCTCCCAAGTAGCTGGGACTACAGGTGCACGCCAGCACGCCCGGCTAATTTTTGTATTTTTAGTAGAGACGGGGTTTCACCATATTGGCCAGGCTGGTCTCGAACTCCTGACCTGGTGATCCACCCGCCTCGGCCTCCCAAAGTGCTGGGATTACAGGCATGAGCCACCGCGTCCAGCTAAAAAGCAGGATTTTATTATCTAATCAATATTTTATGATTCTGACAATTTCTATTTTTAAGATATTCTGCAATGAATGGATCTGACTCAACTCTTTAGACTGTCAAATGTCCTCCATATCACTTCCCAGTCTTAGCATAATTTCAAATCTTTCATCTATTCCTTTTTTTCAGAAGATTCCTTATCAATGTACCCCTTCTCCATATGCTATCCCAGCTGCATTTTAGTTTGATGTAAAATACTTGAAAAACTTTCTTTTTTTCCCCAAGACAGAGTCTTGCTCTGTCGCCCAGGCTGGAGTATGTGGCACGCTCATGGCTGTAATCCCAGCATTTTGGGAGGCCGAGGTGGGTGGATCGTGAGGTCAGGAGTTCAAGATCAACCTGGCCAACATGGTGAAAAACTCTTCACACCACTTAGCCTCACCCCACGCACACACCATCACCACCACCACTATTTATTCCACATACATATATTGAGTGACTATGCTGCACCAGATGCTATCCTAGGTGTTAGGGATACAGCAGTGAACAAAATAGGCAAAACCCCTTGTGCAAGCTCACATTCTAGGGGAAGACAGAACAAATAAATAAAGGAGGAAAATATAATTAGTATTTTAAGTGGTGAGAACTACTAAGGAGAAAAATAAGGTAAGAAAAGGAACTGGACATTGGAACAAAGACCTGAAAAAGGAGAAAGCAAGAAACACAGATATCTGGGAGAGGAAGAGTATTTTCAGGTGGAGGGAACAGTATGTTTAAAGGTTCTGGGGCAGGATCATGCCTGGCATATTTAAGAAAACAGCAAGAAGGTCATGATGGCTGGAGCAGAGTCAGGGAAAGACTACAGGCAAAGCTGGTCAGAAAGGTGACAGGGATATATTAGTCAGCTTTGCTGCAGTAACAAATGACCCCTACATCTCAGTGACATATGGTAACAAACATTTATTTCTTCTCATGCTATGCACTGTGGTGTGGATGAGCTGCTGCAAGTCTTATTCCGGGATCCAGGCTGAAGAAGCAGGCCTTATTTCACACATACCACTTTCACAGCAGAGAAAAAAGCAAGAGAGCTAACGGAACTACATAATGCTTCCTAACTTTCTCCTTGGCACTGACATATTGTGCCTCCTGTTCACATTCTATTGGCCCAAGCAAGTAAGTCAATCCTGATAATGGGGGAGGGATTCTCTGCCTGATTGGCAGAAGGTGGGAATGTATGATCCTCTTACAGGTACGGGAGGTAGTGGCTGGGAATGAAATAATTGGAAACAGCTATATAATATACCACAAGCGGGGCTAGGTCATGTATTAGGACCTTGGCTTTCACTCTGAATGAGGTGGAGAGCTACTGGATGGTTTTGAGCTGAGAAGTTACTTTACTCCATCTGTCCCACAGTTTAAGGATCAATATGACTGCTGTGTTGAGAAAAGACTGCAGCAAGGAAAAGGCTGAAGCAGGAAATCCAGTTGCGAGACATTTAAAAATCCATGGGAGAGATGAGGGTGCTTAGATCAGGGAGGTGAAAGTGATATGGGAAAAGTGACTGGATTCTGGGTATTTTTGTTAAGTAGACCCAATAAGATTCACTGGTGACTTGAACATATCGCTTATGAGAAGGATAACATCAATGAATTTTGCCTAAGAAATTGAAAGCATGGAGTTGCTATTTATTGAGATGGAGATCCCATGGGAACAGCAGATTTGAAAGAGAAGTTCAGGAGTTCAACTGAAGGTATATGAAGTTAGACTGCAAACTAGACTATAAACTCTGTGAGCATGGGGATTGTATTTTCTTTCCAATTTTTGTAATCCCTGTAACTAGCACAGTGAACATACTAAAAAAAAAAAAAAAGTTAGATTAATAACTCTTGGTCCTCCTTCCCTTCTGCCATGCTTAGCCTATGAATTTCCAGTCTAAACAAAAGGCTTCTACCTAATGGTCTGTGGAATACTCTATACGCATGCTGTATTAGTTTTCTCTTAATGCTGTAACAAATTACCACAAATTTTGTGACTTAAAACTACACAAATCTATTATCTTACAGCTTTGTAGTTCAGATACCTGACACAGGTCTCACTGGGCTTAAACCAGAGTCAGCGGGGCTGCATTCCTTTCTTTCCAGAGCCTCTAAGAGAGAATCTGCTTTCTTGCCTTTTCCAGTCTCTAGAGCCCACCAGCACTTCTTGGTTTGTGGCCCCATCCTCCAACTTCAAAGTCAGAAGGGAGAGTTAAGTCTCACATAGCATACTCTAACCTCTTATTTGTCTTTCACTTCTAAGGACCCTTGTGACTACACTGGGCCTACCTAGATAATCCAGGATAATCTCCCTATGTTAAGTTCCGCTGATCTTAATTTCATCTGTGACTTTACTTCTTTGCCATATATGGTAACATATCCACAGGTTCCAGGAATTAAGAAGTGCTGCCGTAGAATTAAACTTGAATACAGGTATCAGTTTACAATCATCCCCCAAATAATCAAAGCAAACAAGTGTCCTGTTCTTTTCAAACGCTGCTATTAAATGCTCTGTAGATAATTTGAGTTTCCAGTTTTCAGGGAAAAACAAAGTCAAATTTTCGGCAATAAATTAGGCACCAAAATTGGAATGTGCATTAATGCAAGCTGCCTTACCTGAACAGCTCATTTACTACTTTCACAAACGTTAATTGACTTCTGTCTAAATTACTGACTAGGGACTAAGGGCAGAGTGACTAGTGACCAGGTACTAGTGACCAGGTTGTTCTAAAGGCTTTTAGGGGTCTTAATTCTTCTTCACTAAAAAGCATAATATCTACATTTCTAGGCACCATAGATAGAAACATTCATAAGCTGAAGAGAGCCCGGTGAATATAGTCTAAACTGAAAGGAAAATGATTACTTTGGGAGTAGCCACCTTATATTATATTTCAGTTTTAGGCAAAATTTTGCAGTTTATTTTAGTAATTGTAAATAATGAAAATCCTACCAACATTATGTCTAGAAAATAAATAACTTTTAATTGGGGGTATCGAAACCAAATGAATAATACACTTTTTATAATTTCAATAAACACATGTATTCAAGGTTTATTTTTTACGTAGATCTTTCTTTTTAAAAACAAATCCCCAACAAAGATATTACTTTCAAATTATAGCAGGGCTTACTGAAGTTTTTTTTCATAAAATTAATTGAATATTTCATAAATGTGTTATATTTAACAAACTTTTTTCTATTAAGTTGCATATTAAAAGCTTATGAAAAAATTTTCAATATCCAATCCTACTTTAGTCTAAGTTTACTTTGAAATATGCATAACATTTTTTCTGTTCCCAGCTGAAATCAATTTGTAATTATTAAGAGTAGCAGAAGAGGCCAGGTGCAGTGGCTCACGCCTGTAATCCCAAAACTTTGGGAGGCCGAGGCGGGCGGATCCTGAGGTCAGGAGATCAAGACCATCCTGGCTAACACAGTGAAACCCCCGTCTCTATTAAAAATACAAAAAAATTATCCAGGCGTGGTGGCAGGCGCCTGTAGTCTCAGCTACTCGGGAGGCTGAGACAGGAGAATGGTGTGAACTCAGGAGGCAGACGGAGCTTGCAGTGAGCCGAGGTCATGCCACTGCACTCCAGCCTGGGCAACAGAGCGAGACTCCATCTCAAAAAAAAAAAAAAAAAAAAAGAGTAGCAGAAGAGATAATTCATCTACTCCTAAAATCAATGTTGTGCCTAACCCAGTGGCTTGTGTTTTGACTGGTTTTCAAACCACTAGAGCTGAGTGGATTTCAAAATAGAAATTTTGGAAGGTAATACTTAGAAATGTTTAAGCATTTTTATTAAAAACATTCTTGATATTAAAACTACTTATTTTCTTTGTAAATTAATTTACCCATTTCAGAACACCTTTTGCCATCAATGCACAAAGGTCACATTTTCTAGATTCTGTGTTAACAGCAAGAGACATTAGAGGTTGACAAAAGTGTGTACTGGGTAAGTCCCCTGCATAACAGATCAAAACCTGTGATGGTGCACCACTTGATTATGAGGAACACTGAATTCACAGCTGTCTACGATCTGCTTCCAAACTAACTCTCCAACTTGCCCATGACTATATCCTTTTATGATGCTTCTGTTATTCAGGAGGTTAACTACTATAGATGAAGCCATAAGTAACATAAATTAAATTGTCATAATACAGTGATTTAAACAGCTATTAATCTCCTCTCTTCACTTTATTCATGCAGTGCATTATGAAAGTTGTCGGAATCAGCATGGAGCCACTTGTGTTAAAAACTCAGACAAACAGAGCTAGGGAAGGCCATGAAGGGAGTGTATGTCACAAATGCCTGATAACAAGAACTATCACAAAAGACTATACAGAATCACAACCTTGCATAAAGGCCATTGCCACTCTACACACACACACACAAATACTTCTGCAAGGATATCTGCCCAGGAACTGCCTGTCCAACCTCAGACTGGTGCCACCCTTGTCACTGATTCTGTAGCCAAGGATAACTATCTGAAGACAATGATATAATCCTCCTCATTTTTCCTTTAAAAACGTTTGTGTCCTTTTATCTCCCTGAATATACATATAGTTTACTACCGCATGCATCTTCCCATTGTAATGCCTATTCTCAAATAAACATTTTATTTTAGAGAGTCCCCCTCTCTGCTTGCTATCTAGGTTGATAGCACACACCTGTTTACATGCTCTCATTTGTTGCCTGTGTGTATGTGTGGCTTATTCCCAGCCAAGAGATCTTGATTATGAAAGGACTTGTAGCACTGGCACCTTCTCTTTAACTGGGGTCTTCCTTAAGAAAGTCTTATCTTCCCAGGTCTTCTTCAATTAGCTGACCTTATCTAGGTGGCCATCATCCTCTTTCCTCTTCCCAAATAATTTATAAGCTCATAATGCTTGTTTCCATCTTTCTACATTTATTTATTTATTTTAATTGAGACAGAGTCTCGCTCTGTCACCCAGGCTGGAGTGCAATGGCATAATCTCAGCTCATTGCAACCTCCGCCTCCCGGGTTCAAGCGATTCTCCTGCCTCAGCCTCCGAAGTAGCTGGGATTACAGGTGTCCACCAACACGCCCAGCTAATTTTTTATTTTTTAGTAGAGATGGGGTTTTGCCATGTTGGCCAGGCTGGTCTTGAACTCCTGACCTCAGGTGATCTGCCTGCCTCGGCCTCCCAAAGTGCTGGGATTACAGGCGTGAGTCACTGCACCTGGCTTTTTATTTTATTTTTAAGAGGTAAGGTCTGGCTTCGTTGCCCAGTCTGGTCTAGAACTCCTGGCCTCAAGCAATCCTCCTGCCTCGGCCTCCCAAAATGCTGGAATTACAGGCGTGAGGTACCTCTCCAGGGATATCTTTTTAAAATAAAAAACAAACAAACATTGATTTAGAATAAAACCCAAGACTAACATCTTGGGCCTCTGGTAAATGTGTCTCCAAGAACTATTGATTCTCAGTAAATCTTCACTAACACCCTGATTAAACTTCAAGATTCTCCTGGGCCCTTCAGCCATATTTTGGCAAGTATACAGCATCCACCCCTAGAGACAACTATTCCTACAATGTCTATTAGTCTATACTCTTGTTTCCTTCCTTCCATACCTATTTCCACTTCTTTCCAAGATTGGATATTCACTTATTTGAGTAGATGCTATCCTATTACTTCTCCCTTCCAAATATCTTCTGAATTCCAAGCCCTTCTCTCCCACAGCCTCCTCTGGTTCAGGTCTTTAACATGTCCTCCAAAACTGGAGCTCCAACCCTGTTTTGTGCCATGAACCTTTGGCAGCCTGGTGAAGCCCATGCATCAAATAAAAACATGGGATTACAAAGAAGACAGATTATATGGAAATATAGTTATTAAAATATATTTTTAAATTATGATAAAATAATTTGTACTTCTTTATTAACACGTTAAATAACAAAATCTAGCTGTGGTTCTAATAACTACCTTAATTGTGAGGTAATGATGAGTATAAATAATATATTTACAATCTCTATAATGTAATATGAAAAGAGTTGCTAACAAAGTCACAGGCCTGTGAGTACTACTGTGGTTTGTTACCAATTGAATACATTTCAATTGGTGGTTAGTGAAAATAAATATGTAATTTAAAAAATCCACAGATTCTCCTCCCTGAATCCTCTGCCCTAGATCATGGACACTTAACTGGCCTCTCTGCCTCTGTTCTAACCAGAACAACTACTGAAGAGGCCAACCTCAGAGCTCTCCAAAAATGCATCTCTTATCAAGTCTCTTCCCTGTAAAATGACTTTTGTGGGTCCCTATCATTCACAGTAGCATTCTCTTCCAGACTGTAGAAATGGAGCTCATTTGAAATGCAAATTTCCTGGACATCCTTTGATTTTGCTGGTCTGGGTTGAGCCTGGGACTCTGTATTTTTAAAAGCATTGTGAGACAGTCTTGCACTGGTGGTCTACACACCAGACTTTGCAAAACAAAATAGAGTCCGAACTCACATAAGTACGGCCTTCAATACTTTCACAGTCTGCCTCACTGCGTCAGCCTTTCCAGTTCTATTCCAGCCTCACACGGTTTCCATTCATTCCCAAACAGTCCAGGACTTTCCCACCTCCCTCTCTGGAGAATCCCCTTCCCTCCCACCCCTCCTGCTGCTCCTGGTCCACACCATGCAGGCATCTCTCTGCTTGCTTCAATCTTTCTCATCATTCAAGGCAATTATGAACTTTTCCCCCAAAGCCGGAAGCCTCCCTGACTTCCTCACTCAGGCTGAAACAATCTTGTTCTCCCTGACACTTTCCAATCATACTATGTGTAATTACTTATGTCAGGCCTCTGCAAAGGCAGAGGGCTTCAAACTCAGAGCTTCCTAAATGTTTGCTGTGAATTCATTTAGCATTCACCATACACAAGAAGAAGGAGAAAGTATTGAGCAGCAATTAGGTACTGGGTAAACTAGTCACTAGGGGAATAAGACAATGTCCTTACTTTCAAAGAGTTTGTGTTCCTTGTTCATCTTCCTCACTGTTTATCTACTCCAGCCCTTTCTAAACAGTCCTGAAGTAATCTATTTCAGCCCACATTAATCTTTTATTGTTTGACCCCCGCCCCTAGACGGATAATCAGAATCATGCTGTTTTGGCATTCATTCATTCATTCATTAACTCACTCATTCATGGTTTATTGAGTTCCTAGTATGTACTAGGCAATATGATAGTCACTGGGTATATATAACATGGGAACAAGACAGTACGTGCCCTTAAAGTTCTTAGAGTGTCGTTAACTGCTCTCTCATTGCTATTTTTGTTTCCCTCACGAGGCTGGAAGCTCTTTGAAAGCAGGGAAAGACTTGTGTTTTTTGTAGTCTTCACTGCCACTAGCCTAGCACATTGCCGACACAGCGAGTGTTCAAATACCCTTCAAAGAGTGAGTAAAATACTTGTTTTCCACGCCGCGTTTCCCATTCAGAGCTTCTCTTACCTGATACTGCTGATCTGAAGGAAAAGGAGCCTCTTTGCAGTGCCCTCAGGAAAAGCTCCTTCGAGAGCTGGAGGTGGGAGTTTGACTCTCCTCTCTCAGAAAAACAAATCGCAAGGGCAAAAACCGCAGCAACTCTGCCGACTGTTGCCAGGACGCATCTGTCGCTAAGAGAAAAGAGGCGATTCCTCTGCGAGATTGACAGAGCATCTCTACCAATACAGTGTCCGCTCCCTAACAGTATCTTTCAAAGCAGACTTGTGATTGGTTGCCAATATGTGACGTCACAACGCGAACCGGGTGGGGCCAGCAGCTTTCCACTACCAAGGAAAGAGTTTTGTGGCTTAAGTATATTAATGACAGTGGCCCGGCCTGACCCCAGGTCTAACAGGCTCGGTCCATGCCTCACACCCACCGCAATCTCAGCCAGAGAAGAATCTTTTTGGGGTGTGGACCCTAGGAACCAGGAGAGAAAATGTTAAGGAGGCTGCCCGCTCAGAATCCTTTCGGGCAGCTTTCCTGCCCACCCCCTGCAGCGAGCTGGGCCCTCCTAGGGAGTGGAGAGGAAGCTGCGCCCCACCGGTTGTCGTGGGCGCCACAGAACCCTAATGGGTTACATTTCCTTCTTGCCAGAATAACTTTTGTTTAGAATTTGACTCAAGCTGTAAATATGAGTCTCCGGGGAGAATCCGTGAGTAACCCAAGGTTCATTTTATCTGTGATTAGGAGTCCGGTGGGATTCATGCAGTGACGCTCAACTCTCTGAACACTGTTCTCCTCTTTTCCCTTAAAAAATAATTATAACTGTCTAATTTGTAAAGTGGCAGAATTTAATAAAGTAATGTAATTGACTGCTGTAATTGGTGTAAATAAATTTTTACACCCAATTTAAATAAAATCTTTAATTGAGAAGAGGCTGATCATTTATAACATATGAGACTTCAGGGGGCTGGTGCGGTGGCTCATGCCTGTAATCCCAGCACTTTGGGAGGCTGAGGAAGGCAGATCACGAGGTCAGGAGATCGAGACTATCCTGGCTAACACGGTGAAACCCCGTCTCTACTAAAAATACAAAAAAATTAGCCAGGCGTGGTGGCGCGCACCTGTAAGTCCCAGCTACTCAGAAGGCTGAGGCAGGAGAATCGCTTGAACCTGGGAGCCAAGATCGCACCACTGCACTCCAGCCTGGGCGACAGAGCGAGAGTCCGTCTTAAAAAATAATAATAAATAATAATAACTTCCTAATTTGTAAACTGGCAGAATTTAATAAAACAATGTAATTGACTTCTGTAATTGGTCTAAATTAATTTTTACACCCAATTTAAATAAAATCTTTAATTGAGAAGAGGCTAATCATTTATAACATATGAGACTTTAAGGATCCTGAATGAAGATTTTTACGTTATGTGCAGAAAGATTATATAGATTTCTGAAGAATTTGTGTTCACAAAATTCAAATGAATTTTACAATACAAATTATGAAGAAACAAAAACTAAAAAAGAGGTATTATCTAAACATTCTGACAACTTTTTTCCAGCTTGTCCACTCCCAGGAAGTGGAAGATTCGTTTTCCCCTGGGCTCAGTCTTGAGTCTTCTTTTCTCACTCTTCGCACTCTCCTGGTGGCATCGGCATCATATATTCCCCTTAGCTTCAGCCATCACCACTAAACACACTGGACTTCCATTTCTACATTCTCAGCCTAACATATCTCTTAAATTCCATACTTGAATTTCCTCTAGCTACTGGACATTTCCAACTACCTGTCTAGTTCAGTTCATGTTGTTTAGTAGATGCTAAATAAAGATTAAATGTAGTGAATGAATGAATGACCATAGCACCACAACTTAGCAGAGCCAAAGTCAACTCATTATCTTTCAGAAACTTTTTTTCCTTCTTTATTTTCTACCCTAGGTAATAGTATCATTGTCCATCAGTTGCAAAACGAAATCTGAAAGTCATCTTTGACTCCTCTTCTACTGCCCACAGTCAACATATCATTTAAGTTCTGTCATTTTTCTTTCTTGTCTCTCAAATAATCCATTTTCTCTTAGCCATCCTCTGCCTCTGCCTTATTTCAGATATGCCTTATCTCTCACCTAGACGGTAGCAATAGTCTTTTGACTTGTTCTATCTCTTTCCCTCTAATTTATTTGCCAAGTTGCCACATAATTTTCCATAGTTTGAATCCTGACGTCACCCTGCTTAAATATGCTCAACCTGGCATATGAAACCCTGTATAAACAGGGTTCTGAAAGACACTGGAAATAAATCTGGAAGGTAATTAGTTATTTTTCTAACCTCATTTCCTGCCTCTGTCCCCAGCCCAACCCACATTTTAGTCCAGTGCTTCTTAACGGAAGACCCTTAACAGCCAAGGAGCAGGAAATCACAGGGGCCAGGAGTGAGTAGTAGGTTGATGGAAAAAAGGTTTATAACATGAAATAGACTTCTGCAACTGAGATATATTTGTTTCATATAAAGAATTTATGAAGTTTTTGCATTTGGCTCTGCAATGGATTCGTGTTTGTTTCAATTTTTTAAAAAATGTCTAAAGCCACTATTAACTGAAATTGACAGAAAATTGAATAAACACAAAGAAACCTTAGGCAACTGTGACATGCTCATCCTGTGGTTTTGCACAGCCCCTGACATACTGCTGTGCAGGTCCAGGAGTGTGTGGGTCTCAGGTTGAGAGCCAGAGCTCTGGTTACACAGCTCCTGACTGGTCCCCTGTGCTGTGCTGGGTTACAACTGTGTGTCTGCTCATCCCGCTGCCACCACTTCTACCTCTGCCTCCATCTGTAATGCCTTTCTTCATCCTCATTACTTGGTAAATGACTATTTATTTTTCAAGACCCAACTCAAATGTCACCTTCTCTGTCCAGCCATACAGGCACTCGATAGAATTAGACACTCTTTCCTCTATTTTTCCATTATAGCAAGTATTACATTGTGTTGCAATAGCTTGTTTAGATAGATGTCTCCCCCTCTAGACTTTAAGGCAGGGATGGTGTCTCATTACTTTATATTTCCTTTATATCCTTTATATCACACTGTGATATAATGTCAAACATAGGTTTTGGTTTGTTGTTGTTGTTGTTTAGAGAGGGGATCTCACTATGTTGCCCAGGTTGGTCTTGAACTTCTGGGCCCAAGCCTTGGTGTCCCAAAGTGCTGGGATTACAGATGTGAGCCGCCATGGCCGGCTGGACATAGGTATTTAATAAAACATATATTTAATTATGTAATTGATTTACTATTCTTGGAAGTAAATCTAAAAGAAACTCTCTAACAGAAGCTTCTTTGTATTTTTCCAAATAATTTGCTTTCCTTAAAAAAAATTATAATCCTTCACGGTCAGATTTAAGGAAGTAAGAATTATATAACCTTGTGATCTGGCTGAGACACCAAGCCCTTCTGTCATCTTTTCTTTAGAGACATGCCAAGAGGATGTCCATTTGATGGAATGAGTCATAAGTCACAATACCAAGAAAGTTAAAAGTTAAATTGGAAATGTTTAGAAATTTCTTCATGTTACAAATTCATGATTGATTGACCATCTGTTCTTTCATGGGAGTGGTCAGAAATGAAATATCATCATGGTAGCTGGTGAATATGTCCATGCTCTTCCAGGGGAGGTTGAATTGAATTTCCCTGAAACTTGAAGATATGTAAAAATTAGTTTTAGTTTTATTGATTGAGTGAACATCTAAAGAGTCAAGAAGTCATAATTGAAAATATTTCTCTGATTCTTTAAGGACATCTTGATAAGTTTCAGATTGGGTTTACAAAAGGACAATCTGATAAATTGATATGAGGTAGATTTTTACTAGTTATTTTGGTGAGTGACTCATTCCTTTTATGGATTTTTTTTAAAAGAGTTAGCTCAGAAACTAGGCGTGGAGGACCCTATTTTATGTCTGGAAGGGAGAAATGTTCTTGTCTGAGCCCTAAACTGCTGGGATTACTACATATTTTCCAAGCACTTGGGGAAACTACCACAACCTATTGCATGAGGAAGTGAGAAGCATCTGAAGAGTACTCAGCTTCAGAAAGGAGAAAAAGAGACAAAAAAGCCTGACCCTGGGACAAAGATTTAGCTGTTGGAAGAAAGGGCCAATTTTGGCAATTCTAGAAAAAAAAATGGACTAGAATATCAATGAGAAATTAGGATCTATACAACATTAAAGTCAGGAGAAAGGCATTCTTAACTGCACAGAATAGCTTGAGTCTACTGGGGACTAAGGAGGACACAGGCCCCATGTGGCTCCAGAATTGCTGGCCCTTCCCATAAGAGAAGGCAGGGCTCTAGCACTCATCTGCAGTCTTCAGGCAGTAGATATCTCCAGAAGGGCCAAAGCAAGAGCTGTGGAGGTAAAAACAGGGCCATGTGGTAGCAGAGTGGACTTACTTGTCAGTATGGCTGAGACTTAACTCTCTACACCCAGAAATAGTTGGTGGTGGGAGAGTCATTGTATGGTAGTGACAGTCTACAATATCATAAAGCATTAAAAGCCAGTGAATATCAGTTCTACATATATAATTTTTATTGTCATTAGAGCACTTAAATATTTTTTAAAGTGAAGTCACTCAAATATTGTATTTAAAGTAAGAAAATTATGTTGAAGCCTAAATTTGTCACTTTCTGCATAGGTGGCATTAGACAAGTTATTAAACTCTCTAAATCTCATCTGCAAAATTTGGGATGATAATGCTTTCGTCAGAGCCAGGCCAGATAAAGGGCAAGAGCAACCACATTGAACAACTAAGGGTGAGGGCAACCAATGCTGCCCTAAGGGGCATTCTTCAAAAGATACCAAACTTCCCTGTAGTGAATTGTGAATAGGTTGTCAGTTAGTTTGGGTTTCCATAGGGAAATTTTTACATGCCAGGAGAGACATAAATGTATTCTTCTCTCAACCAAATAGCTTCAGATATGAAATAAAATCTATGTTGAAAAATTTTGCCATGTAAAAGTACCAATCATGAGGGTCAACCAAAAGGCAATACTCCCATTCCTGAGTTCAGCCTGCTTTGATACCTACATTTTGATTTAATTTTTTCAAGATGGAGTCTTGCTTTGTCACCCAGGCTGGAGAGCAGTGGCATGATCTTGGCTCACTGCAACCTCAGCCTCCCAAGTTCAAGCGATTCTTGTGCCTCAGCCTCCTGAGTAGCTGGGATTATAGGTGTGTGCCACCACGTCCAGCTAATTTTTTTGTATTTTTAGTAGAGATGGGGTTTCACCATTTTGGCCAGCCTGGTCTTGAACTCCTGACCTCAAGTGATCTGCCTGGCTTCGCTTCCCAAAGTGATGGGATTATGGGCATGAGCCACTGTGCCTGGCCTGATACCTATATTTTGAATAGTTCAGCACTCTCCCCAAAAGTTGTCTAGTTTGGAAAAGCGTGTTTTTAATAAGTTGTTTCAAATGTAAAGAAAGAATATATATGTTTATTAACAGAAATCAGTTTTTCCCTATTTCCACTAGAAAAACGGTGAACACATTTTTAAGGGGTATTAGTATGAATGGATACCAAATTACTAGCCTGTCCAGATTGCCCACAGATTTTAATCTGTCCCTTCCTCATAGCATTGCCATGAAAAACCAGATAGTGCCTCAAATGTGGCATATTCTCAATGAATAGCTGTGGAACCAGAATTAATCAAAATTCTGTTCAAAATGAATGTATAGATATTACCTCTGTCCTTTGGTGACTATTAAAAGTAGATTTGAGTATCCAACTGTCTACGAGACATTTCCACTTGGATGTTTAATACATAGTTATCTAAAGCCTGGCCTTTCCTTCAATGCCAGCCAGGAAATATTTGCTACTAGACCACTAGTTTATGAAATAATTGTTACCCAGCTGCAATAAAAGTAGTACTGAAATTGGGTGTTTAAAAACTTTTTAGCAAATTGACACAGTAACTTTATGTTATGTATGAACAAAATTGAGGTTCGTATTACAAACGTCCTTATTTCATTCTTTTAGCAATTTATTTATGTTGTAATTTTACAGAATTATTAGTCTGTGAAAGAAATGAAAACAAAACCAAGTCAACTAACCCTTTAACAGATAGTCTATGAAGCACTTTACAGACATCTCAAAAACACACTAAAAACTGAACTGCTGGTTCTCCCCAGATACCTGCTCCTCCTGCCATCTTTTTCATCTTAGCTGATGGCAATTTCATCTTCAGGGTCACTTTGCACAAACTTAAGAGTCATACTTCACACCTCTTCTTCCATCCTTCATACTTTTAGGATATATTTTCAACATTGCAGTCAGAGGGATGCACTTTTAAAACAAGTCATATCATGTCAGTCTTCTGCTCAATACCCTCCAACAGCTCCAATTTCATTCCATTTAAAAGCCAAGGTCCTCACAATGGCCAAGGTCCAGCATAACCTGGTTCCTGTTACAAGCTTCATTTCCTACCATTACTCCCTGCAGCTCACACCACTGCAGACACACTGGTGTCCTTGAGGTTACTCAAACACACTAGGTAGGCATCTCCTCTTTTGCATTGGCTGTTCCCTCTGCCTGGAGAACTTAAACAAGATATCCTTCAAGTTTTTGCTAAGATGTTAACTTCTCAGTGAGGCCTACTCTCCACTCTTTTTAAAATGCCAACTTCTCAGCCTTCCTCATTCTCCTTTCTCCGTTTTATTTTTACTCATAATATTTATCACCTTCTAACACACTATGTACTTATGTTTGACTGTTTTTGTCCACTAAAATGTGAACTCTACAAGGGCAGGGATTTTTGCCATGCTTACTCCTCCTGTCCCAGTGTCTAAGTCTATGTTGGCATATAGAAGGTATGCCACAAATGTTCATTAAAGGATTTGGAACAACCACCTTGGAGAGTAATTTGGCAGTATATATTAACTGAAAATGAATACTTCCTATAATCTAGCAATTCTACTTCTGGATATTTACCCTAGAGAAAATTTTACACACGTGCCTAAGGAAATGATTCGTGGATGTTCACTGCTGAATTTTTTTGTTTTTTGTAATGGCAAAAGATGGCAGAAACCTAAATGTCCATCAGCAGTAAAATGCATAGAATGATATGGTATAATCAATAAAATGGCATACAGCTGCTAAAATAAACTTGGATGGATATAGCTTAAGACAAACTGGTAAGGTAAGTGATAAAGATTAGGTACACAGCAATGCTATCTTTGTAAACAAAAACATGCATGAATGATTCCTATATATAATGGGAACATATATTCAAGAAAAGTATTACAAATGGACTGAAATGATTCACACCAATTTATGATAGAAGGTTGCACTTGCGGAGGGTTGGTGTATTAGTCCATTCTCACACTGCTACAAAGATACTACCTGAGACTGGGTAATTTATAAACAAAGTAAGTTTAATTGACTCACAGTTTCACATAGCTGGGGAGGCCTCAGGAAACTTATAATCATGGCAGAAGAAGTAGGCATCTTCTTCACAAGGCGGCAGGAGAGAGTGTGAGTGTGTGAAGGAGGAACTGTCAAAAACTTACAAAACCATCAGATCTCCTGAGAACTCACTCACTATCATGAGAACAGCCTGGGGGAAACCGCCCACATGGTCCAATCACCTCCCACAGGGTCTCTCCGTTCACATGTAGGGATTATGGGGATTACAATTCAAGATGAGATCTGGGTGGAGACACAGCCAAACCATATCAGTTGGTTAACTTTATAATGCTTTATTCCTCATAAATTAGGAAGGCCAAAAACAAAAGAAAATATAAAATTTGTTCAATTTGGGGGGTTGTGGGTATTGAATGGCATTAATGTATTGTTATTTTTGTACTTTTCTGTATTTGAAATTTTCTCAAAATTAAAAAATCATCTTCTAGACTGTAAGATCCTTAAGAACAGCAACTATATTTTATTAATATTTTCATTGGGAGTATCTAATACCATTACTGAAAAATAGGAGTCCTCAATAAATACTCGCTGAATATGTATGTGTTAAATAAATAAAAATTTTATTGAGAGAAAAAGAAGAAATTAAGGGGAGAAAGATGAATGGTACAGATGTAAGAAGACAGAAACGTAAAAAGTATTTTGGGTTTACAAATGTGTGATTTAATACCCAGGCTACCTGACACTTTCAGCTGAGCTGTTATTCTAAAACAGATAGGAATTTTGAATGCGAAGATAAGGATGTGAAAAAAGCTCCGTTTCACCCAGCAGATATGAAGAATGTCATAGAGATCTATTGGCTTGAGATTCAGGAGCAAAAAATTGGAATTCTTGAAATCATAAGTTATTTTGTAGTTTTCATAACACTTTACATGTTTTAAAAACATAATGAGTAACCATAATAATAAACTGAATCTTTTCTGTGCTAGGATTATACTAAAAGTTTCAGAGGTTTATTTTGGTTTAAAAAAGATAATAAAAGCATGATTTGTTATTATTATCAGCCAACATACTGAAGAACAGTATATATTTGATTATATATGATAATGATCACTACCTGTCATAGATATTTCATAGTAAAAATCATTAAAGGAAGGAAGCATCAATGCAAAATAAATTCTAAATAAAAAATTCTAAATTTTAATTAAAAAATAATTCTTCAAGTGACAATTTAAAACACATAAAACAATTTCTTTATCTGATAGATTTCATCTTTGCTTTGTGACAGATATTCCAGATGAGAGAAAATTTCTCTCATTTTGCACTTCATGTCAGTTCACTTGTTAAACGTGCTTCCAAAGTATTATCAGATTGGACGTTGGGGTATCTATTGCTTTATATAAGCTCGTTTACTATTTTAACAAAAAAAAATTTTGTTTTACAAAGAACTAAACCCATCAGTGAATATTCAAACTATGGAAAATGCAGAAAACAAGACTGGGTATTCAAATACAGTTATGCATAGCTTAATGATGGGGATACGTCGTAACAAGTGCATTGTTAGGTAATTTTGTCGTTGTATGAACATCATACAGTGTACTTACACAAACGTAGATGGGATAGCTTTCTATACACCGAGGCTATATAGCATAGCCTATTATTCCCAGGCTACAAACCTGTACAGCATGCTACCTTACTGAATACTGTAGGCATCTGGAACACAGTGTTTAGTATTTGTGTACGTAAACATATCTAAATATAGAAAAGGGATAGTCAAAATGTGATATAAAAGATTAAAAATGGGGGCCAGGCGCGGTGGCTCACGCGTGTAATCCCAGCACTTTGGGAGGCCGAGGCGGGTGGATCACAAGGTCAGGAGATCAAGACCATCTTGGCTAACACGGTGAAAACCCGTCTCTACTAAAAATACAAAAAATTAGCCAGGCGTGGTGGCAGGTGGCTGTAATCCCAGCTACTTGGGAGGCTGAGGCAGGAGAATGGCGTGAACCTGGGAGGCGGAGCTTGCAGTGAGCTGAGATCGTGCCACTGCACTCCAGCGTGGGCAACAGAGCGAGACTCTGTCTCAAAAAAAAAAAAAAAAAGATTAAAAATGGTACACCTGTATAGGAGACTTACCATGAATGAAGCTTGCAGGAGTGGAAGTTGCTCTGGGTGAGTCAGTAGGTAAGCAGTGAGTGAACGTGAAGGCCTAGGTCATTACTGTACACTACCATAAATTATAAACATGTACGCTTAGACTACACTAAATTTATTTTAAACATTTTTCTTCCTTTAATAATAAATTAATGTTAGCCTACTGTAAGTTTTTTACTTTATAAACTTTTTATTTTTGAGGCAGGGTCTTGCTCTGTCGCCCAGGCTAGAGTGCAGTGGCACAATCATGGCTCACTGCAGCCTCGACCTCCTGGACACAGTGATTCTCCCACCTCAGCCTCCAGAGTAGCTGGGACTACAGGCACATGCCATCATCCTTGGATAATTTTAAAAAATTTTTGTAGAGATGGGGTCTCCCAATGTTGCTCAGGCTGGTCTCGATCTCCTGGACTCAAGCAGGCCTCCCGCCTTGGCCTCTCAAGTGCTGGGATAAACAGGGATAAGCCACCTCTCCTGGCCTGAAATTTTAAATTATTTATTCATTTATTTATTTTTCATTGCACAATGGAAATGGTATGAACTTTTATTTATTTATTTTATTTTTGTTTGAGACGGAGTCTCCCTCTGTCACCCAGGTTGGAGTGCAGTGGTGCAATCTTGGCTCACTGCAACCTCTGCCTCCTGGGTTCAAGTGATTCTCCTGCCTCAGCCTCCAGAGTAGCTGGAACTACAGGCACCCACCACCAAGCCCGGCTAATTTTTGTATTTTTAGTAGAGACAGGGTTTCACCATATTGGCCAGGCTGGTCTTGAACTCCTGACCTTGTGATCCACCCACCTTGGCCTCCCAAAGTGCTGGGATTACAGGCGTGAGCCACCGTGCCTGGCCAAACTTTTAAAATGAGTAAACTTTCTTTTGTAATAACACAGCTTAAAACACAAACATATTGTACAGCTATACAAAAATATTTTATTTATATCCTTATTCTACAAGCTTTTTTCTATTTTTCAATGTTTTAAAACTTTTTTTTTGTTAAAAACTAAGACAAAAACACAGACATTAGCATAGGCTTACACAAGGTCAGGATTAACAATATCACTGTCTTCTACCTCCACATCTTATCTCACTGGAAGATGTCCAGGGGTAATAACAGGCATGGAAGTGTCATCTCCTATGATAACACCATCTTCTTCTGGAAATCATCCTGAGGCTATTTGACAGCTGGCCTTTTTTTTTTTCAAGCAGAAGTATACTCTAAAATAATGATAATAGTATAGTAAATATGTAAGCCAATCACATGGTTGCTTATTATCATTGTCAGGTATTATGTACTGCACATAACTGTATGCGCTACACTCTTATAGACTGGCAGTGCAGTAGTAGTTTATTTACACCAGCATCCCACAAATAGGTGGATAACGCATTGCTCTACAACGTTATTGCGGTGACATTATTACATCACTAGGTGACAGGAGTTTTTCATCTCTGTTACAATCTTATGAGAAGTGTTGTATACGTAGTCAGTCGTCCACCAAAATGTGTTATAATAGTAAGATACCATTTGGATATTCTAGCAACAACAAAAGCATTACATAGAATCATATGTTGAGGCCGGGTGGGGTGGCTCATGCCTATAATCCCAGCACTTCGGGAGGCCGACGTGGGCAGATCACCTAAGGTCAGGAGTTCAAGACCAGCCTGGCCAACATGGTGAAACTGCATCTCTACTAAAAATACAAAAATTAGGTGGGCATGGTGGCATGTGCCTGTAATCCCAGCTACTCAGGAGGCTGAGGGAGGAGAATCACTTGAGCCCGGGACGCAGAGGTTGCAGTGAGCTGAGATCGAGCAACTGTACTCCAGCCTGGGCAATAGAGCTAGACCCTGTTTCAAAAAACAAAAACAAAAACAAATGTATTTTATGACTATAAATGTATTGATGTTTATTTACAAGAATGACTCACTGACAAGTCCAGAAACACAAACTTATAAAATTGTAAAAGTTAAAAGCAAGATTGACTGATAAGATCTTTACCGCTTCTCTTTTATGCACTCCTCTCTTGCTTTCCAGGAATGTTTATGTAAACCTTTGATGTCAGCGTTTCCTGTCTTTCTTTTGATTTGGTGTCAATATATTCCTTTAAGCCAGTAACATCATTATGTTGATTGTTAAGGTTTAATATTCCCCTTTACATTGTTTTAACATCTTTGTCAGAAATCAATTGACCATATATGTGTGAATCTATTTCTGGATTCTATTTTGTTCCATTGCCTATGTGTAGTCTATATGTCTGTCTTCATCAGTACCAAGTTGTTTAGCTTAAATAGCTTTATAGATATAGGTAGGATAAATCCTCCAGTTTTATCTTTCTTTTAAAAAATTGCTTTGGTTATTCTGGATTCTTTGCATTTGCTTCCATAGGAATTTTAGAATCAGGTTGTCAATTTCTACAAAACAGTTTGCTAGAATTTTCATTGAGATTGGGTTGAATCTATAAATGAACTTGGTGAAAACTGACATCTTAATAATACTGAGTCTTGTAATTTATGAACATGGTTGATATTTTCATTAAGTCTTCCAAATAAAAGGGGGAATCAGCATTTATAAGCACATCACATATGCCTCATATAGTAATGGGTGCTTTACATGTATCATATTAATTAAAAATCACCATTCCTTTTATTAGCTAGATTGTGTTAGGGACAAGCTACCCCAAAAAAGCTTCTTGGTACTGCCAACACCCCCGCCCCCCACCCCCGCAAACCTCTCCGTACCACCCCTCCCCTTCCCCCAAACCTTTTTACATTTCTAAGCCCCTATCTAGGCACCGCGGTGAAGCCAGGAGACTTTTACCTATCAAGTCTTGCTGCTATAAAGCAAACCCAATTACAAACCATCCGGACCGCACAGTGGGAGGTCGTGGGAAGTATAAACAAACTTTACCTACACCCTCCGGTAACATAAACGTCACAAGGTGATATGTGGCAGAGTTAACCAACAAACAACTCCAGGGTCTCTCTCCCCCACATAAACCCCTCATTTTGTAAGCTCAGGGCTGCCTCCTCTGTCTGTAATGCAGCAGCCGGCAGGTTGAATAAAGGCTTGCCTGAACTTGGGTCTCGGTCTCTCTCTGTCTGTCTGTCTGTCTGTCTCTCTCTCTCTCTCTCTCTCTCTCTCTCTCTCTCTCTCTCTCTCTCGTCCTTTCTCTCGGCTAACTTCACAGATTGCACATAAAAGGAAAAGGGGTTCAGAGAAGGTAAGTAACTCCCTAGAGACCAATAAGTGGCACAGAAGGGAATTTGGGCCCTCATCTGTCTGACTCCAAAACCTGGCTTTATCTATTCACCGGTCCTTATAACTCAGCTAAAACGAGGGTTAAGCAAGTGCCATCATTTATGACTGTGAACCTCTTCAAAGTTCAGATTGTTCCTGAACAATCAAGCATTTCAAACTCCTACCATCAAGTAAGGAGATAGCGTTACATCGTGTGTAGGCATATGGGGATTAAAGATTACATTATATTTTCCAAATTGCACTTGAGAATTGACTGTGCCAATTATATCCTTTCTTGGTATCTACCTTGTTCACAGTATGTGGGATCCAGGTTGAGGAACAGCATAAAATTCTTGTACCCTGTTGCAAAAATTTATTAGTAATCCATGCATACTGGTTTAGGATTTGAAAACAGGTTTTATAAAAGGTTTGCTAGGTATCGATCTAATTTCAGGAATACCCTAGTAGGGAAATTCAGTGACCTTTACAAATTTACCCGTGGCCAAAAAAAAAAAAAAAAAAAGTAAAAATTAAAAATCAGAACACATCCAAAGTAATTATAATTAAAATTAACCAAAGTTCCTGATCCAATCCTGACAAGGGGTATTAGGTTTAATATTTACAGATAATTTATGAAGAAAAAGATTACGGTTCAAAGTCTACTTCAGGTATTTCTATTTACATTTCTTGGAAAAGTTTCCCAGGGCTCTTTCTGCCCCAGCCCCCAATCTACAGAAGAGTCTAGTCGACTGTCCACTCGTTTCACAGCACTTGTCTGAAACTGGAAGACCCAGGGAGGGAACAAGGTTCAGGCTTGAAACGCTAAGACATTCAAGATTTCACCTTGTATGCAAAAATCAGAATGGGAGGCTGCAGCGGGGCCTCACACTCACCGGAGCTAGGCGCTATAGATCCCGCACCCGCGGAGCCCGGCAACCACCTGAGGGGCCTTGGCCAGGAGGGGGTGGCCCCCCGGCGCCGGCGGCAGCTCCGGAGCAAACCTGGCAAACCCGAGCAGGGCGGTGCGGGTTGCTCAGGGAGAAAATGAAGGGAGTGATAGGGTGGGGGTGGCAGGGAACGGGCACAACGCCGGCTTCCTCCGGACGGCCTCCTGCGTCCCACCTGTGCTCCTGAAAAGCGGCCCCCGAGAGGGCGCGGCGGGAACCCGAGCCGGGAGTAGGGTCACGAGTTAAAGCGGCGGGGGCGGGAGGATGCGCGGGCGGCGGACGGGGCGCTCTCCTCCCGTCTGACTCTGGGCGGAGCGGGGCTCGAGGCTGCTGGAGCCGCTCGCTGACTCGCCGTGCGCCCTCGCCGCGGACACCGGAGCTGCGGCCGCTCCCCGCTGTCCCCCAGGTGAGCCCGCGGGGCGCCGCCCCGGGGCGTCGGGTGTCGCGGGAACGGCGCCCGCAGCGCACAGGGAGGGCCGGGGAGGCCGGGAGGCAGCGAGCTGTCGGGGACGCCGCGGGAGGGCCGGGCCGGGCAGTCGGCGCCATGGAGGGCAGGCGGGCTGGAGCTGGGCGTGAGATGCAGCTGTTCCGCGCCGCCCCCAAGCCGCCCGCAGGTCAGTGAAGGTGCGCGCCTGCCGGGCCTGCCCAGGGCTGGGCGGGTGGGGGTGCTCTGCTGCTCCTCGGTCCCCCTCCAGGCCGCCGCCCACCTGTGGCCAGGGCTCAGAGGGCTGGAAGCCACCCCCGCCCGGAGCCCCTGGGCTGGAAGGCTTGGATGCCGGCCGGGGCTCCAGATGGCCTTGACGCGGCTCGGCTGGCCCCTTTCAAGGCGGACTGTCCCCCTGTTAGAGGTGGGGGCGGCTGGAAGTGGGGGCTCAGGCCCGGGTCGCTGCGCTGGCTGAAAGCAGCCGCCAGCCGGGCTGCGGCCGTCTGAGCTCAACGGCAGTGCCCAGGGATGGCAGCGACCGCTCTGGGACATCGCTGCAACCCTGCGGCTCTTTCTCGCACACACTACCCGACAAAAGTGTCAACACTTGTTGTTTGTTTGTTTGAAAAAAAAAGAAAAAAGACTGGAGAGACTGAAGTTTTGTGTCTGGTGAAGTGGGAAAGCGCTTCTGAAAAAACGAGGTTGCATAACTTTGTCGCCAACTGGGAGGCCTTTGCTATTTATACACTCCCGGGCTTTCTCCAATTTTCTACAGCTTACTCCAATCAAGCCTCTGTCCGCCAGGAATAGGTAACCTGTGTGTGTCCGTTTGCTCCTTCTAAGAGCATGCCTGATAGATACTTCGGTAGCCTCTCCGGATGGCCCCTTCGTCGGGTAGCCTCTCCTGATGGGGTCCTTCGCCCACCCTGCCTCCCGCGCCGGCGCTCCGGGTGAATGTCAAGGGTGGCTGGCTGCGAATACCTCCTTCAGCTGCTGGGGTTCCCGACAGTTTGCAGTTTTTAAAAGTGCACCCTCGGAAGGGCTTTTCAGACTGGGTAAAGCTGACTTTTCCAAGGTCAGCATCTGGTCCTGGTGAATGAAATGTCTACCGGGACAACTCGTTGTGATGTGCTGAATATATGCTGGTTGGCTTGTTTTCTCTTTGTTCCTGTGGATTACTGTTACATGGTGTGTGGCTAGTTTGTTTAAAATTTAATTTTCCCTGTATCAAAGTGGAAAGCGCTTAGTGTCAATATACAACTCACCAACATGCTTATTAACAGCTTCATCATTATGTTGGTGTTCATATGCGAGCTTTGGTCAACATGAAATCATCTGCGTTTTAAGTCCTGTAGATAAAGTCTCCTTAAATGCTGGTTAAAATATCCTGCCTTTTTGAAGGAAGTAAAACTGTTAAGTGAAAATCCTAGTTTATTAATAACTTTTTCTTTCCTTTATGCCTTTACCTAAGAATTACTGCATTTATGCTTTGACAGGCATTTTAACACGCACACAGGAGCCACACTTTAATGAGTTATATAATAATTATTTCATTTTGAAGGTACTGCATTTGCCATACAGTAAATATGTTTTATGGTTTATTCATCCAGCAGTATCCTTATTAATCTTTTCATTAATAAGAGTTTAAAAACCTTCCCCATGCTATTCTTTATAGCCAGTATCTATTGTTCGGAGATGTTGGGCTTGCTAAGAATGCTTGAATTGGAATCAAAAGTGGGGTTCTAGACTTGGAAAGTAGCATGGTATCTAACCAGTGACTTGTAAGATATTGTATGAATGCAGGTTACAATTTTCCTTCTTCATTGCTGAGTACAAGTTATTATTAAAATGTCAAATAAAGCCTGCCTTTCTATTCTGTATGGAAGGACGCTACTCATTGTTTGGGGTATTTTACTTTGAACAGGTTTCCATAGTATAATATCAATCTTAGTCTGAGGGAAAATCCAAGATCCATCCCAGTCTCTAGAGTGACTTCTCCGTCACTTTGAAAAAACTGATTCTGAAGACAATAAAACCAGCCCGACCCAACCCTTTTCAAACGTACCTGCCCCCCCGCAAATAGATATGAAGTACTTTGAAAATATGCTATAAATATAAGGCCTTCAATAAAAAGTCATTACAAGCGATGCCACAGACTGGGAATTAGGCTTAAATTGAGGTCCCATTTTCCCCTTTGTACAACAGTTATGTTTCCTGAGGCTCATACTGCCCCTTAAGAACCTTACTGGCTTTCTAGGAAGCCTCCCTGTCTGCTGTGGGTGTTAGGTAGGTGAGTCTGCTTAGCGCTAGACCCTATGCAAAGGCTTTGTTTACTGTTTTATTTAATGCTCTCTACAGTCATAACTATTTAATTCTGGCTACAATCATAGAAGGGTAGGTGTTGTTATTCCCATTTTGCTGGAGAGGAAACTGAGGCTCAGAAGGGCTAAGTGATTTCCCTGAGATTGCAGAAATGTCAAGTCATGGAACCAGGATTAGAAACCAAACTGAATCTTGTTCTTTACACTACACCCTGCTATCTTTAACTCGGTGGTTTTAAACATTTTTTGATAATCTGTGAAAGTTTTAGTTACCTCCCAGGAAAAAGTGTCCACAGCCACATATATGAAAGTTTTCATATAACTTCAAGGCCGACCTACCCTCGGAAGTCCTTCCCCCAGGTCCTCAGGTCTCTGATCCTCTAACTATACTGAGTGAGGCAGAAAACATATACATCCTATATATATGTACATATAATCTTTTACTAATGGGAGCAGCCCTTGAATTTGGTAACTTTGAACTAGGTGAAAATTCACTTTGTAATTAAAACAAATAAAAAAGTGACATCCTACATTGGAACTGATTCTGTAAACATCTAAAATGCAGTTTAGAGCAATGGTGCTTATTTGAAACCGGGACTTCTGTATGGGCTTCTTGCAATATTAAAGAATATGGACTTGTGTCTTTACTCACTAAATGGAAATGTTGGTTGTTGTTGTTTTTTTTTTCTCTAGAGATGGCAGATCCTGAGGTACTTGTAAGTAGCTGCAGCTCTCATGAAGAGGAAAATCGCTGCAATTTTAACCAGCAAACATCTCCATCTGAGGAGCTTCTATTAGAAGACCAGATGAGGCGAAAACTCAAATTTTTTTTCATGAATCCCTGTGAGAAGTTCTGGGCTCGAGGTAGAAAACCATGGAAACTTGCCATACAAATTCTAAAAATTGCAATGGTGACTATCCAGGTAAGCATTTCAGATCATGAGTTTGGTGAAAGCCTCTTTTAATTACAAAGAGAACTATGGACAGTGGTTTTTTTTTAAATAACTTTTAACTATATGCAAATTGTTGAAGAGTAACAGATAAGAAAACATACAATCTTAGACCCTTCTGTCTTCAACATTTGTGAGTTTGTCTTCTTTTTTCTTAGTTTTTTTCTTCTATCGTTCGCTAAGTTATAATTTTAGTCACATAATCTAATTAATTTTCAGGAAAAGAAAACTAATATTTGGCTTCCAATGAAGAGGTTCAGCTGGTTTCTAAATAAGCCATGGAAACTAGTGTTGTCCAACATTAGGACTTTCTTTTCCTTCCTAGTTAGTTTCCTGGGAATTTCTCTCTTCAGAAACTTAAAGGGTTCCTGCTACAGGCAAATTCTTAGATTCTCACAACCCTGTGATCATGAGAACCATGCAATGGAAGAATGTGAAGTTAACTAACAGAAGAGGAGTGGCAGGAGCTAGTGAAACACAGGACCTCTTTTTAGTTCAAAGGGAGCTTTTAAATCACATTTCCTTGGCTGCTTTTAATATTTTTTGGGGGGAAAGGGGGAACCATATTTTGTGATTCTTAATATATACTGGTTGTGATTTATTCTTATGAAAATATGTTTTCCTGTTGGTGAAATTATCTCTTGCTAAAAGCAAAGGGCAAAATAGAAGCAGATTTTAGTGAGAAAAATAGATGTGATAGGTTTATTTTTATTATTACTTACTCTTCCTAAGTTGGTGAAAAATGCCTAAGTAAATAAACAATTGGTATTGAAGGAGAGATTAAAAAAAACAGGATATTACTAATTGTAACTGCTTATTGAGAACAAACACTTATGATTGTTAGGGAACCAAGGCAATTTCTACAATCATATGAAGTTGGTAGAATTCTTGCTTGTTTCTAATGCTAGGTGTTGTATCAAGGGAAACAAACATTTAGTGACTACCCTGTTCCAGTACATTATTTCATTTAATTCTAACATTCTTACTGGCTCATTTTACAGAAGAGGAAACTGATGTTCATAGAGCTCTTTTAAAGTCACATGACTTGGCCAGGCAGGGTGGCTCATGCCTGTAATTCCAGCACTTTGGGATGCTGAGGTGGGTGGATTGCTTGAGCTCAAGAGTTCCAGACCAGCCTGGGTAACATGGTGAAAACCTGTTTCTGTAAAACATACAAAAATAAGCCAGGTGTGGTGATCACACCACTGCACTCCAGCCTGGGTGACAGAGTGACACCTTGTCTCAAAAAAAAAAAAAAGTCACATGGCTAGTCAGTGGCAATATCAAGACTTTGAAGGCAGGCATTCTCTCTATTATATTACCCTGAAAATGGATGTTCAATTCTCAGCCAAATATTTGGCAAGTTGAAATTGAAATTCTTAACTTCTGAGTGATAATATGGTGTGTCTCAATAGTGAAAAGTTTATTGTTTCTTATAAAGGAGAAAAGCCTGTATCAACTGAACATGAATATTTTCTACTTAGAATAATAATAGGTACCACTTGAGTGTTTGCTGTGTACCAGGCTAAACATTTTATAGATGTCATCATGTTCAATTCTTTTTTTTTTTTGAGATGGAGTACCACTCTGTCACCCAGGCTAGAGTACAGTGGCGCCATCTCAGCTCACTGCAACCTCCGCCTCCCGGGTTCAAGCGATTCTCCTGCCTCAGCCTCCTCAATAGCTGGGATTACAGGCACACACCACCATGCCCGGCTAATTTTTGTATTTTCAGTGGAGATGGGGTTTCACCATGTTGGCCAGGCTGCTCTTGAACTCCTGACCTCAGGTGATCCATCCACCTAGGCCTCCCAAAGTGCTGGGATTACAGGCGTGAGCTACCGTGCCCGGCCCATACTCAATTCTTAAAACAAGTTGGAGGGTAGGTAGTGGTATCCTCATTTCACAGAGGAGAACAATGAGGGGCTTGGTAAGGAAAAGGACCCTGTCATAGTCAGGAAACTAGAAGAGTAGAACTGATATTCAAACTCAGATTTATTTTCTCTAAGATTTATGTTCGTAATTACTTCTTAATTTTTAGGGAGCTCATCTACCTTCCTATGTTTACTAAGGTGGTCAAGGGAAAACTGAACAATGGTTTAAGATATTAAGGCTGCTAGTAATAAGCATGTAAAAGGTGTTTAGGTAAGTTTTTAAAAGGAACTGAGGGTTTCTTAATTGTGATGTTTCCTTAATTTATATCAGAGCAATCAAACAAATATTAGATAAAGACAGCTTTGTAATTGAGCAAATGAAGTGAGCAAATGGTGACAGATTATCTCAGGGAAAACGAGGTGGTCCTTCTGTTAAATTGGAGATTTTGTGTCTGCAGCAGCAAAAGAAAGATGTTTACAATGATAGACACCCTACTAAAAATTTCTCTTTTCCCACTACCTGGCTTACTCTCTGAATTACAGCAGTTTTCTCTCAGCCATTGTTATTCCTGTCTGCCACTAAACCTTTGAGGGCAGGGACCAATTGTCTTCTCATTGTATCCTCAGTCCCTAGCTCACTGCTGACACAGGAGAGGTACTCATGTATTTGAATGACTGGTAAGAATATCTTTGGGAATTCTTTGGGGCTGTTTGGTCATCAGCTTCAACAGATGCAAAATCCCTAGAATATCAAGATGTCATCTTATTGAGGACAATTAAAGAAGCTCTGCAGAAATGAGAGTTAGGTGCAGAGTGATGATATGTGTGGGGTGCAGACCATATATCATATGTGGAAGGGAGAGGGGAAAAGATTTGTCTGCTGTATTTTTTCTGATCAAACCCTGGATTACTTTGTGTAGCATGACAGGGTGGATAGAACCTAGATTTAGTGTGTCAGACATGGGTTTCAATTTTCACTATATCAACACTGGCTAGTGATGTGACTTGAAAAAACTATGTAACTTCTCTGAGCCTCATCTCTAAAATTGGTGTATTAGGAATACACTGCAGGATTAGTATGAGGAAAGTTCCTGGAATAGTGTATGGCACATAGGTGCTCAACATTGTTCCCGCCTTCCATATAAAATATACTCTACCTCACTCTGGGATTTAAGTAAGGGTGTAGTTTCTCAATTTACAGCATGTACAGCATGTGGTGTGTGTGTGTGTGCCTGTGTGTGCTGTGTGTGCATTTGTGTGTGTGTGAGAGAGAGAGAGGTTTGGATGAGAGGGAAGAGAAGACAAAAGAGAGACTTAGAGTATGGTAAGCTTTTTTTTTCTTTTTCTTTTTCTTTTTTTTTTTTATTATACTTTAAGTTTTAGGGTACATGTGCACATTGTGCAGGTTAGTTACATATGTATACATGTGCCATGCTGGTGCGCTGCACCCACTAACTCGTCATCTGGCATTAGGTATATCTCCCAATTTTTTTTTTTTTTTTGAGACGTAGTTTCGCTCTTGTTGCCCAGGCTGGAGTACAATGGCACAATCTCAGCTGATAGCAACCTCCCGGGTTCAAGCAATTCTCCTGCCTCAGCCTCCTGAGTAGCTGGGATTACAGGCATGTGCCACCATGCCTGGCTAACTTTTTTATTTGTAGTAGAGATGGGGTTTCACCATGTTGGTCAGGCTGGTCTCAAACTCCTGACCTAAGGTAATCCACCTGCCTTGGCCTCCCAAAGTGCTGGGATTACAGGCGTGAACCACCACGCCCTGCTGTATAGTAAGCTTTTAGGTATAATTGAAAGGCCTTAGGTTAATATGGCAACAGTGCAGTGAAACCTTTTGTGTGTGTCAACAACTGAGTTTCACGTAAAATGCTGAGGTCAATCCTGCATGACTATTAAGGACACATTATGTTAATATACTTTAATTTAAACATGAGTTGAAAGGATATTTTCTATTTTTGGTCTTACTGTCATGGTTTTGGTGATTAGACCTAGGAATATAGTTTGGTCATAGGACTTGGACTTTCTTAATTTATTATCCACCTGCTGTAAAACCTTCTTGATGTCCCAGAGAATTCATTTTAAACTCTTCTATTTGTTGTTCAAGCCCCTGTACCTTCTGCTCTGCTTTTTCTGCCCACATTTTCCACCCTCTTACCTTTTCTTTTTTTTCTTTTAAGCTGGTCTTATTTGGGCTAAGTAACCAGATGGTGGTAGCTTTCAAGGAAGAGAATACTATAGCATTCAAACACCTTTTCCTAAAAGGATATATGGACCGAATGGATGACACATATGCAGTGTACACACAAAGTGACGTGTATGATCAGTTAATCTTCGCAGTAAACCAGGTAAATCAAGTGTGTGCATTATTTACTTGGGAAAAAGAACAGACTGGAAAAATGGTGGCAATGTACATAATAGAAACTGACATTCAAGTGGAGAAGGGTGAACATTTCTGCTTGGAAATGACACATACAAAATTATTTTTAATTTTTTAAAAATATTGTCAACAAATTTTTATAAAACCAGAAGTTGAGAAAAGCTTTTGTTTAGTAACAGAAAGGCAGAAACTTTGAAGATTTAATTAAAAGAATCAGAGTTAGGGCTTGGCATGGGAGTCTCAAAGATTGAAATTACTAACTATGACCCTGGGTATAAGTAGTCATTAAGTCCTCAGAGCTGAAAGTATACTTTCAGGGCCTCTTAACAAATAATGAGAATATTAACTTTTCATAGTTTGTACAGCAACCAAGACCTAAAAATTCACTTGAAAGTAAGGCCTTTATGTCATACATGACCATGATTTTATTGTGACATTGACTAACTGCCAAACAAAAAACAAGCTTGTTTTTCATATAGATGAATACTGTATTTTATTCTGAGTTTGTAATATGTATTTTTGCCATAAATAATACTTTCTCAAGACCCCAAATTTTTAAATCTCTAGGTGTCATTGAAAGCGTCCTTGAAGTCAGCATTCCCAGACTGGGTTAGTTTGAAGGACACATTTCAAAATTATTACAATTTTTCTTCAGAAAATTATTATCGTATAATCAGGGCTATTCATTTTCTAGAGACAGTCTATGCACAGTAAGATGTAAACTGCTAGGATAAAATACATATTTATGGCATGAAGTCTTTCTGTTAGCACTGGGGTTGGGAAAATGAGCCAGAAATCTAAAGTAATAGAAATAAGTTACATAAACTGTTCAACAGAACTATGTCCTACAGCTTGTAGGGGGAAAAAGGCATAATGATGGAGATACTCCGTTTTTAGAATTTTAAGTATATTACGTTTCTCTAAAGCTAGTCTGATCTAAACTGGTAGTTTGGTGTTTTTCGAGGGATGGCAGGGAGTGGGATAGAGGTGAGAGGTAAACAGTTCATTAAATTTTTTTTTTTTTTTTGAGACAGGATCTCACTCTGTCACCCAGGCTGCAGTGCAGTGGTGCAGTCACAGCTCTCTGCAGACTCAACCTGCTGGGCACAAGTGATCTTCCCACCTTAGCCTCCCAAGCAGCTGGGGCCACAGGCATGCACCACCATGCTTGGCTAATTAAAAAAAATTTTTTTATATAGAGACAGGGTCTCCCTATGTTGCCCAGGTTGCTCAAACTCCTGGCCTCAAGTGATCCTCCCACCTCAGCCTCCCAAAGTGCATTAAATTCCTTATAAATCATCTTAACCTTTATTCGTAGACCTAGACTCAGTCTTCAAAATGTAGTATTTGGCACTTAGGCCATTCTGCTGTTTCAGATTTCCACATTCCTTCTGGAAATGCATGTACCTGCTTTATTCTAGTTGTCTTGGTCTGTTCCTTCTGCTGCAACAAAATACCTGAGACTAGATAACAGACAAACAACAGAAATTTCTGCCTAATAATTCCGGAGCCGGGGAAGTCCAAGATCACTTACCTTACCACTGGTAAGGGCTTGCACCTTCTTGCTGTATTCTTACATGATGGAAGGCAGAAGGACAAAATGGCCTGGCTAATTTCTCCCAGCCTTTTATAAGGCCAGTAGACCTATTCATGATTGTTGACCTCCTAAAGACTCCACCTCTTAAGACTATCATATTGGGGTTTAATTTCCAACATAAGAACTTTGGAGGGACACATACATTCCATGTATGACTCCCTACTGTTGATTCCCTACTGTTTTCTAAGATGATTTACTGTTTTTCTAAGCACCAGTAGGTACTTTTAGCTGAAGATAAAAAGTGTCTTGATCAAAATTTTTATGAATAAGTAGGGTTTTGAGTGTTAATGAGGTCAGTTCTCTTTCAGGCTTCTGAGAAATGAATAGAAAAAATGTGAATTAATATTTTTTATTTTTTATTTTATTTTTTATTTTTGAGACAGGGTCTCACCGTGTCACCCAGGCTGAAGTGCAGTGGCGCAATCTTGGCTCACTGCAACCTCTGCCTCCTGCGCTCAAGCAATTCTCCCACCTCAGCCTCCTGAGTAGCTGGGATTACAGGCTCCTGTCACTACCCCCAGCTAATTTTTTTTTGTATTTTTAGTAGAAGCAGGGTTTCGCCATATTAGCCAGACTGGTCTTGAACTCCTAACCTCAAGTGATCTGCCCGCCTTGGCCTCCCAAAGTGCTGGGATTACAGGTGTGAGCCACTGCACCTGGCCAAAATGTAAATTATTATTAAAACAGGAAGGATCTTTGTTTTCTGTGAAGAAAGCGTTTCTTTACTTAATAGTTGAGGTGATTGTTACTGAGAGGAACTGACAAATAGGACAGTGGCATCTCAGTTCTTAGAAGCATATCCATGACTATTAGTTATCCCCAAGGGTTTAGCCCCAAGATGTCATCCTACTGGATAATCTCCAGGGCTCATTCTGATCCAATACTGTGATTATAACAGCACTACTGTTTATTATATATGTTTCTATATTTGAATGTGAGAGACCTACTTATTTTCTTTTTAGGCTGTCTCCTGGCTTTCCTCTTATTTCTTCAATAATTTTTGGGTCAGCTTTATTGGCTCCTTTTCTTTCATCTGCCTCTTAAATTTGAGCAGTCCTCAAAGCTTGGTCGTTTTCCTACAGAAATGACCTCCACTACCCAGCCTCAGCCATCACTATGATTAAGGGACTCCCAAGCAGTTGCCCACACTGCCAGACACCTACCTCACAAGCACCTCAGAACTGCCCATCCAAGAGCAGCTTCATATTCTCCTCCCGCCCACTCCCTAGGCTGTTTCTTCCTTCTGGTCTTCTGGCTTAGGTTGAAAGGCCTCAGGGTCTTCCGGGAATCATTTATTCTTGCAGCTCAAACATAGTTTATAAATTCCTGTTTCTGGATGGCTTCCTTTCTTTCCTACCCCCCTGCCCTACCACCTCTTGCTTTTGGTGCCACAGCATTTAGCTAAGGACATTTAATGTGTTTTTATATTACCACTCAAAGGCTGACCTGGGACCCATGAATCTGACTGAAAACTCCTTCTCTCAAGGCAGAGCTGCAGAGACCAGGAGGGACGGATGCCCAGACTAATTAAAGCTCCTCCAGGGCCTCAGCCACTTGGCTGCTCTGTGCCGTCTCACCATTGTTAGTTCCACCAGTTAGTTCCAACCATCATCTCATACCACATTTCTGTCCCGTAACCCTCTGTCTTGGGCTCTAGAGCTGCCCTCTAGCTGGACACAGCCCTGCTGCTTCCCTAGATTACCCAGTTCTTGCCAGATGCTCAGACCTGCACAAAGAGCCATATGAAGAGCTCAAGGAAGTCTGGCTATAGCGTATATAGTTAATGTATATATTATATAATGTAACTATGTGGTGTATGTAGGTATAATGTGAACAGGTACCTGCAGCCGTGGGTCTCAGATCTTTCACAGTTCAAGAACTTAAAAGGTTTAAGACACAAGATTCTGTGGTCAGGAGGTTCAGACCTTTAGGTGATTCCTGTGGTGACTGCCCTACAATTACACCTGGACTCTGGGAGAGTTGTAGGGCCCCATCACAGCTATGACTGCGCTTCGTGACCCCTGCTTGCCTTTCCCAGTTTACCTCCCATTACACATCATATGTTCTAGGCACACTGGTCTACTGGGTACCTTAAATGGAAAACAAAAATCTCAAAACTGAGTATCTCCAGCATTATTCTACTTTATCCCTATATGCCAAGCATAATGTTGTTTACTAGCTTAGGAAGCTTGCTTCTGTTACCATAGATTTCTGGCTCACTTTCCCAATCCTAATGCTAACAGAAAGCTTGGTGCCATAATCACCTATCTTATCCTAACAGTTTACCAACTCACTGTGCACAGATTAGCTCTAGTAATGAAGAGCTCCATCGCATTATTATAATTTTTCACCTCACCATTAATCTGACAAATATTTGAGCACCTACTGTGTGCCTGCAGGGCTGGTGTTAGAGCAGTGAATTGATAAATTCCCTGTCCTGTGGAACTTGCATTCTAGTGGGGGAGATAGATTTTAAACAAGTTTAACTAAAATCTTTTGGTTTAGGGTAATGATAAGTGCTATGAAGAAAAATAAACTAGCATAAGGCAATAACAGTAGTCTCAGAGTGGTCAGAAAATGCCTTTCTGAAGACTTGAAATCTTGGGGAGAATATTTCAAGCTGAAGGCATGGCAACAGAAGGCCCTGAAGCTGGAAAGCGTTTGGTATGTTTGAGAAAATGCGAGGGAGGCAAGTATGAGGGGGCAGAGTTAGGGCCAGAGGAGCTGGGGGCCAGGTCTCTCAGGACATGGAAAGGAGCCTTGAATTTTATTCTGAGAGAGACAGGAAGCCATGGAAGGGCTTTTGATAAGGGAGAGACAATGATAATATACATAAGCAAAATCTAACATGTATTCACTCAAATATTTATTAAATAGTATCTCTTGGTTGGGTACGGTGGCTCACGCCTGTAATCCCAGCACTTTGGGAGGTCGAGGCGGGCAGATCACGAGGTCAGGAGATCGAGACCTTCCTGGCTAACATGGTGAAACCCTGTCTCTACTTCTACAAAAAAATTAGCCGGGTGTGGTAGCATGAGCCTGTACTCCCAGCTACTCAGGAGGCTGAGGCAGGAGAATTGCTTGAACCCAGGAGGCAGAGGTTGCAGTGAGCTGAGATCATGCCACTGCACTCCAGCCTGGGTGACAGAGCGAGGCTCCCTCTCAAAAACAAAAACAAACAAAAATAGTATCTATTATGTATCAGGCACTTTTTGTGTGTGCAAGGGTACTGCAGTGAACAAATAAAGTCAAGGAGGTCATATTCTCATTGGAAGAGCCAGGTAGTAAATAAGTATAGAAGAGCATCATCTGTCAGTTTGTTATTAAGTACTGCGAAATACAAAACAAAGCCAGCAAAGTGAATAACTGGAGGTGGTTGGAGAAGGTCTCTCTGACAAGGTGACATGTAAGCAGACAGCAGACTAAAGAGAGGGCATGCAGCCTATGTCTATCTCAAGGAAGAACCTTCCAGATAGGAAGAACAGTAAAAACAAGAGTCTTGAGCAGGTGTATTTTGGATATCACTGTTCTAAGAGCTGTCCATGCATGAATTCATTCACTCTTTATAGCAATCCTATGAGTTCTAGATGGAGACTAGACTAAGGTGAGAGGGAGGATTGGAGAGGCAGAGGCTTAATTTTTCCAGGGGAGAGAGGATGGTGGTTTGAACTAAGGCCATATCAGTGAAGGTGATGAGATACAGTCCTATTTGTGGTGAAGAGGCTCAGATTTTTAAGTGATTCTTTTGCAGAGATAATTTGAAAGTCATGCATGACTTTCAGATGGACTGGAAGTGGAGTATAAGAGGAATTGACAAAAGGATCTTTCCTAAGTTTTGGCCTGAACAACTGACTGACTTACAGAATAATTTATTGAGAAGGGAATTACTGTGGAAGAAGCAGGTGTTTCTGTTTGCACATTTACTAGAGATTCCTCTTAGACACCATAGGCATCATGTAGGCAGATTGTCATCCATGTGTGGTATTCAGTGGAAAGGTCAGAGCTGGAGATGCAAATTTGGAAGCTGTCAGCATAGAGGTGGTATTTGAAATATGGGACTGGTTGAAGTCAGCTGTGGAGAGAATGTGGATAGAGGTCATGGCCTGAACCCAAAGATAGGCCAAAATATAGAGGTTGGCAGTGGGAGGATTTCAGCAGAGGAGACCGAGAAGAAACAATCAGTGTCCCAGAAGTCAAGTAAAGAAAGTATTCCATGTAGGAGGAGCATTCAACTGCATCAAATACCATGGAGATGTCAAGTTATAGGAGGACTGAGAACTAGGCATCAGATTTGGTAATACACTGCTCATTAGTGACCTTGACAAGGTCCAACTCAAAATCCATCCCATATTAGAAATTATTTTCTTCATTTGTCATAGCATGCTTCACTCATACCTTTTAGCAGAATTATTTTCTATGTGTCGATCACACAAAGTTGTTCATTTCAAGAGTGACAGAATGACCAACTGTACCAGACATATTGCTCCAAAAACACTTTGTTTTGGAAACATGTCTGCAGACATCCATTAAGAATTTAAGATGACAGTTATTCCAAGGCACCATAAGATTCTTACTTGTAAAAGTAATTTTTTTAAATATAGAGGACCCACTAAGATAGGCAATATTGGTATAAAGGTGATTAAATTATAATCTTGCAAAAATAAAGGTTAAACCAATACTTTCTTTAAAAAAGGTTTTGCTGGCTAGCCTATAATAATTGTATCCCACTTCTTATACTACAGTGTTAAAGTAGAACTCTGACCTTACAGGAGATAGTTTAAAGATAAATATGTATTTACATTGAATATCACCTGAATTAAACATAATTCTTTAAGGGAGGAAAGAAATGCAAAGATTATGTGGCTTCAGACTTTAATTTTACAGATCAGGAACTAGAAGGTCAGAAAGTTTGTCACAGAAATGAGGCTTGAATCTAGAACTCTAATTTGTGAGTGCCCTTTGCCTTCCTAGTGCACAGCAGCAAGTCACTTACCCTGTTTATCAAAGTGAATGTCTCTATCCCAAGGGAACCTGCCAGGATCAGAGGTGGGGAGGGAGGGGAGTTATGGCTTCACTCCTGCCCTGGCTGGCATTCCCATTTTCTGTTTCTCATTTTGATTGAAGTACTTGCAGCTATACAATGTCTCCGTTGGGAATCATGCTTATGAGAACAAAGGTACCAAGCAATCTGCTATGGCAATCTGTCAGCACTTCTACAAGCGAGGAAACATCTACCCTGGAAATGATACCTTTGACATCGATCCAGAAATTGAAACTGGTGATGTTCTTCTATAACCTAGAACCTCAATTTTTAACACCTCAATTTATATTTAAAATTAGTAATTTCATCTTTGAAAACATTGATTTGGTCTGTGATATTAGGACATAGTAAGAATGATATACAAGTTATTATGTGTCAGGTACTGTTCTGAGCCCTTTACTATAACTCAAGAATCCTCAAGGAAACCCAGCAAGTCAAGGATTATTATTATCCCCTTTTATAGAAGACTAAAGTATGGCTCAGAGAGTTAAATGATCTGCCAAAGATGGAGCTAGAAGAGGCAGTGCTGAAATTGGGCTCAGGCTGTTTGTGTTCTTAGCTATCGTATTCCACCATCTCTTGTGCAGGACATGCCAGTGAAGTATTAATAGATAGATATAATGTTTGTAAAACATTATGCTTGCAAACTCTTGGTGTATATAAAACTCTCCTGCCCCAATACCACTTCACTATCATGCATCTTTCAGGGCAGATTGAAGGGGAGGAATGAAAATCAGAACATGGAATAGCATGGCGTATTCTTCTTAGCAAAGTTCTATTTGCAGTTATGCCTAAAATATTAGCTTAGGTCATTGAGTTAAAAAATAAGTATTGAAATACTTTTAACAACAACCACTAGTATTTTTTTTTCTAGAGATAATACTGATAACAGTACCGAAAGGGAAAACTTTCTAAAATGCTGTCTTCCTTTTTTGGTGTGTGTGTGGGATGTCTATTGAAGAAACATTGTTAGTGCATAATATTTTAAAAATAGATCCCTCAAACTGCTTAGAAAATATTACTGTAATTACTGCAAGTGCTTCAAATCCTATGCTTAGGATACAAAAAGGGGGAGGGACTCAAAGTTTAGGCTTAAAAACGAAGACAGCATTTATATAACATTAATGAAATAGAGTTCAGATCTTTGTCTAGCCTCCATCCACTCCAGAAATGTAGCCACTTAGGTCTTAAAAACAAATGAGTCACGGTAACCATGTGGTATCAATGTTTATTTAGCTTTTAAAATTTTAATTCAGAAAAATAATAGAATCTGAATAACTGGTCTTAAATGTATCAGCCTTTCAAAATGCAGTCTTATTGATTATTTTAAGTACCGTATCATGTTTTTGTTCCTTTCTACGGCAGAGTGTTTCTTTGTGGAGCCAGATGAACCTTTTCACATTGGGACACCAGCAGAAAATAAACTGAACTTAACACTGGACTTCCACAGGTGAGGGGAGCAGACAGGAGTGTAACCTACGTTTGCACATATATATTGCCACAGAACTAAAATCACCTCTGTTTTCTAGACTCCTAACAGTGGAGCTTCAGTTTAAACTGAAAGCCATTAATCTGCAGACAGTTCGTCATCAAGAACTCCCTGACTGTTATGACTTTACTCTGACTGTAAGTGTGGGCCAGGCTGAATTTGGTTCCAGTCTGGAGAAAAATTGTTTTATCTGGTAATGTTTCATATCCTTGGATTATGGTGTGATAAAAAAATATAGGATGTTTTCACTTGAATGTGCATAAGGGAAGCATTGATACATCTAGCTCTATTTTGCTATAATAACAAGTTTACTTGTTAGTTATGTCTTCTGCACCTCTGTATAAGTTCTAGAAAAGCAGGGACCTTGTTTTGTTCACTACTGTTTCCAGTACCACAAACAGTGCCTGGTATAGATTTTCAAACCCAAAAGGAACAGGTGTTTTTAGGTTCTGTGTGGTTGGCTCTCAACAATCTATGGCTGGCTGTCAGCTAAAGGTTACTGCCAAGGGTTCTTGTTACTTGTGTCCTCACCATGGATGTTTCCATGTTTGGGGTTTGTAGTATACATCTTTAACTTATTACAGTCTACCTTCAAGTTATACCACTGCATACAGTGTAAGAACCTTACGACAATGTACTTCCATTTCTCCCATCTTGGCCCTCGTGCTATTGTGGCCATATAATGTATTTCTACATGTGTTATAAACCCACAACATATGTTATTAATTTTTCTTTCTTTCTTTCTTTCTTTTTCTTTCTATTTTTTTTTTGAGACAGAGTCTCGCTCTGTCACCTAGGCTGGAGTGCAGTGGCGCAATCTCAGCTCACTGCAAGCTCCGCCTTCCAGGTTCACGCCATTCTCCTGCCTCAGCCTCCCGAGTAGCTGGGACTACAGGCGTCTGCCACCACGCCCGGCTAATTTTTTGTATTTTTTTTAGTAGAGACGGGGTTTCACCGCGTTAGCCAGGATGGTCTTGATCTTCTGACTTCGTGATCCACCCGCCTTAGCCTCCCAAAGTGCTGGGATTACAGGCGTGAGTCACCGTGCCCAGCCTATTTTTTCTTTAAACAGTCAATTATCTTTTAAGGTGATTTAAATAATAATAAAAACATTTTTATATTTGCCCATGTAGCTACCATTTCCAGTGTGCTTCATTCTGTGTGTAGCTCCCAGTTTGTATCTGGTATTATTTTCCTTCTGACTGAAGGGCTTCCTGTAACATTTCTTACAGTGCAGGTCTGCACTTTCAGCTTTTGTATGTTTAAAAAAGTATTTTGCCTTCCTTTTTAAAGTTCTTATTAGCATCTTTTAAATAAAAATTTTACGAATACATATTTATGGGGTACAGGTGATATTTTGATGCCAGCATTCAGTGTGTAATGATGAAATAAGGGTAATTGGGACAACATTCACCACCTCAAGTATTTACCACTTCTTTATGTTGGGAATATTCTAAATCTACTCCTTTATTTATATTGAAATATAAAATAAATTATTAACTATAGTTGCCATATTGTGCTACTAAACACTAGATCTTATTTCTCCCATCTCACTGTATTTTTTTTTTTTTTTGAGATGGATTCTTGCTCCGTTGCCAGGCTGGAGTGCAGTGGTGTGATCTTGGCTCACTGCAACCTCTGCCTCCCGGGTTCAAACGATTTTCCTGCCTCAGCCTCCAGAGTAGCTGGGACTACAGGCACACGTTACCACGCCCAGCTAGTTTTTGTATTTTTAGTAGAGATGGGGTTTTACCATGTTGGCCAGGATGGTCTCGATCTCTTGACCTCGTGATCCACCCACCTCGGCCTCCCAAAGTGCTGGAATTACAGGCATGAGCCACCGTGCCCGGCCCTCACTGTATCTCTATACCTATTAACGAACTCTTATTTATCCCCCACGCCTCCCCAATACCCTTTCTAGCCTCTGGTAACCATTATTCTATTCCAAGCCTTCCTCTACTAAAGGTAGTTTCCTTGGCTATAGAATTGTAGGTTGACTGTTTTTTTCTTTAGCACTTTAAAGATGTTGCTTCTAGCTTGCATTATTTCTAATGAGAAATCTGCTGTCATCTTTATCTTTGTTCTTATCTATGGGATGTTATTTCCCATCTGTTGGCTTTTAAATTTTTCCTTTATCTCTTACTTTAAACAATTTGATTGTGAAATGCTTTGATGGTGTTTTCTTAATGTTTCCTGTGTTTAAGGTTCATTGAGCATCTTGGATCTGTAGGTTTATAGTTGTCATTATATTTGATATTTATTCAGCATGATTTTCTTAAAATATATTTGTCACTTCCCCCCACCTTTTCAGAGATTCAGAGACAAAAACGTCTGTATTTGGTTACTTGGAGTTGTCCCATAGTTCAGTAATGATCTGTTTGTTTTATGTCTCAGTTTTTTTCAGTGTGTTTCATTTTGGATATTTTCTGTTGCTATATTTTCAAATTCACTGTTTTTTCTTCTGTGCTATCTAATGTTTTCTAATCCCATCCATTATTTTTCTTCTTTCTTTGGGATTCAGTTTACTGAGATGTTATTGACATTAAGTCCCAGTTTTTTTACTCAATAGATATTTAGTGAGCACCTATTATTTGTACAAGTTGGAGGCCCTTTGTGTAGGAAAAGCATGGCTTCTCCGTGGCAAGGACTTCTGACTCAATCAAGTAACACTGAGCGTCCTCCTTGCACGAGGCCATAGGCTGGGTCTTGCAGCCGTTAGGGATATGGGCAGACACTGACTATGCCCTCAGTTGCTTGTCAAAGAAAGAAGCTTACAATCCCTCATGAGGAGAAATACAGTGGTTGAACTTTTAAAAGTCATTTGAAATCTTATATTTGAAGTGTTTCTGATTACCCCATATGGAGAAGCTTCAATACAATTTATTTAAATGACAAAGTTTTCAAAGAACTTTTTTTGTTCAGGACTTGAGAGAAAGAGAAGAGGCAGAAATGAAACGGACTGATTTTCTTGCCTTGCCTTCCCTGTCCTTGCATAAGGAAGACAGTAGGAAAACTATGGAAGGTGTTCTGGCCTAGCTTTGTCCTGCTTGGCCCCTGGTGTCCTGAAGTGGTTATTCTTGAAGCAAGATGTGACTGTTGACTCCCTGTCACCAAACCCTTTATAATACATGTAGTGCCAACATGACTAAGAAATCTAGGCCCAGAATAAAAATCAAAAAAGCTCCACTTGAAATGTCTCAAAGCAGAAATAATGAGCCTTTGTATTAGTAAGAATTATAGCAGCACTAAAAATCTACCCCTAACTGAGGTCCTGCCGGAATTTGGGAGAAAGCACAGTTGTACCAGTTCTTGCTCACATGAAGAAGGTATCTGGAGGTACTTAGAACAGAGAGCAAGAGGAAGTGCTCTTGTTATATAAGTTCTTTGGAGTGGAAATGCTGCCCTAGACATATAATGTTTTAGAGACTACAGGGTCCCTGTAGAAGATCTAGTTCATCGTTCTCATTTCACAGAGAAATGAAGAGAACTTCCCATGGTTGAACAGAGTTAGCAACAGATCAGAATTGAGAATCTGGGTCTCCTGTCCCCTTGAAAGAATTGTTTCCTAATTAATGTGTAGAGGTTTCTTGGCTCCAAAACTATAAGTATGTTTTTGACTGTTTTCCTGTCTTCACAGATAACATTTGACAACAAGGCCCATAGTGGAAGAATTAAAATAAGTTTAGATAATGACATTTCCATCAGAGAATGTAAAGACTGGCATGTATCTGGATCAAGTAAGTGATGCGCATTACTAGTTTTCAGAATGGTTATTAAATAATGTAAAATGGTTATTAAAATACCACCCTGTGGATATCTAGAACAACAAATAGAAGATTAGACCATTTTCAAGTCCCTAAACCTCTACAAGTAGATCAACTCTGATGTTTCAGGCAATATGTGAGTCATTAATAACTGAAATGGCCTTCCTCTCCTTGTGCCCTCACTTGCCCACTCCTGACCAAGAATGTACTCACAGTCCCCTGCCACCAAAACCCTACATACATCTTCCCAGACCAACACTTACCGAGTGCATGCTGTATACCTACTTCCACCTTAGTTTTCTTCATTTTAATATTTTTAAATGCCCTTAAGATAGGGAGAATCCTTATTTTTACAGATGAAGAAACTAAGGCTCAGAAGCCAGGGGCAAGTCAGGTAGGATGTGACCCTGCAGCATCCCACATATTATGATTGTCTTCAGTCCATTTAAAAGTGTACTGAAAGAGGAAAGGATCTACTCTTAGAAATATGGACAAAAATTCAGGTGTAGACCAAATACTGTCAAGAATTTTGGAGCTGAACTGGAGAGAATTGCCTGGAAAGAATTTATCTAATTTTCTAGTCTCTCATAAGTGACATAATGGTACATCGTACTGGACTTAATGGTCACTAGATGAGGAGTTCTCAGATTCTAATCAGCAGAAGAATCATCCTGGGTACCTGCTACGATGCAGTTTCCCCAGCTGTATGCAAGCCAGTAGGTCTGGGGTGGGGCCTAGAAATGTGTAAATAGTCCTTACTCAGACTATACTTGGATAATCACAGTTCTAAAGTTTCTTACTAATTGATTTTGCCAAGTTCAGACGTAATAATGAGATAGAGTAAATAAAATGAAATTTTGCCATGATAGTATTTTTTTCACTAATAGGTAACTTCAAATATAAGAGGCTCTTGAGTCACATTTGAAACATAAGCCTGTTTTGTCATCTGTATACTTTATAATCATTCTCCACAAACACGAGAATGAGGAAAATGAGAGCATACACAAGTGTCTGGCACCTAGGCATTCTCTCAAATGTTTGTTTCTTAATTTGTAAGTTTCTCTAAAGTCAATTTAGACATTTATGTAGTAATTATGCTCCTTGGCAGCTACTAATGGGATGCTTCATCACAGAGCTAGTCTTAAGTACTTTCTTTTTTTTGTCAGCAGAGAGCAGTCTAACTTGTTAAATAGAGACAAGCTCTGTGGCAGTGTACAATGGCTGACACCTCTGCCCACCTCTCTCCATTGGCTCCACGCATGGTGGCCAGGACTTCGCACTTTCGATTCTCCAAAATCTCCATAAGGGTGGCTCTTTCTTACCACTCAGGTTTCAGCTAAAACCCCCTGCTCCCTCAGTGAGGCCTTCCTTTACTATGCAATATAAATCAACCTCTCTGCTTCCACATTGCCCGACACTAACCTCCCTCATATAGAGCAGTAGGTCTCAAACTTTAGCATCACCTGGAGGGCTTGCAGAAACCCAGTTTCTGATTCAGTGGGTCTGGAGTAGGACCTGAGAATGTGCATCTCTAACAAGCTCCCAAAAAATGCCAAGAACCACTGACATAGAGTGATGGACACTGGAAACAAACTGCACAGATTTTCCCCCAACTCTTCCACTGACTAGCCCTCCAACTGTGGGGAAATCATGTGACCTCTCTGTGCTTCAGGTTTCTCGCCTGCAAAGTGGGGATAACCATGCTTACCTCATTGGAGTTGCTGTGAAGATCAAATAGGTTAACACGTATAAAGTGTTTAGAGCTAATGTTTGGCAAGAAATGTGCTCAATACATGTTAGCTATTGTGATTTATCTTCTTTCTATTACTTACTCCTATCTGAAAGTATTTTGTTATGTGTTTGTTTACTTCTTTGTAGTAGAATAGAAGTTCCACAGATCAAGGGCCTTGTCTATCTTGTTCACCACTGTATCCTAACATCTAGAAAAATGCCTGACACATAGTGAATGCATAATAAATATTTTATACCTAGATAAGTATATTTTAATAGAATATGCAGGGAGATGGGCCTGGGCATGGTGGCTCATGTCTGTAATCTCAGCACTTTGGGAGGCTAAGGTGAGAGGATCACTTGAGACCAGGAGTTCAAGACCAACCATGGCAACAAAGTGAAACCCTGTCTCTACAAAAAAATTAAAAATTAGCCCGGTATGGTGGCATACCTATAGTTCCAGCTACGAGGGAGGCTGAGGAAAAAAAAAAAAGAATATGCAGGGAGGTAATTGTATTAAGAACAAAAGACTACAGGCTTATAATTAAAGATCTTGGGATGATAGTTGTGGTGATTTTTCTTTTTTTTTTTTTTTTGAGATGGAGTCTCGCTCTGTCGCTCAGCCTGGAGTACAGTGGCATGATCTTGGCTCACTGTAAACTCCACCTTCCAGGTCCACGCCATTCTGCTGCCTCAGCCTCCCAAGTAGCTGGGACTACAGGCGCCCGCCACCATGCCCGGCTAATTTTTTTGTATTTTTAGTAGAGACAGGGTTTCACCGCATTGGCCAGGATGGTCTTGATCTCCTGACCTTGTGATCTGCCTGCCTCGGCCTCCCAAAGTGCTGGGATTACAGGCATGAGCCACCACACCCAGCCTCAGTTGTGATTTTTTAAAAGAGGGACTTTTGCCCTTCTTCAAATACTAATTGGAAGACCGTTTATCAGGGCTTCTTTGTTGTCTTACCAGAAAGAATGCTTGAATTATTTAAATGATCCTAAAAAGAAGATGTCACCATATTAATGTCCCACCACATAAGCACTATGTAATCCTCTTTGCTTTCAGTTCAGAAGAACACTCATTACATGATGATCTTTGATGCCTTTGTCATTCTGACTTGCTTGGTTTCATTAATCCTCTGCATTAGATCTGTGATTAGAGGACTTCAGCTTCAGCAGGTAGGGAACGTTGCTTTCTAGGAATGCTACTGACATTTTGATTGACAGAGACATTCACTGTGTCTCCCCTCTTTTCCCTAAAGGAGTTTGTCAATTTTTTCCTCCTCCATTATAAGAAGGAAGTTTCTGTTTCTGATCAAATGGAATTTGTCAATGGATGGTACATTATGATTATTATTAGTGACATATTGACAATCATTGGATCAATTCTAAAAATGGAAATCCAAGCTAAGGTAATTTTTTTCCTAATCATGCTATTGTTAGTGTCAGATTTGCACTAATGGTAATGTATTTTTCCAGAATGTAAGAATTTTCAGAATGAATTGTTTCTTCCAAACTGTATATCAAGTAGACTTGAAATTGGTAATGGTAATTTTCTTAAATCTAGTCAGGAGGTCTCTTAGGCAGAGTTTTTCAAAGTGTGATCCACAAACCATTGCATCAGAATCATTGGGTGCCTGGTAAAGTGTACCATGTTAGACCTACTGAATTCAGACTCTTCGGCGGGGCCTGTGAATTCTTACACACACCAAAATTCATACACAACTAAGGTAACTAAGGTAAGAGTTTTTTTTTTTTTAATCTTACAAGAAATGCTCGAATCTTTAACAAAAATGAGTGGGGCTATAGGGGAAAGTGAGGTCAAGGCACTATGGTGTGCATGCTTGCATTTGTTTCCTCCGTCCATTCAAAGTGAGAATGCTCCCATTTTCTTACTTTACCATTGATGTGCTACAAGCTTATTTATTTTAAGACTAACCTAGCCTAAAAATCAACTGTCCCCACAAAATAAAAATCACATTAAAAAAACTAATAGTGTTCAGACTAATCTTGCTCAAACTTACGTTTCCCTAGTCTTGATGCAACTGATTGAGTCACCTGGGGAGTTGGTTATAAACCTGGGCAGAGACCCCAAATGCAATGGCTCAGAGAAGATAGGAGCTTATTTCTGTCTTATGCAATAGTCAGAATGGGTTTTACAGACTGGTGAGTAGCTCAACATCTCACAGTCATTCAGGCACCCATGTTCCTCCCATTTTGTTTCTCTGCCATCCCTTAAGGACTTGCCCTGACTGCATGATTATTGCTGTGTTGCCTCAAACAGGTTGCAGCTTATGGGAAGCAAAAACACGGTGTGGTGGAAGCTCTCCCATAGACTGACGGCTTGGCTCAAGAGTGGCCGACTTTATTTCTGTACATATCCCACTGGATAGAATTTAGTCAATCCTAACTGCAGAGGGAGCCAGGGAACACAGCCCAGGCATGTGCCTAGGAAGGGGAGAATGGGTTTAGGTTGACACTTAGCAGCTGCCACTATATGTGGCTATAGTATGTATCATTGGAATAGATGTTTAACTTTAGGGACAAATAAACAAAAAACCAAAACAAAAAAAGGAGTAAGGGGAGAGATTTGCAGCAAATCTTTATTTTTACCAACCTCAACTATCATTAATTTCAGTGAACCCTAAATGGTGTCCAACAAAATATCTTTCTAGACCATTCACCGTCTCTGCCTCATAGATGATCATATCATGTTTTCTTCTCTTCTGAAACCTCTAATACCCTTGTCCTATCCTCATTCTAAGCTGATGACCTTACTTCCTATTTCACAAAAATAATAGAAAAAAAAAACGGAATTTCTACAAACCCCCACCTAATTTATCTGCCTCCTGCCATCAGTGCCAATATACTGTGCTTTTCTTCTGTGGATACATTATTTAGGCCACTATTCAGGGCCAACCCCTCCACCTGCCTACTAGAGGCCATCACCACTTGTTTATTCAAGGGCACAGCTCCAGGTAGTTTTCCTTCTCTTGGGGATCATCAGTTTCCTTCTGTCTACCAGGTCATTCCCATTAGCATGTTTTTGCCGCTTTTCTTAAGAGATAATATCTCAGCCCTAATTCCTCCCGCTAACTTACTACCATCATTTATTTAGCAAAATATCTCAAAAAAGTAGTTAATCTTGTTGTTTCTGATTCTGCTCCTCCCCTCCCCCACCTGTTTTTTTTAAGAGACAGGGTTTCACTCTATTGCCCAGGCTGGAGTGCAGTGGCGCGATTATAGCTCACTGCAGCCTCAAACTCCCGGGCTCAAGCAATCCTCCCACTTCACAGCCCCCCAAAATCTCATTCTTTCTGTGTCTGTTCCAATCAGGCTGCCCTGCCACTCCAAGGAAAGTGTTCTTTTCAGTGTCCTCTCATGCTGATAAGTCCAATAACCAACTATGTACCCTCATGCTGACCTAGCAGCAGCTTTGAATACTGCCAAGCACTCCCTTTTTGTTGACATGCTTTCAATGGACTATCACCTGGTTTTCCTCCTAAGCCACTGGCTGGTCTTCTGACTTTGCTGGTTCCCTCACATCTCACCAACCTATTAAGGTGATAATGCTTTAAGGCATAGTGCTTGGACATCTTCTCTTTTCTGCCACTGTCTTGGTAATCTCATCCTGTCCCATAGCTTAGTATCTATATGCCAATGACTCCCAAATCTATACCCCCACTTAGAATTCTTCCCTGAACTCCAGATTCGCATATCCACCATTTAGTCTATATCTCCACTTGGATGTCTGCTTTTCCTCTCAAATTTAACACACCTAAAACAGAACATCTAAAGCCCCCACCTCTGCAGTCAAAACCTGCTTTTCCCATAGCCTTTCTAATTTCGGTTAATGGTAACTCTCATCAGTTACTCAAGCCAAAAATCTTGGATTCATCACAGACTCCTCTCTTTCACTAATCTCCTCTTTCCCACATCTAATCCAAGAGGAAATCCTATTGTTCTACCTTCATTGGCCAGGCACTGTGACTCATATAATCCCAGCACATTGGGAGGCTGAGGCGGGAGGATGGCTTGAGCCCAGGAGTTCCAGACCAGCCTGGGAAACATAGTGAGACCCCATCTCTACAAAAAATAAAAAAAATTAGCAGTCAAGGTGGCATGTGTCTGTAATCCAAGCTACTTGGGAGGCTAAGGTGGGAGGATTTCTTGAGCCCAGGAAGTCGAGGCTGCATTGAGCCACGATTGTGCCACTGCACTCCAGCCTGGGTGACAGAGTGAGACCCCTGTTTCCAAAAAAAAAAAAAAAAAGAATAAAAATCACCTGGTCAACTCCACTATTACCAGCCTGGTCCAAGCTACTATCTCTCATTTATATTATTGCAATAGCCTCCTCACTCCTCCAACAACCTGCTGTCAACCACAGCAGCCAACATCTGATCATATCACTTCTGTTTGTGGTTCTCAAATCTCCCCAGTTGAGTTACAGTAAAAGACAAACTTGGTAAGTGCCACCTTATCTCTATAACTGTATACCCTTTCTATTGCTCACTCCAGCCAGATGCAATATCCTTGCCAAGCACCCTCCTGTCTCAGGGCCTTTGCACTTGCCAGTCCCTGTGCCTGGAAGGCTTCTCCCCTAGATTTTTGCCTGACTTCTCCTTCCCTCCCTTCAGATCTTTGCTCAAATGCCTCCTTTTTAGTATATGTAAAATGACAAACCCATACCCATTCCTTATCCCCTCCTCTGAATTTTCTCTTCAGCAATTATCAGCAGCAAGTGTCCCAAAGTTTCTATTAACTTATTTCTATTGTCTCTTTCTTCCCTCCACTAGAATGTAAGCTTTATGAGAGCAGAGACTTTTGTTTGTTCACTGCTTTATCCTTAGCACTTAAAACAGTGCCTTACTCATAGTTACCTCAATATTTATTGCCAAATGAATTTCTGCTTTATAATCTGATTATATTTTTCCACTCTCTCTTAGAGTCTAACTAGTTATGATGTCTGTAGCATACTTCTTGGGACTTCTACCATGCTTGTGTGGCTTGGAGTCATCCGATACCTCGGTTTCTTTGCAAAGTACAATGTAAGGAATTCCACGGATCTCCATGCTGTTGGTATTTCTCTCAAAGTTATTGCACTGCTTTGGCTAAAGGACAAAACCATTCTAATGGCCTCTCTTACTTTCCCAGCTCCTCATTTTGACCCTTCAGGCAGCGCTGCCCAATGTCATCAGGTTCTGCTGCTGTGCAGCTATGATTTACTTAGGTTACTGCTTCTGTGGATGGATCGTGCTGGGGCCTTACCATGACAAGGTACTGATAAACAACTTTTTTCCTGTTACTATTAAGCTTTTAGCATAGTGCCAGTGGCTTGTTATCCTTTTTCAATGAACTCCTTTTATTTTGTGATTCAGCCTTAAAATGTTGAAGGTAGTATATCTAGTGCCATATTTATAAAGTGAAAGGGTGTGACCAGCTTGAGAGAATATTTGATGTACTCAACTGTCTCACATTCTTTCTTGCAATATATCAGGTAATTAAGTCCCGTTTACCACCAGTGAAGTCAAGTTTAGTCAATTTGATTCATCGATATATCCAAGAGCAGTCTCTTCAGATAAGCCTTCTCAAAATGTGACGTTATTTAAAAAGTAGCATAGGGGGAAACTTGTAGAAATATTTGAAAATTTTATTACTAGAGCTATAGTCTGGAATATTATGCCCTTATCTTAAATGAAATGAACTTTAAAATGAGATGTATGAGCATGCATGGTTGGGACCTGGGTATCTCTGCACAGGCATTTCAAGGTCTCTTTAAGGTAAAGGGCAGATGCAAGGCTTGATTCAAAAAAGCACTGAGGGTGCAGAGCAGCTCCTGCATTTGATTTAGGCTAGTTTAAGAGAAAGCTGCTTGTCTCAGGAAAAAATAGTAGGCTTATATATGTTATATGCATCACAAAGCAAATGTGTGTGGTTACCTCAGGTTATTTGTTTGAAAATGGTAGCTTGGGTTATCTGGTCCCTTTATGTTTAATACAATGTCATGAACAAAGGTCTCCAATGGGAAGGAACATGGAATAAAGTGAACTTTTCTCTTTTCTTTTTCCAGTTTCGTTCTCTGAACATGGTCTCTGAGTGCCTTTTCTCTCTGATAAATGGAGATGATATGTTTGCCACGTTTGCAAAAATGCAGCAAAAAAGTTACTTAGTCTGGCTGTTTAGTAGAATTTACCTCTACTCATTCATCAGCCTCTTTATATATATGATTTTAAGTCTTTTCATTGCACTGATCACTGATACATACGAAACAATTAAGGTAGGTTTATCAAGAGCCATAAGTAGTAGCATTGTCCTATAATTTGTAGAGTAGCAGTAAAATTCAGTACCTAATGGTAGAAGAAAAGTTGATGGAATGTTAATTTCTTCAGGATAGAGAAAAAGGACCTTATTTTTAGAAATTGATAAATAGAAATAGTGGAAAAATTGAATGTTGAAAGTCTTAGTCTCTAAGTAGTTATACTTTCTCACACAAGCTTTCTAACCTTTTATTAGAATTATAAGGGTCATTAGAAGTCTGGGGGGCAAAGAGTAAAAAACTAAATAAAGAATTATAAGGGTTAGTAGATATTGGGTGAATAAAACATATGGCATTTCAGAAAGCCAAAATATTGTGGGGAACATAAAAACTCCAATTTTCATAAAGAAAAATTGACCGCTTTGTTTTGAGTGTACTGTAACTGAGCCCATTTTCTTTGCAAGGCCCTGCAGGGCACAAGCCCAGGGGCCCAGCCTCCAGAATAGCAAAAGGATTAATGGGTCCAGTACTAGCATGTAGCTTTATACAGTCAGATACCTGAACTGAAAAGCTATTATCATTCATATAAAATCTTTTAAAAATCAATTTGAGCCTGTTGAAATATGGAAAGGCAGAATAAATATCCATATATGTTTCAATTTCCATAACTTATACTGTTAGGTGTATTTGTGGCATAGACACTTCCACTTGGGGACTTTTCTTTCTGGGTATGAGAGGGATAAAGAAACATGAAGCCATGTGATTGGCCCTAGGGATAAAGAGAACGCCTTGGTTTGGAGCTGATAATGATGAATACTTTGCTCATGAAGCCAGGGCTGTGACTTCATCCTCACTGAACAAGATTTCAGGGACCGAATGTCCTCTTTGCTCTCATCTGCTTAGCAGATGTGTCCTTAGGATCACCAAGGCAACTGGGAAAGAATGTAGTTGTAACTTCAGATCCCTCCAAATGGTGCTCTAAAAGTTCACTGCCTCCAACTCTGCATGCAGAGAACTGTGTGTTATTCGAGGGTGACATCTGAGAGCTCTAAGGATAACATGGGTTTTCACCTTTGATGACATAAGCCTGAAACTCGTATTTTAGACGCTAACCTCTTTCCGTGGGCTCAGAGCACTTGCCAAATGGGCAAGCTAAGTTACTTCTGATCCTTTCTAATCATGGCATGTCCTAGAAATTTTAGGTCCCAAACCGATATAAATATGAGGCCCTTAAACAAACTTGCCTGGCTGGAAGACTGACTCCAAAAGAGTGTGCAGATTGGAAAGGTCCCTTACAGCATTCAGACCTTTGTCCAGACACCTGGGCCAACTCGAGAGAGTCCAAGACTGTGCTGAGGTGTTCTGGGCAAGGCCAGGGATTTCCATCCCTCGGTCTACTGGAAAACCTTGTTAATTTAGATCCACTGGGCTTCTTGTGGCCTGAACCATGTTCCTTCAAAAATGCCTGCATCACACTGGTCTGGAAGTCACAGGCCTGCAGGGCAGAGTAGTGACAGAGGTTCTCGGACTTGGGATGGGGCTAGCTCAATTCTTCCTGGAAGGACGACTCAGACTTCGACTCAGTGTGCCCATTTGGGTTTCAGTGGACCCAGAAAGAGAGCTCAGGTAGGCAGCTGCAGAATCCCAGGCCCACTTTACCTCCGCCAAACCTGAGTGACTCTAGAGGCTACATCTCCTTGCAGGTACTCAGGAGTAACGATACTATCTCTCTAGAAAACCCCCTCCCTTGCCAAATGATCCATTTTGAATTTGGAATGAAGCTGTTTTCAAGGAGCTTATTAATAAAAGCTTTTTAACATTCTTCTGTTTAGCAATACCAACAAGATGGCTTCCCAGAGACTGAACTTCGTACATTTATATCAGAATGCAAAGATCTACCCAACTCTGGAAAATACAGATTAGAAGATGACCCTCCAGTATCTTTATTCTGCTGTTGTAAAAAGTAGCTATCAGGTTTATCTGTACTTTAGAGGAAAATATAATGTGTAGCTGAGTTGGAACACTGTGGATATTCTGAGATCAGATGTAGTATGTTTGAAGACTGTTATTTTTGAGCTAATTGAGACCTATAATTCACCAATAACTGTTTATATTTTTAAAAGCAATATTTAATGTCTTTGCAGCTTTATGCTGGGCTTGTTTTTAAAAAAACTTTAATGAGGAAAGCTATTGGATTATTATTATTTCTTGTTTATTTTGCCATGGCTTTAGAATGTATTCTGTATGCCTCTCTTTTGCTCTGATACTCTTGCTTCCTGCTATTCTGATTGTGCAGACTGTGTAATTAGTGGAAAACAATCCTTGGTCTGACTGTGACTTTGGACAACTCAGTAACCCTGGCTTGGACCACTCTCAGGAGTCCATCCTTGAGAGAGTGGGTGTAGTTACCATTTATACAGTAATCATTGCATTTTAAAATCTTCTCTTGAAAGGAAGAATAAGAGTGCACCAGAATAAGAGCGCACCAGAATAAGAGCGCACCAGCTAACAATGTGATACGGCCATATGTCACTTAAGGATAGAGATATGTTCTGAGAAATGTGTCATTAGGCGATTTTGTCATTAAACATCATAGCATGTACTTCCACAAACCTAGATGGTATAGCCTACTACACACCTAGGCTATTTGGTATAGCCTGTTGGTCCTGGGGTACAAATCTGTACAACATGTTACTGTATTGAATACAGTAGGCAATTGTAACACAATGGTAAGTATCTAAACATAGAAAAGGGACAGTAAAAATATGGTTTTATAATCTTCTGGGACCACCATCGTATATGCGGTACATCGTTAACCAAAACATCGTTATCCAGCATATGACTGTATTTGGTTATGAAAGCCAACTGTTACTTGATTCTGCCTTTAGTTCTTAAGAGGATCAGGTTTTTAAATACTCATTTACAAGTTTTCTATCCTCCTTCAGTGTTAAAGTAGAAAGTAAAAAGAGTATCTTATACATGCATGAAATTAAAGCATATACCAAATGCATTTTTGATCAAGTAATTATTATTTTATTAGTACTTGAGCAGCCTGTTAAAACTAGTGATGTACTATACCTTTCATAGGCACATTATGTCTCACAGCGAAGTGTTTTGGGGTGAGAGGCTGTGGTTTTATGGGGCAAGGTTCTATAACTCACATTAAAAATATTTTGGGGCTATGCACAGTGGCTTATGCCTGTAATACCTGCACTTTGGGAGGCCAAGGCAGGAGGATTGCGAGAGCCCAGGAGTTTGAGACCAGCCTAGGCAACATAGTGAGACTCATCTCTACAAGAAAAACAGAAAAAACTAACTGGGTGTGGTGGTACACGCCTGTAGTCCCAGCTACTTGGGAGGCTAAGGCAGGAGGATTGCTTGAGCCCAGGAAGTCGACAGCAGTGAGCTGTGATCATGCCACTGCACTCTGGCCTGGGTGACAGAGTGAGACTCTGATTCAAATATGTACACACACATATATATGTGAAAATAATTATGCTTAAAATTTTAAGACAAGATAACTGTATGCTGTAAAAAGACATAAAAATAGTCTCCTTATAGACTGCTAATTGAGAATTGCAGGGATTTTCAACACATGAATATTTATTGTGTTTACTATTTATTCAAATAGAAGTGAATTCAGTTATGTGCAGTAAAGATCTTCTCAAAGCAAACTTTTTTTAAAAAAACTGATTTTTAAATTCCTAATTTTGTTTTACTGAGATTTTATTATTTAATTATAATGACAGTCATAATAATGACTCCAGGTGTTGAAATGGGAGGTTTTATAACAGGTATAAGCTGTTTCTGAAGTACCTGAGGCTTTAAAAAAAAAAAATCTAAATATCTAAGTGACTATTTTGGGGGCAGTTCTAATATTTATAATACTATCACTTTTAGAAATTACTAGAATTCTATGTGAGTTTTGAAATCATGTTTATTATCTGATAAATCCTTTTCTTTACATCTTGTGAGATTTTTAGACTAACAGTACTTCAATGGAAACATGAAACCATTGACGCAGTGTTGGGCCTGGAGTTTTGCTTTGCTCTGAAGTCATTATGTTTCTTCTGTAGAATCACAGCCAATGAGTTGGTGCCTTCACATCTCTCTCCTATTTCTCCAGGCTCTCTTATTGTGGCAGGAGTCCCTGATAAATTCCAAGGCTTAATTTTTAGTAATGATGTCCATGAGAGAATAGCTCTTCTGTCTACTGAAAGAAATAGCACTGACTGACTTTTTTGAACTGTCCTCAAACCAGTACAATGGCCTGATCTGGGTAGGCAGATAAATTATGGGCCATTTTAGAGTTCTCCTTACATGTATATATGTATCATAGAGAATGTCAAGGCAGTTGTAAGAAAGAACATAGAATGGAAGTCACTTTTCTTCCAGGCTTCTAGTCTTCTTATCCCAGGAAATCAGGGCTGGATTTTTGTCGATGAAACCCCCTTTTTCTGGAAGTCAGATTCTCTGTCCCCTCCTCTTGCCATAATGATTTTCAGGGTTGTAAGCATAAGGGAATTTTTTTTTTTTTTGAGATAGAGTCTTGCTCTGTTTCCTAGGCTGGAGGCTGGAGTATAGTGGAGCAATCTCACCTCACTTCAACCTCCGCCTCCCAGGTTCAAGCGATTCTTGTGCCTTAGCCTCCAGAGTAGCTGAAACTACAAGCACGCACCACCACGCCTGGCTATTCTTTTTGGTATTTTTAGTAGAGACAGGGTTTTGCTATGTGGGCCAGGCTGGTCTTGAACTCCTGTCCTCAAGTGATCTGCCCGCATCAGCCTCCCAAAGTGCTGGAATTATAGGTGTGAGCCACCATGCCCGGCCCACTGGGGGATCTTGTTAAAATCATGAATGTACAGGTAATACCAGCAGAGATATTCATATTCTCTCTCTCTCCTCTTTCTTTCTCTCTTTTCTTTCTCTTTCTCTTTTTGTCTTTCTCTTTATCAAAGCCTAAGCACAGATTCTTATTCATCATGTCCTGGGGGAGGCCAGGAATCTGCCATTTTTAGCCGGCACACAAAGTGATTCTGATACAAGTGGTTTGTGGTGGCTGCAGGGCCCAGAGCTCAACCAGGAACAGATAAATCCCTTTGTTGGGCTACAAATAAGTTGTTTATAAGTCTCAGTATTCAGAATGGTCTTCTATCACTCAAGAGAGAAACCACAGTAGTCAAGAGAGAAACACCAAGAAAATGGGCTTATAGATATCAATGTGGATATTTTAGTATTTGTGTCTGTAAAAATCGTTTTCGTGCAGACATTGATTTTGCTGATGTTACATTTTTTTAAACAATTCAGATGCCATTTTCTTTTTTCACTCAATAAAGTTTTAAATTATCTAATACATATTGAATTTTAATTTTTTTATCCCACCACACTATTTTCAAATTAAATTAATACATACAAATAGGTGTATGTATTAGAACAAAAAAGGTAAAACTCATTATTTGCAGATATTATAATCTACATAGAAAGTCTAATAGAATCTAAATAACACATGGGTCAAAGAAGAAATATCCAGAGGCTCAGGCAGGAGGATCACTTGAGCCCAGGAAGTCGAGGCTGCAGTAAGCCATGATTGTGCCACTGCACTCTGGCCTGAGCAACAGAGTGAGACCTTGTCTCAAAAAAAGAAAGAAAGAAATCTTGAGAAATTAAAAATTATTTTGAACTAAATACAAACGCAAACACAAATGATCAAGAATTACGGGAAACAGTAAAAGCAGTGCCTAGAGGAAAATTTATAGCATTGAATGCATATATTAGAAAAGAAGAAAGATGTAAAAATCAATCTCCTAAGCTTCTACCTTAGAAAATGGACAAAGAAGAGCAAGTTAAATCCAAAGGAAGTAGAAAAAAATAAAAATTATAGCAGAAATTAATGAAATTGAAAACAGGAAATCAGTGGAGAAAATCAACAAAACCAAAAGCTGGTTCTTTGAAAAGACAGATAAAATCAGTAAGCCTATAGCCAAGCTAAGAAAAAAGAGGGAAGATGCAAGTGACCAATACTAGACATGAAAGAGGGAGCATCACTACCTATCCCATGGGCATTCAATGGATAATAAAAGAATATATGAACAAATCTATGCCTGCAAATTTGAAAACCTGGATGATATGGACCAATTCCTTCAAAGACACAATTGCCAATTGACAAAACTAACACAAGAATAAACAAACAATCTGAATAAGGTTCTAGTAAATAAATGGAATCAATAATGAATAACCTTCCAAAACAGCACTGGGCCCAGATGGTTTTACTGGTGAATTCTACTAAACATTTAAGGAACAAATACCAATTCTGTATAATTTCTTCCAGAAGACAGAATTAGAATACATTCTAATCATTCTGTGAGACCAGCATTAACTTAATATCAAGACCAGAGAGAGATTATAAGAAAAGAAAACTAAAGACCAACATCTCTTATGAACATAGATGCAAAAATCCTCAACAAAAATATTAGCAAATCAAATTCAACAATGTATGAAAAAAATTATATACTACAAGCAAGTGGGATTTATTCTAGGTAGCAAGGCTGATTCAACATTCAAGCCTGAATTAATGTAATCCATCACATCAACAGGCTGAAGAAAAAATATCACATGATCATGTCAATACATACACAAAAAGCATTTTAAAAAAATCTAACATCCATTCCTGAAAAAGCCCTCAGCAAACTAGGAAAAAGGGGGAACATCTTCAACTTCATAAAGAACATCTACAAAAAAAACCTAGAGTTAACATCACACTTAATGATGAGAAACTTAGAAGTTTTTATGCTAAGATCAGTGACAAGGCAAGGATGTCCCCTCTTAACACTCCTTTTCAACATCATACTAGAAGTTCTAGCTAATGCAATAAAATATGAAAAGGAAATAAAAGGTATTCAGGTTGGGAAAGAAGAAATAAAACTGTCTTTGAGATGACATGATTGTCTATGTAGGAAATATGAGAGAATTAAAAAAAAAACTCCTGGAACTAATAAGTATAACAAGATTATAGGATACAAGGTTAATACACAAAAGTCAATCACTTTCTTGTATATCAGCAATGAACAATTATAATTTGAAATTAAAAACACAATACCATTTGTAGAAATATGCCCCAAAATGAAACACTTGGCTGTAAATCTAACATTATGTAGAAATCCTATATGAAGAAAACTGTAAAACTCTGACGAAAGAAATCAAAGAACTAAATAGGTGGAGAGATATTTCATGTTTATGAATAAGAAGGCTCAATATTGTCAAGATGTCAGTTCTTCCAAACTTGATCTATAAATCAACACGACCCCAATGAAGACCCAAGGGAGTTATTCTGTGGATATAAAAAAACTGATTTTAAAGTTTATATGGAGAGTCAAAAGACCAGAATAGACAACACAATTTTGAAGGAGAGGAACAAAACAAAAAACAAACAAAAAACCAAAAAAACACTGCCTGATGTGAAGACTTACTATAAAACTACAGTAATCGGCTGGGCACAGTGGCTCACGCCTGTAATCCCAGGACTTTGGGAGGCCGAGGTGGGTGGATCACCTGAGGTCAGGAGTTCGAGACCAACTTGGCCAACATGGTGAAACCCATAACCCATTTTGTCTCTACTAAAAATACAAAAAAATTAGCTGGGCATGGTGGCAGGTGCTTATAATCCCAGCTACTCGGGAGGCTGAGACAGGAGAATCACTTGAACCTGGGAGGCAGAGGTTGCAGTGAGCTGAGATCGTGCCATTGCTCTCCAGTCTAGGCGACAAGAGCGAAACTCCATCTCAAACAAACAAACAAACAAACAAAAAACTGCACTAATCCATGGTACTGGTGAAAGAATAGATAAGAAGATCAATGCAACAGAATAGAGAACCCAGGGGCCAGCGCAGTGGCCCGTGCCTGTAATCCCAACACTTTGGGATGCCAAGGTGGGCGGATTGCTTTGAGCCCAGGAGTTTGAGACCAGTCTGGGCAACATGGCAAAACCTTGTCTCTACAAAAAATACAAAAATTAGCCGGGTGTGGTGGTGTGTGCTTGTAGTCCCAGCTACTTGAGAGGTTGAGGTGGGAGGGTTGCTTGAGCCCAGGAGATCCAGGCTGCAGTGAGTCGAGGTCATGCCACTGCACTCCAGCCTCCAGCCTGGGCATCAGAGTGAGATCCTGTTTTTAAAACAAGAATAGAGAGCCCAGAAATATACCCACATTAATATAGTCAACTGATCTTTGACAAAGGAGTAAAGAGAATACAATGGAGAAGATAGTCTGTTTAACAAATAGTATGGTAATAACTGGACATCCACACGTAAAAACACGAACCTAGACACAGACCTTTCACTCTTTACAAATATTAAGTCAAAATAAATCATAGATGTAAATGAAAGTTGGAAAGTAAAAACTCCTAGATAATAACACAGGAGGAAATCTATATGACCTTGGGTTTGGCAATTACCTTTTTTTCTTTTTCTTTTTTTTTGAGACGGAGTCTTGCTCTGTCACCCAGGCTGGAGTGCAGTGGCGCTATCTCAGCTCACTGCAAGCTCTGCCTCCCGGATTCACGCCATTCTCCTGCCTCAGCCTCCTGAGTAGCTGGGACTACAGGTGCCTGTCACCACGCCCAGCTAATTTTTTTTGTATTTTTAGTAGAGACAGGGTTTCACCGTGTTAGCCAGAATGGTCTTGATCTCCTGACCTCGTGATCCGTCTGCCTTGGCCTCCCAAAGTGCTGGGATTACAGGCATGAGCCACCGCGCCCAGCCCCTCCCCCCACTTTATTTTTTTCTTAAAAACAGTTTATTCAAGCCACTATTTGAATATTTCTTTTTTTTCACCTTGTAATATTTCAATAGGCTTTTGGGGAACAGATAGTGTTTGGTTACATGGATAATTTCTTTAGTGGTGATTTCTGAGATTGGGTGCACCCACCACTCGAGCAGTGTACGCTGTACCTAATGTGTAGTCTTTCATCCCTCACCACCTCCCACCCTTTCTCCTGAGTCCCCAAACCCATTGTATCATTCTTATGCCTTTGTGCCCTCATAGCTTAGCTCCCACTTACAAGAGAGAACATACAACGTTCTATTTTCCATTCCTGAGTTACTTCACTTAGAATAATGGTCTCCAACTCCATCCAGGTTGCTGCAAATGCCATTATTTCTTTCCTTTTTATGGCTGAGTAGTATTCTATTGTATATATATCACATTTTTTTATCCACTCGTTGATTGATGGGCATTTGAGCTGGTTCCATATTTTTGCAATTGCGAACTGTTCTGCTATAAACATGCATGTACAAGTGCCTTTTTTGTATAATGACTTCTTTTCCTCTGGTTAGATACCCAGTAATGGGATTGCTGAATCAAATGGTAGATCTACTTTTAGTTCTTTAAGGAATTCAGACTGGGCGCAGTGACTCACACACTTTGGGAGGCTGAGGTGGGTGGATCACTTGAGGTCAGGAGTTCAAGACCAGCCTGGTCAAAATGGCAGAATCCCATCTCTACTAAAAATACAAAAAAAAAAAATAGCGGGGCATGGTGGCATGTGCCTGTAATTCCAGCTACTTGGGAGGCTGAGGTGGAAGAATAGCTTGAAACCGGGAAGCAGAGGTTGCAGTGAGCTGAGATCACACTACTGCATTGCAGCCTGGGTGGCAGAGCAAGACCCTGTCTCAGAAAAGAAAAAAAAAAAAAAAAAGGAATCCCCATACTGTTTTTCCATAGTGGTTGTACTAGTTTACATTCCCACCAGCAGTGTAAAAGTGTTCCCTTTTCACCAAATCCACGCCAACATCTATTATTTTTTTATTATGGCCATTTTTGCAGGAGTAAGGTGGTATTGCATTGTGGTTTTGATTTGTATTTCCATAATCATTCGTGATGTTCAGCATTTTTTCATATGTTTGTTGGCCATTTGTATATCTTCTTTTGAGAATTGTCTGTTCATGTCCTTAGCCCAATTTTTGATAGGATTATTTGTTTTCTTCTTGCTGATCTGTTTGAGTTTCTTGTAGAGTCTGGGTATTAGTCCTTTGTCAGATGCACAGATTGCAAAGATTTTCTCCCACTCTGTGGGTTGTCTGTTTGCTCTGCTGATTGTTTCTTTCACTGTGCAGAAACTTTTTAGTTTAATTAAGTCCCATCTATTTATCTTTGTTTTTGTTGCTTTTGTTTTGGGTTCTTGGTCATGAAGTCTTTGCCTAAGCCAATGTCTAGAAGCATTTTTCCAATGTTATCTTCTGTAATTTTTATGGTTTCAAGTCTTAGATTTAAGCCTTTCATCCACTTTGAGTTGATTTTTGTATAAGGTGAGAGATGAGAATCCAGTTTTATTCTTTTACATGTGGCTTGCCAATTATCCCAGCACTATTTGTTGAGTAGAGTATTCTTTCCTCACTTTATGGTTTTGTTTGCTTTGTTGAAGATCAGCTGGCTATAACTATTTGGATTTATTTCTGGGTTCTCTATTCTGTTCCATTAGTCTATGTACCTATTTTTATATCAGTACCATGTTGTTTTGGTGACTATAGCCTTATAGTATAGTTTGAAGTCGGGTAATAAGATGCTTCCAGATTTGTTCTTTTTGCTTAGTCTTGCTTTGGCTATGTAGGATCTTTTTTGGTTCCATATTAATTTTAGGATTTTTTTTCTAGTTCTGTGAAGAATGATGCTGGTATTTTGACGGGAATAACATTGAATCTGTAGATTGCTTTTGGCAGTATGGTCATTTTCACAATATTGATTCTACCCATCCATGAGCATGGGATGTGGTTCCATTTGTTTGTGTCATCTATGATTTCTTTCAGCAGTGTTTTGTAGTTTTCCTTGTAGAGGTCTTTCACCTCCTTGGTTAAGTATATTCCTAATTTTTAAAAATTTTTTGCAGCTATTGTAAAAGGGGTTGAGTTCTTGATTTGATTCTCAGCATGGTCACTGTTGTATAGCAGTGCTACTGATTTGTGTACATTGATTTTGTATCCTGAAACTTTACTGAATTCATTTATTAGATCTTGGAGCTTTTTGGATGAGTCTTTAGGGTTTTCTAAGTATATGATCATATCATCAGTGAACAGTGACAGTTTGACTTCCTCTTTACCGATTTGGATGCCCTTTATTTCTTTCTCTTGTCTGATTGCTCTGGCCAGGAATTCCAGAACTATGTTGAATAGAAGTGGTGAAAGTGGGCATCCTTGTATTGCTCCAGTTCTGTCAACTTTCCCCATTCAGTATAATGTTGGCTGTGGGTTTGTCATACATGGTTTTTATAACCTAAAGGTTTGTCCCTTCTATGCTGATTCTGCTGAGGGTTTTAATCCTAAAGGGATGCTGGATTTTGTCAAATGCTTTTTCTTTATCTATTGAGATGATCATTTGATTTTTGTTTTTAATTCTGTTTATGTGGTGTATCACATTTATTGACTTGTGTATGTTAAACCATCCCTGCATCCCTGGTATGAAACCCACTTGATGATGGTGGATTGTTTTTTGATATGCTATTTGATATGGTTTAACTGTGTCCCCAACCAAATCTCATCTTGAATTCCCATGTGTTGTGGGAGGGACCTGGTTGGGGGTAGTTGAATCATGGGGGCAGGTCTTTCCCATGCTGTTCTGGTGATAGTAAATAAGTCTCATGAGGTCGGATACATTTATAAGGGGAAGTTTCCCTGCACAAGCTGTCTCTGTGCCTGGTGCCATCCATGTAAGACGGGACTTGCTTCTCTTTGCCTTCTGCCATGATTGTAAGGCTTCCCCAGCCACGTGGAACTGTAAGTCCATTAAACCTCTTTTTTTTTTTTTTTTTTTTTGAGACAGAGTTTCACTCTTGTCACTCAGGCTGGAATGCAGTGATCTTGGCTCACCACAATCTCTGCCTCCTGGGTTCGAGTGATTCTCCTGCTTCAGCCTCCCAGGTAGCTGGGGTTACAGGCACCCACCACTATGCCTGGCTAATTTTTTGTATTTTTTCTTTATAGTAGAGACGGGGTTTCACCATGTTGGCCAGGCTGGTCTAAAACTCCTAACCTCAGGTGATCCACCTGCCTTGGCTTCCAAAAGTGTTGGAATTACAGGCGTGAGCCACTATGTCTGGCCCATTAAACCTCTTCCTTTTGTAAATTGCCCAGTCTCAGTTATGTCTTTGTCAGCAGCATGAAAACAGACTGATACAGTAAATTGGTACCAGTAGAGTGGGACACCGATGAACAGATACCAGAAAATGTGGAAGCAACTTTGGAACTGGATTACAGGCAGAGGCTAGAAGAGTTTGGAGGGCTAAGAAGAAGACAAGAAAATATGGGAAAGTTTGGAACTCCCTAGAGACTTGTTGAATGGTTTTGACCAAAATGCTGATAATGATATGAACAATGAAATCCAGGCTGAGGTGATCTCAGAGGGAGATGAGGAACTTGTTGGGAACTGGAGCAAAGGTGACTCTTGTTATGTTTTAGCAAAGAGACTGGTGGCATTTTGCCCCGCACTAGAGGTTTGTGAAGCTTTGAACTTGAGAGAGATGATTTAGGGTATCTAGTGGAAGGAATTTCTAAGCAGCAAAGCATTCAAGAGGTGACCTGGGTGCTGTTAAAGGCATTCAGTTTTTATAGGGAAACAGAGCATAAAAGTTTGGAAAATGTGCAGCCTGACAACGCGATAGAAAAGAAAACCCCATTTTCTGAGGAGAAATTCAATCTGGCTGCAGAAATTTGCGTAAGTAACAAGGAGCCAAATGTCAATCCCCAAGACAATGGGGAAAATGTCTCCAGGGCAAGTCAGAGGCCTTTGAGGCAGCCCCTCCCATCACAGGCCTGGAGACCTAGGAGGAAAAAGCGGTTTTGTGAGCTGGGCCCAGGGTTCCTCTGCTGTGTGCAGTCTAGGGACTTGGTGTCCTGCATCCCAGCTGCTCTAGCATGGTTTAAAGGGGCCAAGAAACAGCTCGGGCTGTTGCTTCACAGGGTGGAAGCCCCAAGTCTTGGCAGCTTCCACATGATATTCAGCCTGCGGGTGCACAGAAGTTAAGAATTGAGGCTTGGGAACCTCCGTCTAGATTTCAGAGGATGTATGGAAACGCCTGGATGCCAGGCAGAAGTTTGCTGCCAGGATGGGGCCCTCATGGAGAATCTCTGTGAGGGCAGTATGGAAGGGAAGTGTGGTGTCAGAAACCCCACACAGAGTCCCTACTGGGGCACCTCCTAATGGAGCTGTGAGAAGAGGGCCATCATCCTCCAGACCCCAGAATGGTAGATCCACTGACAGCTTGCAGCGTGTACCTGGAAAAGCCACAGACACTCAACGCCAGCCTGTGAAAGCAGCTGGGAGGGAGGCTGTACCCTGCAAAGCCACAGGGGCAGAGCTGCCCAAGACCATGGGAACCCACCTCTTGCATCAATGTGACCTGGATGTGAGACATGGAGTCAGAGGAGATCATTTTTGAGCTTTAAGATTTGACTGCCCACTGGACTTGAATGGGGCCTGTAGCCCCTTTGTTTTGGCCAATTTCTCCCATTTGGAATGGCTGTATATACCCAATGTCTGTACCCCCACCATATCTAGGAAATATCTACTTTGTCTTTGATTTTACAGGCTCATAGACGAAAGGGACTTGCGTTGTCTCAGATGAGACTTTGGACTATGGACTTTTGAGTAAATGCTGAAATGAGTTAAGACTTTAGGGGACTGTTGGGAAGGCATGACTGGTTTTGAAATGTGAGGACATGAGATTTGTGAGGGACCAGGGGTGGAATGATATGGTTTGGCTGTGTCCCCACCCAAATCTCATCTTGAATTCCCAGGTGTTGTGGGAGGGTCCCAGTGGGGGACAGTTGAATCATGGGGCAGGTCTTTCCCATGTTCTTCTCATGATAGTGAATAAGTCTCACTAGATCTGATGGTTTTATAATGGAGAGTTTCCCTGCAGAAGCTCTCTCTTTTCCTGCTGCCATCCATGTAAGATATGACTTGTTCCTCCTTGCCTTCTGCCACGATTGTGAGGCTTCCCCAGCCGCATGGAATTGTAAGCGCACTGAACCTTGTTCTTTTGTAAATTGCCCAGTCTCGGTTATGTCTTTATCAGTAGTGTGAAAATGGACTAATACACTCCTAGATTCAGTTAGTATTTTGAGGATTTTTACATCTATGTTCATCAGGGATGCTGGTCTGTAGTTTCCTTTTTTTGCTATGTCCTTTCTTGGTTTTGGTATTAGGATGATACTGGCTTCATAGAATAATTAGGGAGGATTTTCTCTCTCTATTTTTTGAAATAGTTTAAATAAGATTGATATAAATTCTTCGAATATCTGATAGAATTCAGCTGTGAATCCATTTGGTCCTTGACTTTTTTTTGTTGGCAATTTTAAAATTACCATTTCAATCTCGCTGTCTGTATTGATCTTTTCAGTTTCTATTTCTTCCTGGTTTAATCTAGGATGGTTTTGTATGTGTGTATATGTGTATATATGTGTGTGTGTATATATATGTACATATGCACACATATACGTACATATACACACACATACATATACATATATGTATGTATATGTACATATGCATATACACACACATATATATATAAAATATATATATTATATATATATATATTTTTTTTTTTTTCTTTGAGGCAGAGTCTCACTCTGTTGCCCAGGCTGGAGTGCAGTGGCATGATCTTGGTTCACTGCAACCTCTGCCTCCTAGATTCAAGCGATTCTCCTGCCTCAGCCTCCTGAGTAGCTAGGATTACAGGTGCACACCACGATGCCCAGCTAATTTTTGTATTTTTAGTAGAGATGAGATTTCACCATGTTGGTTATGCTGGTCTTGAACTCCTGACCTCAAGGGATCCACCCGCATTGGCCTCTCAAAGTGCAGGGATTACAGGCATAAGCCACTGTGTCTGGCCCTTCTAGGAGGGTTGTATATTTCCAGGAATTTATCCATCTCCTCTAGGTTTTCTAGTTTGTGCCTTGAATGTTCTTTTGTACTTCTGTGGTATCAGTTGTAATATCTTCCATTTCATTTCTAATTGAGCTTATTTGAATCTTCTCTCTTCTTTTCTTGGTTAATCTCACTAATGGTCTATCAATTTTATCTTTTGAAAGAATCAGCTTTTTGTTTCATTTACCTTTTGTATTTTTTGTTTCAATTTCATTTAGTTCTGCTCTGATCTTTGTTATTTCCTTTTCTCTGCTGGGTTTGGGTTTGGTTGGTTCTTGTTTCTCTACTTCCTTGAGGTGAGACCTTAGATGGTCTGTGCTTTTTCAGACTTCTTGATTTAGACATTTAATGCTATGAACTTTCCTCTTAGCACTGCTTTTGCTGTATCCCAGAGGTTTTGATAGGTTGTGTCACTATTATTGCTCAGTTCAAATAATTTTTTAATTTCCACCTTGATTTCAACTCAACAATCATTTAGGCACAGATTATATAATTTCCATGTATTTGCATGGTTTTGTGAGTTCCTTTTGGAGTTGATTTCCAATTTTATTCCAATGTGGTCTGAGAGGGTACTTGATATAATTTTGATTTTCTTAAATTTATTGAGACTTGTTTTGTGGTCTATCATATGGTCTATCTTGGAGAATGTTCCATATGCTGATGAAAATGTATATTCTGCAATTGTTGGGTAGAATGTTTTGTAATATCTGTTAAGTCCATTTGTTCTAGGGTATAGTTTACATCCATTTTTTCTTTGTTGGCTTTCTGTCTTAATGATCTGTCTAGTGCTGTCAGTGGAGTATTGAAGTCCCCCACTATTATTGTGTTGCTGTCTATCTCATTTCTTAGGTCCAGTAGTAATTGTTTTATAAATTTGGGAGCTCCAGCATTAGGTGCATACATATTTAGGATTGTGACATTTTCCTGTTGGACTAGACCTTTTATCATTATATAATATCCCTCTTTTTTTAAGTGTTGTTGCTTTAAAGTCTGTTTTGTCTAATATAAGAATAACTAGTCCTGCTTACTTTTGGTTTCCATTTGCATGATATATCTTTTTCTACCCCTGTACCTTAAGTTTATGTGAGTCCTTATGTGTTAGGTGAATCTCTTGAAGACAGCAGATACTTGGTTGGTGAATTCTTATCCATTCAGCCATTCTGTATCTTTTAAGTGGAGTGGTTAGGCCATTTACAGTCAACGTTATTGAAATGTGAGGTACTATTCTATTCATCGTGCTAGTTGTTGCCTAAATACCTTTTCTTTTCATTGTGTTATTGTTTTATAGGTCTTTTGAGATTTATGCTTTAAGGAGATTCTATTTTGGTGTATTCTGAGGTTTTGTTTCAAGATTTAGAACTCCTTTTAGCAGTTCTTGTAGTGCTGACTTGGTAGTGGTTAATTCTCGCAGCGATTGTTTGTCTGACAAAGACTTTATGTTTCCTTCATTTATGAAGCTTAGTTTTGCTGGATACAAAATTCTTGGCTGATAATTGTTTTGTTTGAGGAGGCTAAAGATAGGACCCCAATCCCTTCTAACTTGTAGGGTTTCTGCTAAGAAATCTGGGGTTAATCTAATAGGTTTTCCTTTATACGTTACTTGATGCTTTTGCCTCATAGCTCTTAAGATTCCTTCATTCATCCTGACTTTCAATAACCTGATGACTATGTGCCTAGTTGATGATCTTTTTGTGATGAATTTCTCGGGTGTTCTTTGAGCTTCTTGTATTTGGATGTCTAGATCTCTAGCAAGGCCAGGAAAGTTTCCCCTAATTATTGCCTTGAATAAGTTTTCCAAACTTTTAGATTTCTCTTCTTTCTCAGAAACACCAATTATTCTTAGGTTTGGTTGTTTAACATAATCCCAAACTTCTTGGAGGCTTTGTTCATTTTTTAATTCTTTTTTCTTTGTCTTTGTCAGATTGGGTTAATTCAAAAGCCTTGTTTTCAAGCTCTGAAGTTCTTTCTTCTATGTATTTGATTCTATTTTTGAAACTTTCCAGGTAGCTTGCATTTCTCTAAGTCTGTCTTTCATTTCCAGAAGTTGATTGTATTTTATTTGTGTTATTTTTCTGGAGATTTTTTGTCCATATCCTGTATGATTGTTTAAATTTCTTTAAATTGGTTTTCACCTTTTTCTGGTGCCTCCTTGAGTAGCTTAACAATTGACCTTCTGAATTCTTTCTTTGGAAATTCAGAGATTTCTTCTTGGTTTGGATCCATTGCTGGTGAGCTAGTGTGATCTTTTGAGAGTGTTGAAGAACCTTGCTTTGTCATGTTACCAGAATTGTTTTTCTGGTTCCTTCTCATTTGGGTAGACTATGTCAGAAGAAAGATCTGGGGCTCAAGGGCTGCTCTTCAGATTATTTTGTGCCATGGGGTGATCCCTTGATGTGGTACTCTCACCCTTCCTCTAGGGATGGGGCTTCCTGAGAGCTGGACAGTGATTGTTATTGCTGTTGTGGGTCTAGCCACCTAATAGAGCTTGGGCTCCGGGCTGGTACTGGGGAGTGTCTGCAAAGAGTCCTGTGATGTGATCTGTCTTCAGGTCTCTCAGCCATGGATACCAGCACCTGCTCCAGTAGAGGTAGCATATGAGTGAAGTGGACTCTGTGAGGGTCCTTGGTTGTAGTTTTGTTTAGTACACTGGTTTTCTCAAATGCTTTCTCTTGCCTTTTCTTATATGGGCGCTAGGGCACTAATTGCCCCAGGCTACAAGCCTCCCCACTGAAAAAGCCAGCAGGGCTTTCAGGCCCTACCTCTCCCAGCTTGCCACTGCTTCTGTGGTCCTATCTGCACTTCCCGTCCACCTCCCACCCCTGGATTCTGCCTAGGAAAATTCACACTTGGTCAAAATTATTACAAAGCTCAACTGGAAGTTTCCTTCTCCCTATGGTCCTTCCCCAATTCCATTGGCAGCCCTCCCCAAGGACCCCAGTGAGATAAATTCAGAAATGTCTTCCCTGGTGACTGGGAGCACCTAGAGGGCTCTTCCCAGTGCTGCTTCTACTTTTACATTTTTCTCAGCTCTCTAAATTCATTTCAGCTCTAGGTAAGGTTAAATCCTTCTCCCGTGATCTGGATTTTCAGGTTCCCCAGTGAGGATGTGTGTTCGGAGGTAGGCTTTCCCCCTTCACACTTTGGGCACTCACAATTTTTCAGCTGTCTCACAGAGTTTGCAGCCACAAGCCACTTTTTCAAAGAGTCTGTGAATCCTTTCAGTGTTCCTGGTATGTTCCTGTGGTAGTTCTTGGAGCAAAAGCTCATGATGTCAGTCTCCACATGCTGTTCTGTTCATCTGAGTGGGAGCTGCAAGTTAGTCCTGCCTCCTATCTGCCATTTTTTTTTCCTGGAGGCTGACTTTTTAAATACAACACTGAAAGCATGATCCATGAAATAAATAATTGATAAATTAGTCTTTATTATAATTAAAAACTTCTACTCTATGAAAGATATCATCAAGAGAAAGAGAAGACAAGCTGCAGACTAGGAGAAAAATACTTACAAGAGACTTATCTGAAAAAAGTATTGTTATTCAAAGATATAAAAAATTCACATATTTTTCTTTTTGAGATGAGGTTTTGTTCTATTGCTCAGGCTGGACTGCAGCCTTGAACTCCTAGGTTCAAGCAATCCTCCTGCCTCAGCCTCCCGAGTAGCTAGGACCACAGGTGCATACCACCAAACCCAGCTAATTAAAAAAAAATTTCTTTCATAGAGACAGGCTCTCTCTTTGTTGCCCAGGCTGGTGTTGAACTCCTGGCCTCAAGCAATCCTCCCACCTCAGCCTCCCAAACTGTTGAGATTACCGGCATGAGCCACTGTGCCCAGCCTAAAGAACTCTTAAAACTCAACAATAGGAAAATAAACAATCCCATTAAAAAATAAGCAAAAGACCTGAAGAGATACCTCAGTAAAGAAGACATACAGATGAAAAATAAGTATATGAAAACATACTCAACATCATACGTCATTAGGGAATTGCAAATTAAAACAAGATACCACTATACACCTATTAGAATGGCCAAAACACTGAAAATTCCAAATACTGGCAAGTATGTGGAGCAATAGGAACTCTCATTCATTGCTGGTGCAAATGTAAAATAATACAGCCACTTTGGAAGATAGGCAGTTTCTTACAAAGCTATGCTTTTACCATACAATCCAGCTATTGTACTCCTTGGTATTTAAAAAAAGGAACTGAAAACTTGTGTTCATAAAAACCTGCACACAGATGTTGATAACAGCTTTATCTGTAATTGCCAAAACTTGGAAAAAAACAAAATGTCCTTTAGTAGGTGAATGAACCAATATACTGTGATGTATTAATTCAATGGAACATTATTCAGTGCTAAAAAGAATTGAGCTATCAAGCCATGTGAAGACAAAGAAGAAGCTTAAATGCAAAAATGCCAAATGCTTAAATGAAAAAAGCCAATCTGAAAAGGCTAATACCATATGATTCCAACTATCTGAAAAGGAAAAACTATTGTGAAAGTAAAAAGATGAGTGGTTGCCAGGGGTTGGAGGGAGGGATGAATAGAAGGAGCACAGAGGATTATTAGGGTAGTGTTTTCATCAGTTTGTGCTGCTATTACAGAATACTACAGACCGGGTGGCTTAAACAACAGAAATTGATTTCTCATAGTTCTAGAGGCCACAGAATCCAAGATCAAGGTGCTAGCACACCTGGTGTCTGCTGAGGGTGCTCTTCCTGGTTTGCAGACAGCCATCATCTTGTTATATCCTCATATGGTGGAGAGAGAGATGTATCTCTCTCCTGTTTTCTCTTATATGGTTACTAGGGCACTAATTGCATTCACGAGGGTTCGACCCTCAAGACCTAATACCTCCCAAATGCCCCATCTCCAAATGTCATCATATTGGGGATTTAGGTTGCAACATATAAATTTTGGTGGGGGAGGGGGATTGGTAAAGTGGGGACAAACATTCAGTCCACAGCAGGCAGTGAAACTATTCTGTATGATACTATAGTGGTAGATACATGTCATTATACATTTGTCAAAACTTACAGCCTGCACACAAGTGAACCCTAAAGTATGGACTTTGAGTGATAATTTGTCTATGTATATTCATTGATTATAACAAATGTACTACTCTGGTGTAGGATGTTAATAGTGTGGGAGAGGCTATGTGTATGTGGGAGCAGGGAATATATAGGAACTTTGTACTTTCTGTTAAACTTTGCAATAAACCTAAAACTGCTCTAAAAAGAGTCTATTTTTAAAAAATTAAAATAAGAATAAATATTTTGTAATACATGGAACACAGCCACTCTCTTCTTTACATATTGTGTATGATTATCTTTACACTAGATAGTTAAATATTTGTAAAGGAGAAAGTACAATCCGCAAAGCCTACATATTTATATCTGACATTTTACAGAAAAAAAATTAGCCAACCCTGAATTATAAGATAGCTTGCTGGAAACTGGCTTACTTGATGTCGAAAAATCGAGGTGCATTAATATCTCCCACCACATGCAAAGTTGAAGTACAATGGAATTTGATATGAAGGATAAAACTATTACAGAAAATGCAGAAGAATGGTGAATTAAGGGTAGAGAACAACTTCTTTAAAAAGACCATGAAAGCACAAACTATAAGGATTAATATCCTTAATTTTGATTTCCTATACCAAAATTAAAGACTTTCATCCAAGGAAGAACACCATGGACAAAAAGATAGATGACGACTGGAAGAAAATACTTATAATGTTTAGAACTGGCAAGGAATTAATATCTACAATATACAGAACACTACTTGCACATCAAAAAATTTTTGAAAGAATGTGAAAATAAATAAAGAGCATCATTTTTCTCTTATTTTATTCTATTCTCCCTCCCCATATTCTTCACAATAAATATTTTTTGTCTGCCCAACCTAGAAAATTTAAATTGTTGCATTTCTACTGGCCTGACTCACATTTTCTTTTCTTTTCTTTTTTTCTTTTCCTTTTCTTAGACTGGGTCTCTGTTGCCCAGGCTGGAGTGCAGTGGCGCAATCTTGGCTCACTGCAACCTCGACCTCCCAGGCTCAGGCAAGCCTTCCACCTCAGCCTCCCAAGCTGCTGGAACCACAGGCGTGGGCCACTATGTCCAGCTAATTTTTGTATTTTTGGTAGAGACAGGGTTTCGCTATGTTGCCCATGCTATTCTTGCACTCCTGGGCTCCAGCAATCCACCCTCCTTGGCCTCCCAAAGTGCTGGGATTACAGGTGCAAGCCACTGTGTCCGGCCTATCTCACATTTTTTAGACTACTTTCTAAAATTTCCCTTTTAACACTAAATCAGTGAAACTTCCACATGAAGACAAACTGCTAGAGAAATTTAAGAACTTTAGGTTGTAAAATTAAAATGTCATATTATAAAACACTGTTGAGCAAAAGATTCTTGTGTTATTTGGTTATTGGTCATTACAAATTTGAGTCAGGACACAAAGCTTTTTGTGCTATGATATTCAGAACAGAACACAAATGCTTGAAAGGATTAACATAGCACAAAACAATGTCTATTACTACCCACTGAAAAATGAGCCATGATCTTTACCACAAACAAGTGACTTTTTGAAAATTAAAAACTTAATGCCTACTGAGAATTAAATTTACTAATTGAGAATGATTAGATTCAATGGCTGAAAACTTTAGTATGTGTTATATTTATAATAAATCCTTCAGCCATCTGACTCCAGTAATTTTCCACTCTTACTCTTCTCCCCCCTCAATTCCCGCACACACTCAGATTAAATATTTCTTAGAACCTTGCTACTTACAGAGTGGGACCAGCAGCAGCAGCAGCAGCAGCATCTTCTTGCTAGAAATGCAAAACCTCAGGTCCTACTGAATCAGTCTGCTTCAATAAAAACTCTGGTGACTCATGTGCACATTAATGTTTGAGATCCTCAGATCTCCCTTTTGAAACTATTTCTCCGTCTGCAGGGGTCCCCAAACCCCGGGCTCCAGACTGGTACAGGTCTGTGGCCTGTTAAGAACCAAGCCGTGCTGCAGGAGGTGAACATTGAGCAAAAGAGCAGCAGTTCCATTCGATTCTCATAGGGGCAGAAGCCCTACTGTGAACTGCGCATGCGATGGATCTAAGTTGCGGGTTGTGTGCTCCTTATAAGGCTCTAATGCCTACTGATCTGAGGCGCAACAGTTTCATCCCGAAAACATCCTCCCCTCATCCCCCCACCTGTCCGTGGAAAATATCATCTTCCATGGAACCAGTCCCTGGTGCCAAAAGGTTGGGGTCTTACTATGTTGCCCAGGCTGGAGTGCAGTTGCTATTCACAAAGCTGGAAGATTGCGCACCTCCGATGAAAGGGGCTCAAAACCAAGGCATTTCTGCCTAATAACCCCTTGGAAGTGCCTTAAAAGAGGGTCAATTACGTGTGCTTTTATATACATCGTCTGTCCAACTGCTTCTGCCTGGACACGCATATTAAAATAATTACCTGGCAGAATATTCTTTGCCTGAGCTAAACCCGGAGATCTTTTAAACGCTTGCAGACTCACAGAGCCTGGCACTGCGGACTTTGCTGCTGCTACCTTGTGAAAAGGAGGGGTACGAGCTCTAGGAGGCTGTAGGCCACGTCCAAACTACCAAGCTAACATCACTAGGAGCCGAACACGGCTTTTGGTCATGTACTGACGACTCTCATCTCTAAGATTCACGAACGGCGACCGATTGTCTGTTCGGTTTCCCACAGGCGTCTTCCTTTCGTGCACCAAGAGGGAAGAGCAACGGCAGCTGCAGCAGGGCGCTGGGGTTACGAGTCCAGCCCTGGGGCCGTGCGCCCTCCCTCCGCGCCCGCCGGGCCACGCTGACGCTCCCTCCCGGCTCCCTCCCTTTCATCCCGACGCGGGCGCAGGGCAACTCGCTTTTCCTATTTCTTGCGCGCCGGTCGCACTTTCTAACATCTCAGAAATATGGCCCTTGTCACAGACTTTCACGATAGTGCACTTTAGAGAAAAGCCAGAATGAATGAACTTGTCAGTTTAATGTGACGTCCTCAAGGGAAAGGACCATGTCTTTGTCATCCCAGAGACCACAGTACCCAACGGTCGGCTTGGCTCTCAGTGAGTGTTTCCCTAAGCATCAAAACAGGAATGACCAAAGCAACGGACAAATGAATGCATGTGGAAACAAGAAATGAATGCATGAGAGAGTGCAGAAAAGAAGGGGCCAGGCGCAGCGGCTTACACCTGTAATCCTAGCACTTTGGGAGGCGGAGGCAGGAGAATCTCTTGGGTCCAGGAGTTCAAGACTGCAGTCAGCAGTGATCGCAGCTCAGGCGACAGAGTGAGACCCGGTCTCACCACCACCCCCCCCGAAAAAGGCAGGAACCCCAGAGGGCCGGGAGTGCCAGGTGCGGCCGCCCGGGAGCGGTGTGGAGGGTGCGTGGGCCACTTTGCCGCAGGGCCCACCGCCCGGGTCCCTCTGTAAGGCGCTTCTCCGGCAGACACCCCGAGCCAAAGCGGGCCGCACCGCAGCGTTGGGCACTTGGGTGGAGAGTGCAAGGGCGGCGGGCCTGCGCCCAGACAGGTGTAGCCGTCCCACGCTAGGTGTCCTCCTGCCGCTCCCGGGCCGCGCCATGCCTCGAGGCATGGAGGTGCTGGACCTGCCGGTGTGGAACCGCGCCTCGGGCCTGTCCTGGGGGCCGCACCACCGGTCAGTGCCCCACGGCGCCCTTGGCGCGCCCCACGCCTCCCTGGGGGCCCCACCGCCGCCCCCTTTTGTGACTGCTTACTTCCTCGGCTCTTCTCGCGCGCGCCTCAGTTCCATCCCCTACGGCCCCCACCCCGCCTCCGCGTCGCCGACCCCCTTCTCCGGGAGCGCGGGGAGGCTGGTCCGCTGAAGCGTGGAATAAGTCCCCTAGGACCCCACGTGGGGAAGCTCCGGTCCCGGGTAGGAGGCGACGGGGCGGGGAGGGGCAGCCCCTTGGGGGCGGGGCGGGAGCGCCTGGCCACGCGCCGCATCCTGCAGGGTGCACACGGAGCCGCCTTCAGCCGCCCGAGAACGGCCCGCCGCACTCCGCGACTGCGGCGCCTGCTCTCGGGCCGGGGTCTGCGCGCACCACGCGGCCGGCAGGAAGGGTAAGAGAAGGGAACCCCGCTTTGCAGGGCTCCAACTTCGGCGGACGCGTTACGGCGAGGGCGAAATGAGTCGGCCGTGAACGGTGTTTCCTGTTCCGAATCCCGAGAGCCCTGGAAAGTTTTGAAGGAGGAGGCATGGCCCGGCAGCCTTATCGTTTTCCCCAGGCAAGAATTCCGGAGAGAGGATCAGGTGTTTTCAGGTTAACCGTCAGGTGAGGAGTCTGGGCTTCATCTTTCAGGATGGTAGACTGGAGAAATCTTCCTAAAGTCGATGGCTTTACTTTCGTAGACTAGAGCTTGCTTGCTGCCTTGGGAATGCTTATATTAACTGCTTGCAGTTAGTTAAATAAGGCTAGGCTGTGCCTTCCAGAACAAACAGGCCTTTCCCTCAGGTGGGAGGGTTGTAGTGTGGCTAACCCCAGTTCCTCGGCCTTTATGAAAAGGCGCACACAGTTCAGCCGGTTGGCGCTGCCAGCAGGCCCCTCCTCCGTGGTCAAAGCTCCAGCCACCCCAGCACAGTTGAGCCAAAGTTGTGAGTACAAACAGACCTTGGCTCCCCCGTTTCCTGCTCTCCAAACATATATATATATATATATATATATATGAAATATATACGTATGTGTAAGTGTGTGTGTCTCTGGTTGTACGGTACTTGTGGGAAACAAAATTGTGTGTCATTGTAAACTGAGAATGGAAGAAAAGGTTAGTAAGAGAAAGGTGGGAGAGGTTTCTTATGGGTGTCAGGATGTAGACTCTGATATTTTATGTAGAAGGAACCAACTACGTAGTTCTCCCCGGAAATGGGATGTGGGTTTCACTCTCAGGAGCTGCTCATCACCTTTGTGATGTGCTAACCAAAATCACATAACTTTTGGGAAATTTGATAGCTTTCCCCTATTGAGTCAGAAGTTTCTTGAGACTTTAGCCTGTCTTCCTCTTCATACCTTAAGAGGAGTCAAACTCCCGTTGCCGTGAACTTTCCACAGGCACACCCTTCTCCTTTAGAAAACCGTTCATAGGTCAGTTTCTGTGGCCGGAACTCTAAAAACGATACATTTTCCATACAGAGGCCATCATAATACCAATTTTATTTAACCTCCTGTAATAAAAAATGAGTGAATCCTAATAAAGTGTTTGAGGTAGCCACATTCTTTTCTGTGAAGGAGGAACATATCAAAAGTGTTTTTTTTAAAAAAAATAGAGTAATAGATATAAAATATTTTAATGAAGCAAGTGAGAAGAACTGAGAGACATAGTTTGAGCAAAAGGGCACGAAATACAGAACTGAAAGTCAAGAATGATCATATTCACAAGCTGATCTCTTTGGCTATATCTCTGTCAGTGAAGTGAAACCTAGAACAAGACAATTTTAAAACCGGCGGAAAAAGAGATGGCTTCTTGTGACTATAGCTTTCAAAGTAAAAATAGTGGCCAAAGAAAACTCTTCTGGCTGTAAAAGTAAAAGTGGACTTTCCTGAAGCTGGGCTGTTTTCTTTAAGGTCTAGGGTCAAAGTTCCGTGTGTCAGTTTTGAAGAATTAAATCACTCTTTAGTGAGCTCTTGTGTCACATGTTAAGGGGTTCGTAGAAAAAAGTGCAGGCATACCTTGTTTTATTGTTCTTTGCTTTATTGCACTTTGTAGATACTGCATTTTATTTTATTTTATTTTATTTTTACAAATTGAAGGTTTGTGGCAACCCTGTGTCCAGCAAGTCTATTGGTGCCATTTTTCCAACAGCATGTGCTCACTTTGTGTCTCTGTGTCACGTTTTGGCAATTCTCTCAATATTTCAAACTTTTTCATCATTATTATTATATCTGTTATGGTGATCTGTGACCACTGATCTTTGATGTGACTACTGTAATTGTTTTGGGGTGCCATGAACTGTGCCCATATAAGACAGGGAACTCAATTAATAAATGTTGTATGTGTTCTGACTACTCCACCGACCAGCCATTCTTCTATCTCTTTTCCTCTCCCCAACCCTCTCTATTCCCTGAGACACCACAATATTGAAATTAGCCCAGCTAATAACCCTACAGTGGTCTCTAAGTGTTTGAGTGCAAGGGACAATTACAGGTCTCTTACTTTAAAGGTAGGAGTGATTAAGCTTAGTGAGGAAGGTATGTTGAAAGCTGAGACAGACCAAAAGCTAGGCATTTTGTGCCATTTAGCCAAGTTTTGAATGTATATGAGATGTTCTTGAAGGAAATTATAAGTGCTACTCCAGTGAAAATACAAATGATAAGGAAGCAAAACAGCCTTATTGCTGTTATGGAGAAAGTTTTTGTGGTCTGGATAGAAGATCAAACCAGCACCAACATTCACTAAAGCTAAAGCATAATCTAGAGCAGGCCCAAACTCTCTTCAATTCTGTGAAGGCTGAGAGAGGTAATGAAGCTGCAGAAGAAAAGTTTCAAGCTAGCAGAGGTTGGTTCATGAGCTTTAAGAAAGGAAGCCATCTCTATAACATGTAAGTGCAAGGCGAAGCAGAAAGTGCTGATATAGAAGCTGCAGCAAGTCAGTTGGAAGATCTAGCTAAGATCATTGATGAAGGAGGCTACTCTAAACAACAGATTTTCAGTGTAGACAAAACAGCCTTCTATTGGCAGGAGATGCCATCTAGGACTTTCCTAGGTAGAGAGGACAAGCCAGCATCTGATTTCAAAGGTGCAAAGGACAGGATGACTCTCTAGTTAGGAACTAGTACAGCTGGTGACTTTTAAGTAGAAGCCAGTGCTCATTTACCATTCCAAAAATCCTAGGGCACTTAAGAATTATGTTAATCTACTCTGCCTCTGCTTTGTAAATGGAACAACAAAGCCTAGATGACAGTACACTTGTTTACAGCATGATTTACTGAATATTTTAAGCTCATGGTTGAGACCTACTGCTCAGAAAAAAAGATTTATTTCAAAATATTACTGCTCATTGATAATACCTCTGATCATCGAAAAGTTCTGATGGAGATGTACAAGGAGATGAATGTTGTTTTCATATATGTTAACACAACATCCATTCTGCAGCCCATGGATCAAGGAGTAATTTCAACTTTCAAGACTTATTATTTAAGAACTACATTTTGTAACGTTATAGGTTGCCATCGAAAATTATTCCTCTGATGAATCTGGACAAAGTAAACCCTTCTGGAAAGGATTCATCATTATGGATGCCATTAAGAATATTCATGATTCATGGGAATAGGTCAAAATATTAACATTAACAGGAGTTTGGAAGAAGTTGATTTTATCCCTCATGGATGACTTTGAAGGGGTCCAGATTTCAGTAGAGGAAGTATTAGGTCAGTGAAAAAGTAATTGTGGGTTTTGTCCTTACTTTTAATGGCAAAAAAACACAATTACTTTTGCAGCGATCTGCTAACCACAGATGTGGTGGAAATACCCAGAGAACTAGAAGAGAAGCCTGAAGATGTGACTGAATTGATGCAATCTCATGATCAAACTAGAATGGATGAGGAGTTGTTTGTTATGGATGAGCAAAGAAAGTGGTTTCTTGAGATGGAATCTACTCTTGGTGAAGATGCTATGAACATTGTTGAAATGACGACACATAATTTAGCATATTCCGTAAACATAGTTGATAAAACAGCAGCAAGGTTTGAGAGGACTGACTCCAATTTTGAAAGAAGTTCTACTGTGGGTAAAATGCAATCAAACAGCGTTGCATGCAACGGAGAAATATTTTGTGACAGGAAGAGTTAATTGATATATCAGACTTTATTGTTGTCTTCTTTTAAGAAATTGCCCTAACCACCCCAGCCTTCAGCAACCACCACCCTGATCAGTCAGCAGCCATCAACAAGGAGGCAAGACCCTCCACCAGCAAAAAGATTACAGCTTGCTAAAGGTTCAGATGATTGTTAGCATTTTTTAGTATGAAGTACTTTTAAGGTGGTTTTTTTTAGACATAATGCTATTGCAGACTTAATAGACTATGGTATAGTGTAAACATAACTTTTATATGCACTGGAAAACCAAAAAATTTGTGTGACTTGCTTTACTGCAGTATTTGCTTTATTGTGGTGATCTGGAGCCAAACTTGCAATATCTCTGAGGTGTGCCTGTAATTTTATTTCCAGACTTCATCTTATCAAACTGCAATGTTCTGTTCAGTATTAAATGTTTACAGCCATGTTTTTGGTTTGTTTATTTGTTTGCTTTGGCAATCATCTGAATTTTTTTTTCTTCTCACTCTTCTCAGCCTGCCTATAGCTGAGCTTTCTACTCTGTTTTGAGCCTGGGCCTCAGCCCCTTTTTTCCTGGTATGAGAGACTGTGTCCAGCGAATGTTGTCCATATTCCTTTTCCCTCAGCTGGGTGGGCTGTTTCCTTTCTTCTCTTTTGAAGGTTGTGTTTTGTTTTCTCCCCTTGAATACATCTCTGTAATTTCAGCCTAAAACATCTGCCAGGCAATAATTGATAACTCATGAGGCAGAAGATTCTTGAAAATAGTCTTTGGTGTAATTCTAGAAGACCACAATTTAAATGGTGGCCTTAAAAAAATCATACTACTTATGCCAACTGCAGGGATTTTCTAGAGATAGCTAGAATGTAGGGATTCACCAACATGACACTGACTGAGTTGGGCTTGTCCAAAATTAAGGTAACCTCAATGCTTTGAGGAAAAAATGATTATTTCTTTATAATTTCTTTTCCTTAGGGAGAGTCATCAGCATGACTCTATTAAGTTGGGCTCTTACTGAAAATATTGGAGAAAGAAAAATATTAGGAAATGTCATAATTCCAGTCATCTTCCTCAGTTTTAACTGCATGTGGAATCCTTTATTGCTGAGAAATGGAGTTTCCCTTTCTTTATCTCTTCCTCAGAGAACTGTTTCTTCTAGTTTCCAAAGGAGTGTGGCTTGTTTAGAAGAAGCACTTTAAAAGTATGCAGCCCTAGTTCTGCTTTCCTGGTGTTCAGAGGCAGCAAAGTGGTGATCAGAGGTGATTTTTAGGAACTTGGTGGCATGGTTGTCTGTAGGGAAACTCCTGAAGGGTTAGCATGTTCATCTTTCATGAGTGGCTCTAATGGAAAATGAAAAGCCCCTACGGCCTTTCTTCAGGGGGCTTCTTAGGGTTAGAATGACCATGTCATTTATGTTCTGAGAGCTGTGCTGAGAAGGGAACCAAAGTTTTCTTCTTTGCCTTTTTTCCCCTCAACTTCACTTAATTGACATCTGCCTGCCCTACTCAGCTACCTCAAAACTTCAGTTGGCTAGATATTTTTCTTTCTTCCTCTCTTGTGAGACTAGCAGATCACGAGAAAATTTGTTCATCGTAGGAATTGGAGTGAAAAAATGACGTGCGAGTTGTTAGGAATGGTCTAAAGCATTTCATCTGTTGAACTGCCCCTGGTATTATCCTGGGGCCAACACAGTCATTACTGTAGAAACATTGAATTTTAGTCTCCGTATCTATCACTTCTTCCACCCTCTACCCCAAACCAATCGTGCACAAACTAAGGCAGGGAAATACCTGACTACCTGATACATACCAGACTCTTTCTTTTTGAAATGGCCCATTTTAACTCATAATAATAACTCAAGAATTCACACATTAACCACCAAAAATGAAAAAAATATGGAAAACTTAATGAAGAAAATTAAGATTACCTATAATACTACTTCACAGAGATTATAAAAATATGGAGGCTTTTTTGGCTGGCTCACATGCTTCCAGACTTTAAAATGTCTATATACACATATAAATGCTAGCTTTTTTTTTTCCAGCCTGGGTCGTGTTCTGTCACCCAGGCTGGAGTGCAGTGGCACAATGACAGCTTACTGCAGCCTCAAACTTCAAGGCTCAAGCGATCCTCCTGCCTCAGCCCCCCAAGTAATTGGGACTACAGGTGCCTGCCACCACTCTTGGCTAGCTTATTATTATTAATTATTATTATTATTTCTAGAGATGGGGGTCTCCCTATGTTGCTCAGACTGGTCTCAAACTCCTGGGCCCAAGGGATCCTCCTGCCTCAGCTTCCCAAAGCTCTGGGATTACAGGCCTAAGCCACTATGCTCAGCTTATGCTGACATTTTTTGAAAAATGAGATCTCACTATATCTATTCTGTAACTTCAAAAAAAATTACAATATGTTATAGACATCTTCAAGTCAGTGCAAAAGTACAAATAGGGCTGCAATTAACATTTCTATAACTCATTATTTTAAAATTTGTATTATAAATCCATAGAAGTTTGATTCTTTTTTTTATTATTATTATACTTTAAGTTTTAGGGTACATGTGCACAATGTGCAAGTTAGTTACATATGTATACATGTGCCATGCTGGTGTGCTGCACCCATTAACTCGTCATTTAGCATTAGGTATTTTTTTTTTTTTTTTTTTTTTTTGAGTTGGAGTCTCATTCTGTTGCCCAGGCTGGAGTGCAGTGGCGCGATCTCAGCTCACTGCAACCTCCGCCTCCCAGGTTCAAGCGATTCTCCTGCCTCAGCCTCCCAAGTAGCTGGGATTACAGGAGCACACCACCATGCCCGGCTAATTTTTTGTGTGTTTTTTAGTAGAGATGGGGTTTCACTATGTTGGCCAGACTTGCCTCAAACTCCTGACCTCGTGATCCGCCTGCCTCGGCCTCCCAAAGTGCTGGGATTACAGGTGTGAGCCACCGCGCCCAGCCCAGAAGTTTGATTCTTAAGTCACTTTTATAGATACTGCCCAAGTGCCAATCCAAATTTACATTTCTTTTAATAGTTTTAAAATCATTCCTCATAAATAAAAATTAAGATAGGTTTTTACCAACCTGATTGTTAGTAAATTTGTATTGTTCAATGTTCACTGGCTTGTTCAGATTCATTGCCTATTATATTGGATTGTCTTTTTCTTAATAGTCTGGAGCTCTTTACAGATCACAATAGATAGTTAACTTTTGCCTGTGTAAATATATTGCACATTTTTCTCCAAATCTCTTTGTCTTTTAACTTTTTGAAGTCTTAAATTTTTATGTTAACATCTGTCAGTCATTTTTACATCTTCTAAATTTTTTTGTACTTAAAAAGGCATGTTAAATTATTTTGAAAATCCTATATCTTATACTACTATCAATTTTGTTTTAAAAATATGTCTAAATTTTATTTTTGCACTCAGTTTGAGAGAATACTCTTTCTCTTTCCCAAATGGATAGCAAATTATTTTAATAACAACTCATTGAATAATTTATTCTTTGGAAAGACTAGGAATAATGAGTAAAACAAAGTAGGGTTTCTATCATCAGCAAACCAGGCAACTAAATTACCTACAACTTGCTAATGTATCTTGACTAAGTAAGACTTACTTTTAAATATATTTTTAATTCACTTTTTAATACTAATATTTTAGACTTTCTATTATTTTTATCATGTTATTAATATTGTTGTTTTTATTATTTGATCACAAAAGATATTAACCAAGGAAAAGTTCGTGTAGTCAAGATTGATGTCTCATTATTGATTCATTTCTTTTTTCCAACAGATTTTCACTGAACACCTATTATGTGTTAGATACTATGCTGTATGCTGGGCTATATGGTTATAAACAAGACCCACCCTTCATGAAGTCCATTGTAGGGGAGACCAATAAAGATTGTGATTGCAATTATGAAGGAAATAAAGTGATGATAGAGGCAGTGGGGAAGGCCACATTAATAGAGTGGCCAGAGAGCCCTCTCTACCAAGGTGTCATTTGTGCTGAGAGATGAAGGGTGACAGGAAGAAACCAGACACACAAACAGCTGGGGGAACAGCAGTAGGGTGGATGAAATGGTGAGTGAAATGTGCAGAGCGGGGACTGTCCACACCCAGGAAGGAAGTCATTGTGTAGTGAGGAAGGGGAAGAGGGTATGGGAGGAGTGGGCAGGAGTCTTTTAGCAGTTGTAGGAGGTTTGGATTTTACTCTGAGAGAAGGGGAAAGCCCCTAAAGGGTTTTAAACAAAGAAGTGATATCTGACTTATGCTTTTAAAATTACCCCTCTGGCCACTATGTGAAGAATTGGGAGGCTATTGCAGTTGGGTAAGAGATGACAGTGCTTGGACCAGGGAGGCTGCAGTGCATAGACAGAGATGGGGACCACTCCTTGTGGTTTTGAAGGAAAACTTGATAAATTGAATGTGAGAATTGAATACAAAGGGAACTCAAAGTATACTTTAGAGCAATATACTTTAGAGCAAAGTATACTTTGCTACACATTAGAATCACCTGAGTAACTTATAAAAATCTTGATGCCCAGTTCACTCATCCTACTAATTAAATCAGAATGTCTTGGGGCTGAGAGGCAAGTGCTGAAATATTTTAAAAATCCTCAGGTGGGCTGGACACAGTGGCTCACACCTGTAATCACAGCACTTTGGGAGGCTGAGGTGGGAGGATTGCTTGAGTCCAAGAGTTCAAGACCAGCCTGTGCAACATAGCAAAACCTGTCTCCATTTAAAAAAGCAAAAATTAAAATAAAAAAAAATCCTCAGATGATTCTGCTGTGCACCCAAGATGGAGAATGGACTAAGGATTGCAGCTGGGCCACTGATTGCACTAAGGATTCCAACTGAAGCATTTTTTTAAAAATACTAATAGCAATGCATTTCTTTTAAAAAAATTATTTTAGTAGTTTTTAGGGAATAGGTGGCATTTGGTTACATGAATAAGTTCTTTAGTGGTGATTTCTGAGATTTTTGTGCACCCATCACCCAAGCAGTGTACACTGTACCCAATCTGTATTCTTTTATGTTTTACCCCATTCCAACCCTTTCCCGAGTCGCCAAAGTCCATTCTATCATTCTTATGCCTTTGCATCCTCACAGCTTAGCTCACACCTATAAGTGAGAATATATGATGTTTGTTTTTCCATTCCTGAGTTACTTCACTTAGAATAATGGTCTCCAGATCCATCCAGGTTGCTGCGAATGCCATTATTTTGTTCCTTTTTATAGCTGAGTAGCATTCAATGGTGTATATATACATCTCTCTCTATATATGGCATATATATACATCTATATAGATATGTCTATATACATATATGCATCTATATATCTATCTATATACATATATACATATGTATGTATATCTATATTTCTATATACATATATACATATGTATGTATATATAGATAGATATACATCTATATACATATGTATATACCTATATACATATGTGTATATATCTATATATATCTATATACATATATGTATATATATATATATGTATATACATATATGTATATATGTATGTATATCTATATACATATATACATATGTGTATATATATGTATATATGTATATATATCTATATACATGTATATAGGTATATACATGTATATATATGTATATATGTATATATATCTATATACATGTATATAGGTATATACATGTATATAGATGTATATATATCTATAGATGCATATATGTATAGATGTATATATATCTATATATACATATATGTATAGATGTATATATATCTATGCATATATGTATAGATGTATATATATCTATATACGTATATATGTATATACATATGTAAATATATCTATATGCATATAGAAATATATCTACATATATCTATATACATATATGGATATATATCTACATATATCTATATACATATATCTATATATCTATATACATATAGATATATATGTATCTACATGGCATATGTATATAGATATATGTAGATATATATACATCTATATGTATATCTATATACATATCTATATAGCTGTATATATATGCCATATATATATAGATAGATAGATAGATATGCCTATATATATCACCTTTTCTTTATCCACTCATTGATTGATGAGCATCTGGGCTGGTTTTATATTTTTGCAGTTACCAATTGTGCTGCTATAAACATGTGTGTACAAGTATCTTTTTCATATAACGACTTCTTTTCTTCTGGGTAGACACCCAGTAGTGGGCTTGCTGGATCAAATAGTAGCTCTACTTTTAGTCCTTTAAGGAATCTCCACATTGTTTTCAGTGGTTGTATGAGTTTACATTCCCATCAGCAGTTTAAAAGTGTTGCCTTTTTACCCCATCCCCGCCAACATCTATTTTTTGATTTTTTGATTATGGTTATTCTTGAAGGAGTGTGGTGGTATCACATTGTGATTTTGATTTGCATTTCCCTCATCATTAGTGATGTTGAGCATTTTTTCATATGTCTGTTGACTATTTGTATATCTTCTTTTGAGAATTGTCTATTCATGTCTTTAGCCCATGTTTTGGTGGGATTATTTTTTTTTTCTTGCTGATTTGAGTTCCTTGTAGATTCTGGATATTAGTCCTTTGTCAGATGTATAGATTGTGAGATTTTCTCTCACTCATTGGGTTGTCTATTTATTCTGCTGATTGTTTCTTTTGCTGTGCAGAAGCTTTTTTTTTTTTTTTTTTTTTTTTGAGATGGAGTTTTGATCTTGTTACCCAGGCTGGAGCGCAATGGCGCTCTCTTGGCTCTTTGCAACCTCCGCCTCCTGGGTTCAAGTGATTCTCCTGCCTCAGCCTCCCTAGTAGCTGGGATTATAGACATGCGCCACCCCATGCCTGGCTAATTTTGTATTTTTAGTAAAGACAGGGTTTCTCCATGTTGGTCAGGCTGGTCTCGAACTCCCAACCTCAGGTGATCTGCCCACCTCGGTCTCCCAAAATGATGGGATTATAGGCGTGAACTACCACGCCCGGCCCAGTTTTATTCTTCTACATGTGGCCTGCCAATTATTCCAGCACCATTTGTTGAATAGGGTATCCTTTCCCCACTTTATGGTTTTGTTTGCTTTGTTGAAGATTAGTTGGCTGTAAGTATTTGGCTTTATTTCTGGGTTCTCTATTCTGTTCCATTGGTTTGTATGCCTGTTTTTATATCAGTACCATGCTGTTTTGGTGACTGTGGCCTTAGAGTATAGTTTGAAGTCAGGTAATGTGATGCCTCCAGATTTGTTCTTTTTGCTTAGTCTTGCTTCAGCTATGCAGGCTCTTTTTTGGTTCCATATGAATTTTAGGATTTTTTTTTCCTAGTTCTGTGAAGAATGGTGGTGGTATTTTGATGGGAATTGCATTGGACTTGTAGATTGCTTTTGGCAGTATGGTCATTTTCACGATATTGATTCTACCCATCCATGAGCGTGGGATGTGTTTCCATTTGTTTGTGTCATCTATGATTTCTTTTAGCAGTGTTTGGTAGGTTTCCTTGTAGAGGTCTTTCACCTCCTTGGTTAAGTGTATTCCTAATTTTAAATTTTGGTTTTTTTTGCAGCTGTTGTGAAAGGGGTTGAGTTCTTTATTTGATTCTCAGCTTGGTCAGCAGCTGAAGCATTTGAATGAGTGTGTACAGATCGCTGCTTTGAGCAGATGGGTGGAGGAGCAGGTGGAGGGCAGGTTTGAGAGACCAATTAGACCTGTGGGTGGAGTTTCATAAAAAGGGTTGGATAAGGAAGTCTGCTCAAGAGAGAGATTTGCTGGAGATGCAAATATAGAAACCCACATCATGTAGAGAGTATTTAAAGTCATAGGATTGGACAAGCTGTTTTAGAACAGAGGATAGAGACTAGAAGAACCCATACTGTGCCCCAAGGCACTCTGACATCAAGAGGAGGGGGGTGTCCTGGAAACTGACAGAAGAGGTTGTCCCAAGGAGGTAGTGGTCAACTGTATCAAATGCTGCTGAGCCAATAAGCCTGAAAAGTGTTTGTTAGAATCTATAGCAAGAGATGGTTTACCCTGAGCATTTTAATGGAGTAATAGAAATGGGAACCCAATGTTTGTTCTAGAGAATCTGTACCACAAAGTCAGCTTGAGGAGGTAAATGCTGGGTTCGTTCCATCAGATGGCTTTACTTTTTTTTTTTTCCTCATTTTGATAATATGACCATGTAGAAGTTTCTTGAATGTATGGACTAGGATGGCTTTTTGCCAAAATGTCACACATTTTTAATTTTATTTCAATTTTTCTTTGAGACAGGGTCTTGCTCTGTTGCAGACTGGAGTACACTGGTGTGGTCACGGCTCACTGCAGCCTCGACCTCCCTGGACTTGAGCAATCCTCCCACCTCAGCCTCCCAAGTAGCTGGGATTACAGGCACGAGCCAGCATGCCCAGCAAACTTTTTGTATTTTTAGTACAGACGGGTTTTGCCATGTTGCCCAGGCTGTTCTCAAACTCCTGAGCTCAAGTGATCCGCCGCCTTGGCCTCCCAAAGTGCTAGGATTACAGGCAAGAACCACCACATTTGGCCATATTGAGTTATTTTATCCTTTGGTATTAATATATTGCTTGCTTTCAACAAAACAGGAAGAGAGGAATGGATACTGGGCAGGCAACTAGTAGTGTCTGTCACAGGAAGTCTTAACAATTTACTTTTCAGGCTTCCTTTCCCAGGAAGGGATTGAAGAATATTCCCCACAAAATGAGAGAGTAAAGAAAGAAGCAGACATGGGATCCAAGAGATGGGGATTCCAATTTAGGAAGGTGGTGAAGGAATTCCCAAAGTTATGGCCTTGAAAAGTGATTAGAAAGCAACCAGGTAGATTTGAGCAAAAGGATTGTGCAAAAGCATTGATGTCTCTCTGTGGAAGAAAGGAATTGACAGGGTACCTGGCTTGTGTGTATTTAAGGGTGCTGTCAGTTTCAGCTAGAGTTTGGTGATAAAGTTATAGTTGGTATGCAGAAAACTAAACAAATGGGGAAAAGGGCAGTTAATTCCAGGAAAATAGTTCGAATGATGAAGAATATAACATTACAGTATGTTAATAGCTCAACTCTGAAGAATTTTTATATATTCACTTCGTAAAATCTAATGTTAATTTATCCAAAATTTGCATTAAAACTTGGTTGGGAAGATGAGTAGGGAGGTGAAATGTATGTTGGGGAGCAGATATAAGAGCTAAATCCATATTTTCCAAGGGAGGATTCAAATTGATAATACCTAAAATGAAAAAACAGTGGCATAAGTATTATTTAGAAATTTTAAAGTAGGGCTGGGCGCAGTGGCTCACGCCTGTAATCCCAGCACTTTGGGAGGCCGAGGTGGGTGGACATAAGGTCAGGAGATCGAGACCAGCTTGGCCAACATGGTGAAACCCTGTCTCTACTAAAAATACAAAAATTAGCTGAGCGTGGAGGCGTGCGCCTGTAATCCCAGCTACTCGGGAGGCTGAGGCAGGAGAACTGCTTGAACCCGGGAGGCGGAGGTTGCAGTGAGCCGAGATCGCACCATTGCACTCCAGCCTGGGTGACAGGGCAAGACTCTGTCTCAAAAAAAAAAAAAAAGAAATTTTAAAGTAAATGACTTTTAAAAAGACAGATAAAAGTAGTTGCACCTAAGGAACAGAAATCGGAGGTGGGGTTTATTAATAATACGTTTAAAATTATGTACAGGCCAGGTGCAGTGTCTCACAGCTGTAATCCCAGCACTTTGGGAGGCCAGGGGGAAGGATAATCTGCATCCAGGAGTTTGAGACCAGTCTGGGCAACGTGGCAAGACCCTATCTCTACAAAAAAATAAAAAATAAGCTGGGCATGGCAGCATACACCTATGGTCCCAGCTACTCTGGAAGTGAGGCAGAAGGATTGCTTGAGCTCAGGATGGTAAGGCTGCAATGAGCCATGATTGCATCACTGCACTCCCACCTGGGTGACAGAGTGAGATCCTATCTCAAAAAAAGAAAAAGAAAAGAAAAACAAAAATACAGTTATGTACATTATTAAATTTGGGGGAAATAAAGGTGGTGGGGAGTTAGGTGAGACCAGATTGTGCAGAGCCACACAGATTTGGGTTGCTGGTGTGGAGACCTGGGAGGCTGGTTTTACCACTCACTGTGATGAGGATAAAAATGAAGGATAGATTTGGGAAGTGATTTGCCCTGCCTACCCTGCCCCATCCCCTGAGACTGGTAAGATATACTTGTGAATTAAAAAAAAAAAATTCTTCCAGACTCAGTGGCTCACCCCTGTAATCCCAACACTTTGGGAGGCCAGGGTGGGTGGATCACCGGAAGTCAGGAGTTCGAGACCAGCCTGGCCAATGCAGTGAAACCCTGTCACTACTAAAAATAAAAAATAATAATAATAAAAAATTAGCTGGGCATGGTAGCAGGTGCCTGTAGTCCCAGCTACTCTGGGGGCTGAGGCAGGATAATTGCTTGAACCTGCAAGGTGGAGGTTGCAGTGAGTCAAGATCGCACCACTGTACTCCATTTTCTGTATTTTCTGTTTGTTTGTTGGGGTCAGGGGAACAAACATAAATTTCTTTAAAGCTAACAAGTTTATAATAGCAGCTGGGACAACAAAGAACAACCACAGCTAAGGGGTGGTTGGAGCTCTGAAACAATAAGGAAGTAGTTCCAAATATTTTTTATAACTTGTTCCCAACAGTTGAAAGAACATTTACCCTCTCTAAATACGTATTCATTTACCTATCATATGCTGAACCATATGTATATTATGAAACAGATAAAATGAACATTTTAAGGCATGGGATAGATGAGGATATTAAAAATGAATTGCCAGGCTGGACATGGTGGCTCATTGCCTGTAATCCTAGCATTTTGGGAGGCCAAGGCCAGAGGCTTGCTTGAGGCCAGGAGTTCAAGACCAACCTGGCCAACATATAGTGAGACCCCATCTCTATTTTTTTATTTAAAAAAATTAAAATAAAAAATGAACTGCCAAATGCAGCAACTTTATGTTATGACTTCATAGTGTCATTAGCAAATATCTTATGGTACTATATATTTAGAGCCATGCACCTCATTTAGCAGTAGTAGATTTAACCAATATTTTAAATAGTTTTCTTGATAAATCTGCTTCCCCCCACCCCAGCTTCTTTTCAAATCAGATACACTTTTCATCTTTTTTTTTTTTTTTAAAAACCCATGGCTAACAACATTTAGAGTGTTAGGTCTCCTATTTTTTGATATTAATTTAGGCTTACATTAGTTTTACAATAAACATAATTTTTTGCAAGAATTTTTTTATCTTTTATTTTTAATTTTGTGGGTACATTGTAGATGTAATATTTATGGGATACATCAGATGTTTTGATACAGGCATGTAATGCATTATAATCACATCATGGAAAATGGGGTATTCGTTCCCTCAAGCATTTATCCTTTGTGTTACCGACAGTCCAATTATACTCTTTAATTATTTTTAAATATACAATTATTATTCACTGTAGTCACCTTGGAGTGCTATCAAATACTAGGTCTTATTCATTCTTTCTCTTTGTACCCATTAACCCATCCCTACTGCCCCTTTATCCCCCACCTCTCTGCCACACTATTCTTCCCAGCCTCTGGTAACCATCCTTCTACTCTCTCTGTCCATGAATTTAATTGTTTTGATTTTTAGATCACACAAATAAGTGAGAACATACGGTATTTGCCTTTCTGTGCCTGGCTTATTTTACTTAACATAATGATCGCCAGTTCCATCCATGTTGTTGCAAATGACAGGATCTCATTTTTTATGGCTGAATAGTACTCCATTGTGTGTATGTACCACATTTTCTTTATCCATTCTTCTGCTGATGGACATATAGATTGCTTCCAAATCTTAGCTATTGTGATCTGGTCTGCAACAAACATGAGAGTGCAGATATCTCTTCGATATTACTGATTTCCTTTATTTTTGGCATATACCCAGCAGTGGGATTGCTAGATCATATGGTAGCTCTATTTTTAGTTTTTTGAGGAACCTCCAAACTGTTCTCCATAGTGGTTGTACTAATTTAGAGTCCCACCAACAGTGTATGAGGGTTCCCTTTTCTCAACATCCTCACCAGTGTTTGTTATTGCCTGTCTTTTGGATAAAAACCATTTTAACTGGGGTGAGATGATATCTCATTGTAGTTTTGATTAGCGTTTCTCTAGTGATCAGTGATGTTGAGCACCTTTTCATATCCCTGTTTGTGATTTGTATGTCTTCTTTTGAGACATAACGAGTCTATTCAAGTCTTTTGCCCATTTTGCCATAACCAGATTATTAGGTTATTTTTTATAGAATTGTTTGAACTCCTTATATGTTCTGGCTGTTAATCTCCAGTTTGCAAATATATTCTCCCTTTCTATGGGTTGTCTTTTCACTTTGTTGATTGTTTCCTTTGCTGTGCAGAAGCTTTTAAACTTGATTTGGTCCCATTCGTTCATGTTTGCTTTGGATCTGTGCTTGTGGGGTATTGCTCAGTAAATTTTAGTCCTGGAGATTTTCTCCAGTGTTTTCTTGTAGTAGTTTCATAGTTTGAGGTCTTAAAGTCTTTAATCCATTTTGATTTGATTTTTGTATATGGTGATAGATAGGGGTTTAGTTTCATTCTTTTGCATATGGATATCCAGTTTCCCCAACACCATTTATTTAAGAGACTGTCTTTTCCCCAGTTTATGTTCTGTCACCTTTGTCAAAAATGAGTTCACTGTAGGTGTGTGGATTTGTTTCTGGGTTCTCTATTCCATTCCATTGGTCTGTGTATCTGTTTTTGTGTTTTGTATCTGTGTAATACCATGCTGTTTTGGTTAGTAAAGCTATGTGGTATATTTTGAAGTCAGATAATGTGATTCCTCCAGTTGTGTTCTTTTTGCTAAGGATAGCTTTGACTATTCTGGGTTCTTTGTGGTTCCATATCAATTTTAGGGTTTTTTTTCTATTTCTATGAAGAATGTCGTGGATATTTTGATAGGGATTGCATTGAGTCTGTAGATTCCTTTGAAGTGTGGACGTTTTAACACTATTGATTCTTCCAGTTTATGAACATGAAATATCTCCATTTTTGGTGTCCTCTTCAATTTCTTTCATCAGTGTTTTATAGTTTTCATTATAGAGATCTTTCACTTCTTTGGATGAGTTAATTTCTAGGTATTTTATTTGTGGCTATTGTAAATGGGATTACTTTTTAATTTTCTTTTTCAGATTGCTTACTCTTGCACATAGAAATGCTACTGATTTTTGTATGTTGATATTGTGTCCTGCAACTTTACTAAAATTGTTTATCAGTTCTAACTGTTTTTTAGTGGAGTCTTTAGTTTTTTCCCAAATATAAGATCATCTCATCTAGAAACAAGGATAATATGACTTCTTCCTTTCCAATTTGGATACCCTTTATATCTTTCTCTTATCTGATTGCTCTAGCTAGAACTTCCAGTACTATGTTGAATAACAGTGGTGACAGTAGGCATCTTTGTTGTGTTCCAGATCTGAGAGGAAAGCCTTTCAGTTTTTCCCCATTCAGTATGATACTAGCTGTGGGTATGCTGTATATGGTTCTTATTATGTTGAGGTATATTCCTTCTATATCCAGTTTATTAAGGGTTTTTATCATGAAGCAATGTTGAATTTTATCAAATGCTTTTTCAGCATCAATTGAAATGATCATATTGTTTTTATTTTTCATTCTGTTAATATGATGCATCACATTGATTGATCTGCATATGTGAAACCATCCTTGCATCCCAGGGATAAATCCCACTTGGTCGTGATGAATGATCTTTCTAATGTGTTGTTGAATTTGGTTTGCTAGTATTTTAGTTGAGGAGTTTTGCATTAGTATTCATTAGAGATATTGGCCTGTAATTTTTTTTATGTGTCTTTGTCTGATTTTGATATCAGGGTAATACTGGCCTCATAGGATGAGTTTGGAAGCATTGTTTCCTCTTCTATTTTTCAGAAAAGTTTGAGTAGGATTGGTATTAGTTCTTCTTTAAACGTTTGGTAGAATTCAACAGTGAAGCTGTGATGGTTAATATGAGTGTCAACTTGATTGGATTGAAGGATACAAAGTATTGATCCTGGGTGTGTCTGTGAGGGTGTTAAGGAGATTAACATTTGAGTCAGTGGGCTGGGAAAGGCAGACCCACCCTTATTCTGGGTGGACACAATCTAATCAGCTGCCAGCTGGGCTAGAATAAGCAGGCAGAAAAATGTGAAAAGAGAGACTGGCCTAGTCTTCCACCCTATGTCTTTCTCCCATGCTGGATGCTTCCAGCCTTCAAACATCAGACTCCAAGTTCTTCAGTTTTAGAACTCGGACTGGCTCTCCTTGCTCCTCAACCTGCGAATGGCTTATTGTGGGACCTTGTGATCATGTGAGTTAATACTTAATATATGTATTATATATGTATATATGTATATGTGTCTGTGTGTATATATATATTTATACACATATACATTCCATTAGTTCTGTCCCTCTAGAGAACCTGACTAATACAGAAACCATCAGGTCCTGGGCTTTTCTCTGCTGGGAGACTTCCTGTTACAGCTTCGATCTCATTACTTGTTATTGGTCTATTCAGGTTTTGGATTTCATCCTGGTTCAATCTTGGTAGGTTGTGTGTGTCCATTTCTTCTATATTTTCCAATTTATTGGTATATAGTTGCTCATAGTATCCAATAATGATGTGAATTTCTGTAGTATCAGTTGTAATGTCTCCTTTTTCATTTCTGATTTTATTTATTGGATCTTCTCTCTGGCTAAAGTTTTGTCAATATTTTTTAGCTTTTTGAAAAACCAACTTTTTCATTGATCTTTTGTATTATTTTCTTTATTTCAGTTTCATTTATTTCTGCTCTGATCTTTATTTATGTTTCTACTAATTTTGGGTTTCGTTTGCTCTTGCTTTTCTAGTTCTATAAGATGTATCATTAGATTGTTTATTTGAAGTTTTTCCTTTTTTTTGAAGTAGGCAGTTAAAACTATAAAATTCTCTTTTAGTACTGCTTTTGCTGTATCTCATAGATTTTGGTAGGTTGTGTTTCCATTATCATTTGTTTCAAGAAATTTTTAAATTTCTTTCTTAATTTCTTTATTGACCCACTGGTCATTCAGGAGCATTTTATTTAATTTCCATACATTTGTATAGTTTCCAAAATTCCTTTTGTTATTTGTAGTTTTATTCTGTTGTGGTTAGAAAAGATACTTGATATTATTTCAATTTTGTTAATGTTTTAAGACTTGTCTTGTGACTTAATATATGGTCTGTCCTTGAGAATGATCCATGTGCTGAGGAAAAGAATGTGTATTCTGTAGCCATTGGATGAAGTGTCCTGTAAATATGTATTAGATCCATGCGTGCGATCTATAGTGCAGATTAAGTCCAGTATTTCTTTGTTGATTTTCTGTCTGGAAGATCTATCTAATGCTGAAAGTGGGGTGTTTAAGTCTCCAGCTGTTATTTTATTGGGGCCTATCTCTCTTATTAGCTCTAATAATATTTGCTTTATATATCTGGGTGCTCCAATGTTGGGTACATATATATTTAAAATTCTTATATCCTCTTGCTGAATTGACCCCTTTATCATTATATAGTGAACTTTTTTGTCTCTTCTTATAGTTGTTGTCTTAAAATCTGTTTTGTCTGATAAAAGCATAGCTACTCCTGCTCTTTTTTGGTTTCCATTGGCATGGAATTTCTTTCTCCATCCCTTTATTTTCAGTCTATGTGTGTCTTTATAGGTGAAGTGTATTTTTTGTAGGCAACAGATCAATGGGTTTTTTTTCATCCATTTAGCCAGTCTATGTCTTTTGATTGGAGAGTTTAGTCCATTTACATCAATGTTATTGTTGATAATTAAGGACCTACTCTTGCCACTTTGTTATTTATTTTCTGATTGTTTTGTGGTCTTCTTTCTCTCCTTCTTTCTTGTCTTCCTTTAATGAAGGTGATTTTCTCTGGTGATATGATTTAGTTTCTTGCTCTACTTTTGGTGTATCTGTTGTATATTTTTTGGTTTGAGGTTACCATGAGGCTTGCAAATACTATCTTATAAACCATTATTTTGAGCTGATAACAACCTAACCCTATTTGCATAAACAAACAAGCAAAAAAAAATAACTAACAAAAACTCTATGCCTTAACATCGTCTCCCCAACTATTAAACTTTTTGTTGTTTATATCTTATTGTACTGTCTGTGTCTTGAAAAGTTGTTGTAGTTATTATTTTTTATTGGTTTGCCATTTAATTTTTCTACTTAGGATAAGAGTAGTTTACACAAGCAGTTACAGGGTTATAATATTTTTTGTTTTTCTGTGTACTTTCTGATACCAGTGAGTTTTGTACCTTCAGGTGATTACTTATTGCTCATTAATGTCCTTTTCTTTCTGATTGAAGTACTCTCTTCAGCATTTTTTGTAGGACAGGTCTGGTGTTGATGAAATCCCTCAGCTTTTGTTTGTCTGGGGAAATCTTTTTTTTGAGATGGAGTCTTGGTCTGTCACCCAGGCTGGAGTGCAGTGGCACGATCTCTGCTCACTGCAACCTCCGCCTCCTGAGTTAAAGCAATTCTCCTGCCTCAGCCTCCCCAGTAGCTGGGATTATAGGCCTGCACCACCATGCCTGGCTAATTTTTATATTTTTAGTAGAGACGGGGTTTCATCATGTTGGTCAGACTGGTCTCGAACTCCTGACATTGTGATCCACCCACCTCGGCCTCCCAAAATGCTGGGATTACAGGTGTGAGCCACTGCACCTGACCTTGTCTGGGAAAATCTTTATTTCTCTTTCATGTTTGAAGAATGTTTTCACCAGACATACTATTCTAGAATAAAAGTTTTTCTCCTTCAGCACTTTCAATATGTCATGCCCCTCACTCTTGGCCTTTAAGGTTTCCACTGAAAAGTCTACTGCCAGATGTATTGATGCTTCATTGTATGTTATTTGTTTTTTTTATCTTGCGCTTTTAGGATCCATTCTTTAACCTTGATCTTTAGGAGTTTGATTATTAAATGCCTTGAGGTAGTCTTCTATGGATTAAATCTGCTTGGTGTCCTATATAACCTTCTTGTATTTGGATATTGATATCTTTCTCTAAGCTTGGGAAGTTCTTTGTTATTTCCCTTTGAATAACTTTCTACTCCTATCTCTTTTTCTTCCTCCTTCTTAAGGCAAATTACTCTTAAATTTGCCATTTTGAGGCTATTTCCTGGATCCTGTAGGCATGCTTCATTGTTTTTTATTCTTTATTCTTTTGTCTTCTCTGACTGTGTATTTTTAAATAGCCTGTCTTGGAGCTCACTAATTCTTTCTTCTGCTTGATCATTTCTGCCATTAAGAGACTCTGATACAGTCTTCCTTATGCCAATTGCATTTTTCAGCTCCAGAATTTATTTTTGATTCTTTTTAATTATGTCAATCTCTGTTAAATTTATCTGATAGAATTTTGAATTTTCTGTCTTATCTTGAATTTCTTTGAGTTTCCTTAAAAGAGCTATTTTGAATGATCTGTCTGAAAGGTCACCTGTCTCTGTTTCTCCAAGATTGGGTCCCTAGTGCCTTATTAATTCATTTGGTGAGGCCATGTTTTCCTGGATTATCTTGATACTTGTAGATGTTCATCTGTGTCTGGGCATTGAAAAGTTAGGAATTTATTGTAGTCTTCACTGTCTGGGCTTTTATTATCTGTACTTCTTCAGAAGGCTTTCCAGATATTTGAAAGGACTTGGGCATTGTGATCTAAGTTCTATCTGCTTTGGAGGGCACCCCAAGCCTAGTAATGCTGTGGTTCTTATAGACTCATGGAGTTACCACCTTGAACAAGATCTAGGAGAATTCTTTGGATTACCAGGCAGAGACTCTTGTTCTCTACCCTTTTTATCTCCCTAACAAATGGAGTCTCTCTCTGAGTCCTGAGCCATCTAAAGCTAGGGATGGAGTGACACAAGCACCCCTGTGGCTACTACCTCTGTGACTACACTGGGTCAGACCTGAAGTCAGCACAGCACTGGGTCTTGCCCAAGGCCGGCTGTAACTACTCCCTGGCTACTTCCTGTGTCCGCTTATGGCTCTGGGGCTCTATAGTTAGCAGGCGGCAAAGCCAACCAGGCCTGTGTTCTTCCCTCCAGGATGCTGAGTTCCCCCAGGACCCTCCTGGGTCCAGAGGTGCTGTCCAGGAGTCAGGGACTACAATAAAAAACCTTAGAAGTCTACCTAGTGTTCTATCGTACCGTGCCTGAGCTGGCACTCAAATTACAAGATGCAGTTCTTCCCACTCTTCCCTCCCCTCCTCCAAAAGCAGAGGAGACCTTCCCCATGGTCATCACCACCAGAAGCCCATGGGCAGTACTGCCAGACTACCACTATGTTCTCTTAAGGCCCAAGGTCTCTTAAGTCAGCTTGTTATGAAGGTTGTCTGGCCTGAGACTCATCCTTCAGGGCAGTGGGCTCCCTTCTGGCCCACGGAAGGTCCAGAAATGCCATCCAAGAGTCAGCTCTTAGAACTGGGGACTCCAGGAGCCCACTTGTTGCTCCACCCCCCAATAGCCGAGATGAACCTGAAGCCAGCAAGTCTCAGAGGCTCACCCAAGGCCCTAGATACCTGGGTATCTAGGAGCTCACCCAAGTACCTGGGTATCGCTGCTGATTATTCAGTGCCCAAGGGCTCTTCAGTTAGCAGGTGATGAATGCTGCCAGGAATGGGTTCTTCCCTTCAAGGCAGTAGGTTCCCTTCTGGCCCAGGGTGTGCCTAGAAGTGTTGCCCAGGAGCTAGAGCCTGGAACAGAGGCATTATGACTCTGACCCTATCATGCTGTGGCTGAGCCGGTATCCAAGATGCAAGACAAAGTCCTCCCCACTCTTCTTTCTCCTCTCCTCAAGCAGAAGGAAGGGATCTTTTTTGGAGCCACTAGTTGTGCAGCCTGGGGTTAGGGGAAAGGTGATGTCACCACTCCTTTAGCCACCCTGGTAGTTTGGTAGATTGCATGCCCCTCTAGTCCACTGTTTCTGGGCCCAGTTCAGCACTAGGACTCGCCTAGAGTTGCAGTCCTTGTGGCCTAAATTGCCTTTCAAATTCACTTAGACACCCAGAGCACTTTAGCCTGCAGTGGTGAAGTTTGTGGGAACTCAAGTTCCAACCACAAGGACCTGTGATTCCCCTCTGGCTAGGGCTGGTTTAAATGTTCCCTCCGTGGGTGGGCATCAGCTGAATTTGGTTCAGTTTTCCTTTCTGCTCTAACCGGGCAGAACCGTTTACTGCCTCACAATTGCTGTGCTCTCCCTCCCTCAGCATGCAGAAGAGGCACTCTGCGCACCAGGTGGCCACTGCTGGGGCTGGGGGAAGGGTGGTATCAGTGCTTCAGGACTGTTTTTTCTACCTCTTCAGTGCCTCTTTTAGCAATACAAAGTTAAAAGCAGGTAGTGCGAGTGCTCACCTGATTTTTGGTTCTTATGAAAGTGCTTTGCTTACATAGATAGTTGTTAAATTTATGTCCTCTTGTGAGGGGATGATCAGTGGAGGCTTCTCTTCTGCCATCTTGCTCCACCTTCTGGGCTTTTACAAGAATCTTTATGTCCTTTGCCTATTTCGCAAGGGTTATTTCTACGGAAACTAGATGATACATTCTAAAAATGCTTAAGTGGGCCCACATAAACCATAACTGGTGGGAATATGCTGAAAATCAATGGGGGTACCACCATGAACCCCCTAATTTGGGAAACTTGACAATTTCCCCTGGATGTCTCACATACCTAAGTGAAACACAGGCACCTGATGTTTTGTTTTGTTTTATTTACTTGAGACAGGATCTCTTTCTGTTGTCCAGGCTGGAGTGCAGTGGCAAAATCATAGCTCACTGCAGCCTTGAACTCCTATGCTTAAGCGAATCTACTACCTCTGCCTCCCGAGTAGCTGGGACTATAAGCGTCCACCACCACACTGGGCTGATTTTAAAAAGTTTTTGTGGAGACAGAGTCTCACTATATTGTCCAGGCTGGTCTTGAACTCTTGGCCTCAAGTGATCCTCCTGCCTCAGTCTCCCAAAGTGTTGAGATTACAGACATGAGCCACTGTGTCAGTCCCATCAGATGTTACTGACCAAGTGAGGGCCCCTTAGGTGTGATAGGTAACAATTCATATATTAAATCTTGGGAATTCTTTACTTCTCTATTTTCTAAATTAACACAATTAGAAGCCCTAATAGTTTCTTCTCACATACCAGTGAATGGTCTTGCATACGTCCTTGTGCACAAGGACCCCACTTTGGAGACAACTGCAGCAGGGGATAAAAACAACTTTCAGGCCCCTTGTCAAGTAGGGGGATCACATAAGCCAAAGGCAATAGCAGCCTGGGCTGGTTAGCTTATTTGCTGACAAAATACCATCACTGAAACTGGTGTATTCATTTTCCTGGGGCAAAGGTCAAGAGCCTTTTTCTGTTCTCATAGGGGTTTATAACCCCAATAAGGTTAAGAATCACTGATATCTTATTTTGTTTCAAAACTTCAGGCTTCCATTAGACTCTTAGTCATTGTTTTGATAAAGCTGAAATTGCCCTTGATCGTATGATAGCCTTAAACTTAGCCAATGTCACACAGTCCTGATTATTTGTGGAGAGAGTAGGTTTTCTTAATGCCAGCCTCATAGTCCTGATTATCTGTGGAGACAGTAGGTTTTGTTAATACCTGACAGTAGCTTTGTTGTGCCTTCCTCCTGTTTTCTTACCACAGTACCAGTCTCAGCCTTCTTTTCTTTCATTTTCTATTCCAGCATCTCTGGCTTTTATTTAACCCACTGTATGGGTGGCTTTCTATTCTATTTCAGATCTTATTTTTATGCCTTCAAATACTATGCTTTTTTTCTTTGATATTTTGTTCTTTAGTGGTGCCGTTATTAAGCTTATAAAAATCCAGATCATGCATTTCCTATGGGTTAATGAAACATAAATAATTCGTAAGAGCTGTGATTGCTCTTATTTATTTCATGCAATTTCAATTGCATGACAGCCCTGTAGCTGATGGGTCTGTGTAATTTAGATCTTCATTGATTTCTGTTCCTTAAGTGGTTTTACGGTACAGTTACTTTCATTCTCCTGACTTATGTTACCACAAGTTAGCAGCTCTATGCTTTTCTTAAACTGTTGGTGATTTTCATTTGTGATGGAAGTTGCAGTATTTCTGCCATCTGCTGACTTAATTTTTTTGTTTGTTTGTTTTTGTTGTTGTTTGTTTTTGTCCCCCAGGTTGGAGTCCAGTGGCACATTCTCAGCTCACTGCAACCTCTGCCTCCTGGGTTCCAAGTGATTCTTGTGCCTCAGCCTCCTGAGTAGCTGGGGTTACAGGTTTGTGCTACCATGCCCAGCTAATTTTGTATTTTTGGTAAAGACAGGGTTTCGCCATGTTGGCCAGGCTGGTCTTGAACTCCTGTCCTCAAGTGATCAGCCTGCCCTGGCCTCCGAAAGTGCTGGGATTACGGGCATGAGCCACCATGCCTGGCCAGTATTCTTTAAGTGTTTGATTAAATGCCTTGTTTTGCACCACTGTTTCGAGAAAACAACTTCTTCGTCCTTCAGTTCAGTGTTTCTCACCCAGAGGCTGTGTATGTGTGTTGGGGGGTGGGAGGGAGTGGGGGGGTAGTTTCTATGGCTTTATTCTCAAGGGCCTGAGAATTCAGTGTACACCATTTCATATACTCTTTTTATTAAATGAAAAAGCATATTTTGAGTCATCAGAAGGGATGCTTTAGCAACACTGATCCACTACAGTGATAGCAGTTAACACTAAATTCAGTACTGCTGAAACATGCCCACAGGGGCTTCTTATAGGCATGTTCTCAGGAGATCTGAAAGTTCATGTTTGAGGATGTTGCTCTCAGGCACAGTTAAGATGCACCTTTTTCTTGGAAATGCCTCCCTCAATGCACCCAGTCACATGCCCCCTAGCACTTACCACATCGTCTATTATGACTCTTATGGGCTTTCCCACCAGCTCTCTCACCCCTCTCTCCAGAGTCAGAACTCTGCTTCCGTAATATTTACTTATTTTACAGCATTCACGGAACTCTTTAATAATTATGCATTGACAAGTCTTTCTCTCCTACTGGACACTAAGCATGTGCAGTTCAGGGTTATTCAGCCTTGTGTACCCAGCACAGTGCTTGCTCCACGGACTAAGTGCTCATTAAGTTGGTCAAGTTGAGTCAAGAGGTGAGTGTGTCAGGCTCAGGACAAACACATGTTTAAGGCCTTCACATTCTTTTGAAATGAGACTCATTGTGGTGATTGCTTTTTCATTTCTTTTTTTTTTTCTTTTTTTTTTTTTTTTGAGGCAGAGTCTTACTCTGTCGTCCAGGCTGGAGTGCAGTGGTGCCATATTGGCTTACTGCAACCTCTGCCTCCCAGGTTCAAACAATTCTCTTGCCTTAGCCTCCGAAGTAGCTGGGATTACAGGCATGTGCCACCACACCTGGCTAATTTTTGTATTTTTAATAGAAATTGGGTTTCACTGTGTTGGTCAGGCTGGTCTCAAACTCCTGACCTCAGGTGATCCACCTGCCTCTGCCTCCCAAAGTGCTGGGATTATAGGCGTGAGCCACCATGCCCAGCCACCTCTGGAACTTCTGACTGTCCAACTTCAAGTTAGGGTTCCCATGACTCCCTCTTTGGGTTTGAATAATTTGCTAGGGAGGCTCACAGAACTCAGGGAAACACATTTACTGGTTTATTGTAAAGGATGTTACAAGGGATACAGTGAAGAATACATGAGGTAAGCTATGGGGAAGGAGTGTAGAGCTTCCGTGCCCTCCCCGGGTACAACACCCTCCAGGAACTGCCATGTGTTCCGGAAGCTCTCCCAACCCTGTCCTCTTGGGCCTTTTATGGAGACTTTATTGTATAGGTATGACTGACAACCATGTAGAAATGTGACTGGACAAAAAGGGTATGAACAAACACTAATAGACTGAATGAGGGAAACCCAGCAAGGCCTGTCTGTTCAGATCCTTCTGGCCTCTCTGTGCAGCCTTCCTTCTTCCAGGGTTTGGGGCAGGACCCCTTCTGAAATGGGAGTCTTGTGACCTACAATCAGACAGGGTAGGTCAGAGAATTTTTTTATGGCTGGCTCCTACACAGCAAGGTGGGGAAGATGCCTGTCTTTGGGACAAGAAGGAGCAGGTTAAAGGAGATCAGGAGAAGGTCAGAGAGATTGTTTTCTGAGGCCTGCTCATGAGGCCTTAAGGCGCCTCAACATTATAACAAAAGCTATGGGAGTTATGAGCTAGGAGCTGCGGACAAAAACCAACATGTATGTATGTCATAATATCACAGATGGTAAGCATGGTTATTTTCTAATGTGTCTGATTTCCAATATGCTTAGTCCTGTTTCTGTTTTTAGTCTGTTTTATGTCACTTGGTTTCCTCATATGCTTAGTTATATTTAACTACCTGTTTGTCATTGTGTTTTATAAGTTATTTGTTAGAGTGCCAAGTCTTAGGATGAACCTAAGACACAGAGTTCTGTGGGTGTTTCCGGGGATATGAAGAACAGTTCCAGTCTGGGTCCTCCAGAACCAAGCAGGCCCACAGTTTGAAGTTCCCTGGCTCACCCAGGTGTAAGGCTCAAAGGTTTATGAGCCTTATTTCATCATGGCCTGGTTTATGGGCATTCTTCATCAGGATGGGTCTATTTTTAAATTTCCTTTGTCTTTTCTTTGATTTGGAACCACTCTGGCCTTCTCTGTAGTCCTATAAATTTGAGGACAGGCAGTTTTGATGCCTTTGGGCCTAGAATCTTGGCTCTCTTGTTCCCCTTTCCTGAGGCCACAGAACGGAAGCTGAGTGTACTTGAATGGTGGCAACTGGCTGTTACTCGTGTAGGTATCCCCCAAGAATGACCCAGGAGTTCTTGCTGTCCTTAACTCTTCAATCTTTTAAAGGTACTTCTTCACCCACCTCAAGAAGAATGTATTGTATCTAGGATTTTTCTTTTCCTTCCTTCCCTCCCTCCCTCTCTCCTTCTCTCCCTTCTTCCTTCCTTCCCTCCCTCTCTCCCTTCTTCCTTCCCTCCCTCCACTACTTTCTCTCTCCTCCCTCCCTCTCTCCTTTTTCTCCTTCCCTCCCTCCCTCCCTCTCTCTTTCCCTCCTTCCTTCCCTTCTCTTCTTCTCTCCCTCTTTCCTTGCTTTCTCTCTTTCTTTCCTCTTTTCCTTCCTTTCCAGCAGGATGGTTCTGAATAACTTAGCCCACTAATCCTAGAAACAGGAGATTTAAAAATCTATTTAGAAATAGTAAATTATTAACAACTGACAATAAGCCTTAAAATGGGCATCCCCTTTTAGGATTCTTTTAGATTTGTCAGTCAAGGCAGATAACATAGATCATCAGTCAGTATAAAAATACGTCACTTACATATTTCCAGTAAACAGATCCTTAAAAAATGACCCACAAGTATAAAACCTTTCCAAGAAATGAGTAACTTGAATGATTAGCCTAACTTACTAGAATTTATTCTTTACCCTTACCATCAAGATACTTCCTAAGGCAAGAAGTCAAACTCAAACTGGCTTAAGCCACAAAGGGTATTTGTTGACTCAAATGGAAAGACTTGGGATGGATTACTTCAGGAATAGCTGGATCCAGGAATTCAAATATTGTCATTAGGCATAGTGTCTGTCTACCTGATCTTCAGTCTCTGACAAGCTCTCCTTTGGTGGTGAGATGGATTTTAGGAACTCCGGACTCACAGTCTATGCTTGAAGTCAATGATCTCCAAACTTTGTTGATTATGTACCCAACAGTAAAAGTTGAGCATAATAGTCCCAATGTGTATATATTTCTTTATATATGATATGCTACTGGATACTACTTTTATGTGTTATTTAATGTATATTCTTTGTTATGGTGTACATATGCTGTAAGTTATATTGCTGTGTTGTATGTATATTCTATGTTGTACTAATTATGGAATTCAATTTTTAGTTTTTAATATAAATAATAAAATAGAAATACTAATATTTTTTATACTCCCAATGGATTGTTTTCTGCACCCCACTTTGGGGACTACAATAACAGTCCTGTGAACCATGTCTCATTGGTTCTTTTTGGCCTACCTTGAGTCATGTGCCCATTCCTGAGTCCAGAGTCCTTGAAATAGTAAAAGCAAAATTTTATTAATATAAAGTGACAAATATCTGAGTAGGCTTAAATAGAAAGATGCTATTTATCTTTTTGAAGCTATTTATATTCTGGAATCATATAATCACTGATATTTTATCCAAAAAAGGAGTCATAGTCCTTCTCTCAGTACAGAGTTACAGAACAAAGATTCTCTTCTTCCATAACAATCTAATTCCGTTTGTTTATACTAATTTTCTGTAATGTCGTACCTGGAGTATCATGAAAATGTCCTGTCTGGTTTTTGTTCATATACTCACTCACAATTAATACACACACACTCACACAAACATAAACATACATACTTTCTGTAGTGACAGATGAATGCTCTATGTTAAGATGTAGGAATTGATGAGTCTTGTAAGTAAAATCCAATTTTTATAATTCTTGAGATTGACCATTTTGTTTTTTTTATTTTGTTTTTAAATTTTAATTTTTTTGAGAGGGAGTCTCACTCTGTCACCCCGGCTGGAGTACAGTGGCGTGACCTTGGCTCACTGCAACCTCCACCTCCTGGGTTCAAGCGATTCTCCTGTCTCAGCCTCCCGAGTAACTGAGATTACAGGTGCCCGCCACCACACCCAGCTAATTTTTGTATTTTAGTAGAGATGGGGTTTCACCGTGTTGGTCAGTCTGGTCTCGAACTCATGACCTCAAATGATCCGCCTGCCTCGGTCTCCCAAAGTGCTGGGATTACAGGTGTGAGCCACCACGTCTGGCCGAGATTGGCCATTTTGAACAAGATGGGTGACTGTGTGGAAAGGTAGGAGGTAGAAGGTCTGGAATAATTTTTCATGTAATTTTAGAAATGGGAGAACCTCCCTGCCATAACTAGAGTTGCTTTTTTATTTTGTGTTCATAAAGAGGCTTTTCAGTATATGACATGCCATATGTACCAACTCAAGTTTAGGGAGAGCAAGTTACTTCAAAAGGAACTGAGGGAGAGGCTTTCCTGGATATTTAAAATTAATCTTCTGTGGCAGAAATGCAATGGCACATCGTGATTCTGAGATGAAAGAAGAATGTCTAAGGGAAGACCTGAAGTTTTACTTCATGAGCCCTTGTGAAAAATACCGAGCCAGACGCCAGATTCCATGGAAACTGGGTTTGCAGATTTTGAAGATAGTCATGGTCACCACACAGGTAACTTATCTTATTATTTCATTTAGTTTTTCCCTTACCACAAGACAAAACTCTTTTCATGTGTTCTGTACTTGACTTTTGTTCTGAAAAGCCCACACTCAAGTTCATAAAACTAAAATTGACTCTGAAGAGCAGAGGGTAGGTTGAAGTTCTGTTTAGAAGACAACCTTGTCTTAGTAAGAGATCCTGAGGGCCTCTCTGTACAGATTCTATAAATGCTGAATAAATGTAGATCTGTGGGGAAGGGTTTCTATATCTGAGTGACACACATTTGTGTTCTGGAACTCTCTATTAAGCACAGCTTATTCAAATATACTTCCAAAATCTGCATTTTTTGTCTTCAGACTTATAGAATCCTAAGTTTTCCTTTTATCATACCAGTGTGCTCTATCTAAGTAAATACTGATCCCAGGCGCTATCGGGATTATACAAAAGCTACATTTAGACCTTTTGTTCAAGTTCGTATTATTGAGCTCTTTATTACCAGTATCAAAACAGCCATCAGAGTTTTCCTCTAGTTTTGGGGCCTGTATTGCTGAACCAGTATTGGGGAGGCTTCTCTGTAGGTTAGGGGTCCCTAACCCCTGGGCCACGGACCTGTTAGGAACCAGGCTGCACAGCAGGAGGTGAGTGGTAGGCAAGGGAGCAAAGCTTTATCTGTTTTTTTAGCTGCTCCCCATGGCTTGCAGTACTGCCTGAGCTCCACCTCCTGTCAGATCAGTGGTGGCATTAGATTCTCATAGGAATGCAAACCCAATTGTTAACTGCACATGCGAAGGATCTAGGTGCGGCTCCTTATGAGAATCTAATGCCTGATGATCTGTCACTGTCTCCCACCACCCCTAGATGGGACCTTCTAGTTGCAGGAAAACAAGCTAAGGGCCCCCACTAATTCTACATTATGGTGAGTTGTATAATTGTTTCATTATATATTATAATATGGTAATAATAGAAATAAAATGCACAACTAGTGTAATGCACTTGAATCATCCTGAAACCATTACCCACCGCTCCCCCCCCTACTCCTGCCCCACTCCAGTCCCTGGAAAAATTGTCTTCCACAAAACCAGTCCCTGGTGCCAACAAGATTGGGGATCATTGCTGTAGTTAACCATATTTGAAACACACGCCCTTTTAAACTGATTGGGGATATTTGGCTCTATTGGCAAATAATCATTCTGTTATCAGTGTAGAGGTGTGTAAAGATGTTATTTCTAGAACATAAAAATAAATACTTAAAAATACCTTTAGTTTTAGAAATGGGAGAAGGTCCCTGCCATAACTAGAGTTGCTTCTTTATTCTGTGTTCATAAAGAGGCTTTTCAGTATATGACATGCCATATGTACCAGCTCAAGTTTAGGGAAAGCAAGTTACTTCAAAAGAAACAACAAGGTTGAGATGCAGAGACATTGTTAAATGTGTATGCTTATTGTTAGCTTATTTCATTCTTTGTTTTGAAGTTTTGGTCTTGGCAACCAATAAAATAGATACATTGATACATTGTTAGTATTACTTGGAAGGAGAAGAAATAATGTCCCCTTTTTTCAGTTGGTTAATTTTAATTGTTTCCCAAAATCTTTTCTTGCTAAACCAACTTCCTTCAATTATTTGATCTATTAACGTTACTAAAATTCTAATTTACCCAGGCATAAAATATCATTGCCATCTGTATTAGTGTGTTCTCCCATTGCTGTAAAGAACTACTTGAGACTGGGTAATTTATGAAGAAAAGATATTTAATTGACTTAGTTCTGCAGGCTGTACAAGAAGCATGGCTGGTGAGGCCTCAGGAAACTTACAATCATGGGGGAAGGTGAGGAGGAAGCAGGCACATCTTCGTATGGCAGAGCATGAGAGAGAGCAAAGGGGAAGGTGATACACACTTTTAAACAACCAGATCTCATGAGAACTCACTCACTATCATGAGAACAGCAAGGGGGCTGTCTACCCCCATGATCTAGTCACCTGTCACCAGGAGGCCCTTCCTGCAACATTGGGGATTACAATTCGACTTGAGATTTGGCCAGGGACACAAATATAAACCATATCACCATCTTGGATTTACCTTCTTTTTCCTGATACCTACTAAATCTTATTGATTCTTCCTTCAAAACTGCATCTATTTATGTTTTCCCATACTCACTATCTTCTCTCTAGCACAGACTCTTTAGTTAATGAAAAATAAATGTGAAGCATCTCATATTGTGGGCCTTCTGTTGGGAATACAACTGTGACTGTATTACCAGTGCTGCTGACAGCTAACAGTTAGCTTAGTGTTTGCCATGTCCTAGGCACAATAAATGTTTTATGTACTTCAACTCATTTCATCCTCATTGCAATCCTGTGAGGTAGGTCCAATTATAATCCCCTTTTTATGGATGAAGAAACTGGAGCAAAGGGAGTTAAGTAATTTGCTTACAATCCTTCAGTTAGTAAGTGACAGAACTGGGATTTGTGCCTGGGCAGTCTGGCTCTGGAGTCTGTACTCTTCTCAGACTGTTTCTATTCTAGATATAGGTCCTGTCCTCAGAGTTTGCAGTGTTGGAATATAGATAAGTTAATTAGGCAGCTTCTAGCTTTGTCTTATGCCTACCTTTCTTATCCATATACATTCGATGCTAATATCAGCTTAATTTTTTGTAGAATAGACTTTATTGTGTCACTCTCCTGTTCAGAAACTCCTATAAAACCCTACTTCCCAAGAAGAAAATTTCACCTCTCTAGCCAGGAATTCAAAGAGTTCTAGTCTCCTTCAACTTGTCTTTCCAACAAGTTTTCATCTACTATTTCCTACCCAAATCCCAGCCAGACAGGCCAACCCAATGATTCTTTTCCACATCTTGTTTGTTCCTCCAAGTCCGGGGTGATTCTTTTTCTCCCTCACCTTTCAGGTACTATTTGAAGTCCCATCTCTCCCACTGGGCCTTGCCTGACCATCCAGCACATGGTTTTCTTTGGTACTTCTTCCTGTCTACATGACTAATTTTATTTTTTATTATTTTTTCAAGATGGGGTCTCTCTGTGTCACCCAGGCTAGAGTGCAGTGGCACAATCATAGCTTACTGCAACCTTGAACTCCTGGGCTCAAGAGATCTTCCCACCTCAGCCTCTTAAACAGCTGACTAAAGGCACATGCCACTGCACCTGGCTTTTTATTTTATTTTTGTAGAGATGGGGTCTTGCTTTGTTGCCCAGACTTGATTTGAACTTGTGGCTTCAAACAGTCCTCTCGCCTTGGCCTCCCAAAGGGCTGGGATTACAGGCATGAGCCACTGTGCCCAGCCTACTAATTTTACTTTAAATAACAAAATATTTCTGGGAACTGTAGTTTACTTTTCATGTGGGCCTACCCTGTTTCCCCAATAAAATTGGGAAGGATTAAACTTTTGTTTCCATATAGGATCATTCTAACAAATTTTGCTATTTGGGTGATATCTAATTGGAGCAGATTTCTTGATTACCTTTCCTTGCATAATATCTCACTTTTCCCTCCCTCTCTTTTTCTGTCTTTTTGTGTTCCATCCTCAAGTCTAATGGGATGGGTATGAGGACTGATGAGAAAGAAAATTTTTTTAAAATTCCTGCTCTGAATTCTGCAGTAATTTATAATCTTGAGGGAGGTGTCTACATTCTTTTGCTAGTTCTACTCTTTCTCTCCCATATCCTTTGTACATAATTAGAGCAGTATCTTGTTTTTACCTGGTACAGAATATTTTATCCTACATTGATTTCATAATGAGGTCTTAAATTCACAGTCTTTGCCAGACTACACTTATAAGTAATTATTTTTCTGTCTTGTATCATACTCTCAGCAAATCTTAATGTCTAATTAGTGGGACTAGGATGCATTTTGCTGTCAATGCCTTTTAAAAAAACCCAGTCATTTGGCCAATACCATCTTCCCTTACTCTTACTCTGCAGGGAGTGTTTGGTTCTGTCATAACAAGAAAGGGACTTCGCAGTTTCCTCCCAACCTTCCCCAATGCTGGGCCATATATTTTTATCTTGGCTTGTTCTATGAATAGAATGGAGGAAATTTCTTGCTCCTGATGCCAGATAGGGGAGGTTCCAAGCAGAGATTACAGCAGAGTCCTCTCATCCCCAAAGCTGAGTTTTGATGAGCTTTGAGTTTAAGGTTGTGGCTTCAAATATCAGCAAACTATATACCACTTTCATGGTCAGTTTTTTCATTCCCTAGTTTACATTTTTTTGTATTTCTTTAGCTTCACTATTAATGTGGGAGGAATGGGTCTAATATCCCTGCCTCTAGAGTTAAATTGGCAGCATTTCAGTTTAAGAGGTTGTGGGGCCAAGAGGTTGAGAGAACAAACAGACTCTAGAATCAAACAGACCTGGGTCCAGATCCTTACTCTAACATTTTCTGGATATTCCAACCTGGATAAATTACTTGACTTCAGATTGCATATGTATCAAATGGGATTATATTCATCAGCTGATTCAGTGTTTGACATTGTGATGGGCATTATTTCATTTCCTGAGTATATAATAGCAGGGAAAAAGGAAAAACATTCCTGTCCTTGCGGAGCCCAGTGTAATAATAGGGTGTTGAGAATTAAATGAGAAATAATAATTATAAATTTTAGCACAATGCCTGGTTCTCAACAGATAAGAGTTGTTATTCCGTACCATGCAGTGTTGTTCTTTTCCACGTTGTATCCCAGCTTGGCTTAGAGTAAGCACTCAGCAAACTTTGATTGAAGAACTTCATTCATGTGCAGTGTGTGTACCAGTTTTTTCATATGTGTCAGTAGTTTTAATAAAACTTTGAAGCAATCATGTATGTGTTGCTTCCCTGGTTTACATTTTAGCTTTCAAGAGCAACATGACCTTTTCTGGCTTCTCCTACCGGCACCATTGACAGACATCACATGCTTAGAAGAACTTATAACCTTCTGTTGCTTAATTTTCAGCACAAGCTGGATGATGTGGGACTTCTTATCTGATGTTTTCCTTAGAGTAGCTGTTTTAGCAGTTGCACAACCCTTTGACATGGCATTTGAGGAATGTGACATGGTGAGACTCAAATGCTGAACAGTAGCATCTGTGTACATTCTCAAGCGATAGTTGCCTTTCCTAATTTTGAAAAGCTAGCACTTAAGTTCATTATAAGACGCATCCCAAAGAACTTTTTTAGCAGAAGGAAGTTGTTTTTATAGCATAACACAGATGACTTTGGAATTAGACTTGGCTTCCATTCTGGTGACTTGGGCAATTTAATGAGGCTAAATCTCAGGTTGCACATATGTAAAATGGAATAACAGTAGTAACATTTTCATAGACCGCTTGGGGTAAATGAGGCACTGCATGTAAAGCAGTTAGCACAGTACCTGGCATATAATAATTGCTGAAAATGGTGATTATTTTTCCTAATTGTTTAGTATTTTTTAAAACAACAAAATATAAAAGCTAAAAAATGTAAACCATGAAAAAACCTTATGCCTGTATGTTGTTTGCATATGCAAATTAATATTAGCTATTTTACTTTATTTTTTTAGAGACAGGTCTTGCTATATTGCCAAGGCTAGCCTTGAACTCCTGGGCTTAAGTGATCCTCCCACCTCGGCCTCCCAAGCAGCTGGGACTACAGCCACAGGCCACCTCACCCAGCTAAATTAACATTAGTTTTATCTGAATTGTTCAGAATTGTATCTTGTATATTATTGTTCAGATGTATCATATTGAACCATGGAATGACAACAAATAACAGAACTGTCAGGTTCATCTAGTTACACTTGCTAATTTTACATAGGAAGAAAACAGTCCCAAAATTTGGTGGCTTAGTTGAGTGAGGACTTGGAGCAAACTTTCTAGTCTCATTGTTTTATAAGGCAGCTGAAGAAATCACTTAGGGAGGTGGGGAAAGGTGTGTGGGACAGGGCTTATAGAGATTTGACTACCGTCACTGCCTGTGTATGTATGTGAGAGAGACAGAGAGGACGCACGTGAGAGAGTGTGAATGTGCGTGTGAGAGTGCGTGTGTGATGAGGTATGTGTGTAGCTGTGTGTGTAGTTTCCTAGGTTTTGTGTAAACTTTTGGTGCTGACTAATTTCCTCCATTTATTGGGTTCCAAGAAGAAAACTTTCACTTCTGGTGAAGAGAGCCCTTGGGTGCCTAAATTCTGCCAGAATACAGTGAAAGGGAGAATAAGTGGGCATTTTTTCAGTAGGTGGATGCTTGGTGACAATGAATGGGTTTGACATCATACAAGTAAAGCATGCTCTGTTATTCTTTCATGTGCTTTGATACTGTAGAATTTGTGAGGGAAACTCTCAGGTGTAAATTTTATACAGAATTCTTGCAGAGCTGAATTAATTGAATTCTTTTGACAACTATTACCTCCTAGCTGGAGTAAGTTTTTATGTAGGCTACTTTTCAAAAAACACTTTTAAAAGCCATATGTAAAACATAGTTGTGATTTTAAAAAATACTACAATTTCTAAATCTTAAATCAATACAGTGAGTTACTGCTTTACTAAGTAATTGATTTTGAAAACAATTAACTTGAAATCCAAATATAAGAAAAATGGATTGAGACTTAGCTGATTTGGATTCTTTCTTTCTTAATGAAAGGCCAGTAGAGTCAGTAGTCATTGGGAGCAGTAGTCTCTTCTAATTTTATGCTACTTTGAATTGCTGGTGTAGCTTGATGAGGTTATTCTTCTGTGGGACTTGTATTTTGACATTGATGCTATTAGTATAAACCAAAAAAAATTGATATTATTTTCTGATGTTTATAGGTAATGGTTGATGATAGTGAGAAGACATTTGCCTCCCCTGATAAATGGTGTAATTCATGTATTTCTATTTTATTTTATTTTTTAGCTTGTTCGTTTTGGTTTAAGTAACCAGCTGGTGGTTGCTTTCAAAGAAGATAACACTGTTGCTTTTAAGCACTTGTTTTTGAAAGGATATTCTGGTACAGATGAAGATGACTACAGCTGCAGTGTATATACTCAAGAGGATGCCTATGAGAGCATCTTTTTTGCTATTAATCAGGCAAGTGTTTTGTTGTGAATGACCTATACTTTAACAATGTATTGATACTTGGCCTTGTCTTAGCAAACAAACAAAAATTATACACATGTTAAAATATTCTAATGTAAGTTTTGCAGTCTGCCAAAAAATGTTTATTGCTATTTCTGAAGCTACATTTCTACACAAAAGAGTTCGCCTATTTTGACTTTTTAAAAAATATTTATCTTTTTAATTTATCACTTCATACCTACTGCTTTTGGAAAATTACCCCAGATGAAATAGCAAGAGTAGATTTTTAATCTCAGAAGGCTTGATGAAAGCTTAATATAAAATCAAAGATTCCAGCCTGGCATAGTGACTCATGCCTGTAATCCAGGCACTCTGGAAGGCTAAAGTGGGTTGATCCTTTGAGTCCAGTCTGGGCAGCATTGTGAAACCCCATCTCTACAAAATAAATAAATAAGTAAATAAATAAAAAAATCAGGGATTCTGTGGCCTTAATTGTGATGTTTTAGCATTAATAACCCTAGCTGAATCTTAAGAATATGGAATATAAAATAGTTGTATCTAGACAGGTATGAGAAAGCAGATTAGTAGACTTGAAGAAATAATTTAGGAAAGAGAAACTGTTCCTGCTCTTTTTCATTCATTCAATAAATATTGAAGTATCTAATATGTAGCAGGTGTTATTCCAGACATTGAGGATGCATCAGTGAATAAAACAGACAAAGCACCTTCCTTTATAGAGCTTAATTCTGGAACGAAGAGCTAGACAAAAAGAAGTGAAATGTGTAATATCAAATGCTGGCTCCCTGAGAATACCACACAAAAAACATGTTGATGAGCAAAGCTGAGCTTATTACTTAGAGTGGTAAGGGAGATGCTATATTGATCAGATGCCATCTTGCCTTGGGTGAGGAGGGAGTTCTTTAATGTGAGGGGAGCTTGATTAGAATTAGGTAAGAATGATGATATAATAATTTAGGACTGATGGACACGGCAAGGTGAGGATTGGGGAGCCAGTTTCAAAGAATCTTGGAGTTGTTTTCAGACAAAATCTTCCCATTGTTATCTATTTCAATGAATTTTTTGGATGTTCCTGAAATAATAGAGGGAATTTTATGGTCCAGGGCAAAAATTTTCAGGAATAGTAAAGTCGTATTAATGAAGACAGAGCTAGTAAAGCCCTATTAGTGCAGATAGCCAACAGTAAAGCCATGTTAATGTAAGCTCAGGTAAGCTAATGTTGGTTCATGTTGGTCATTGATGTAAGCTGTGGAGTGTGGATGGCTCATGTCCTCAGTAGTTATTAGAAAGTAATAACTGCTAAGGAGTAAAGCAGGGAAGGAGATGGGAAGTATCTGGGTGCAGTGATGGATGTTTGTGATTTTCTTTCTTTCTTTCTTTTTTACTGCATTTATTTTATTTTTATTTGACGGCATAATTGCACACAGTATATAGTTATGGGGTACAATGTGATGTTTGATATATGTTTGCAATTTTCCTTGGCTTGGGGAGGGAAGGCCTCATTGAGGTGCGGAATTGAGAGCTGAAGGAGTGAGTAAACCGAGCGGGTATGTACGTGGGTCTCCAGGCAGAGGGAACAGCAAAGGCCAGAGGCAAAAATATGCGTGTGAGCTCCAGGAACTGCCTGGAGGGCAGTGCAGCTTTGCGGGTTGGAGCCAAGGGACTGGAGTAGGAGATGAGGTCCTAGAGATAAGGCAGGACCTTGGCTTTGGCTGAGTGGGGTGGGAGCCGTCCATCACCTTGTTTTGTTTCGAGTTCTGTGAGGCAGTGTCTTGCTGAACAAACTGAGAAGATTTCTTTGTAGTATTTTAAATTGGGAAGTTCTATTGAGGGCCGTGATGTAAACAATACAAAGTAACTGGAAGTACATTCTATATGCTATAACCTCTGATCAAAGTTTTAAAAGGTCATATGTGGTTTTTATTTGACTATTTTTTAATAGTATCATCAGCTAAAGGACATTACCCTGGGGACCCTTGGTTATGGAGAAAATGAAGACAATAGAATTGGCTTAAAAGTCTGTAAGCAGCATTACAAGAAAGGGACCATGTTTCCTTCTAATGAGACACTGAATATTGACAACGACGTTGAGCTCGGTAATGCAGTGATAATTTCATGATGTACCTTTATCGTCTTCTGGTAAGAGCAAAAATGCCCTCATGTGCTAGCAACCCAAATGGAAAAACTTTGCTTTGGTGAGAGCTAACCTGTTAGGGGCTGACACTCCAACACTGGCCTGCAGAGGGGCTTTGGCTCAGGAAACTGTGGGGTTGTGGCGATGGGACAGGGACAGCATTTGTGGATCTGTTTGGAGCAACTCAAGATTGTTGGTTTGGGGGTATATTCACAGGTCCTGTTTTTTGTTTTTTTTTCCCTGTGAAGGGGTGATTAGGCTTTCTGAAAAAATGGCCTGTATGTGTTAAATGAAATAATATACATAAAGATGCTTTGTACACTTGTTTTTATTATTTGTAAAATATAGAAATGCTCTTCAAAGGTGAATTGTGATTAATAACTCACTTTCTCTCTTAGGAGATCCCTTGGCAACAAGTTAATGGCTAATCAAGTCAAATTGTTTTGCGCTATTTTGTTAAGAATTTAAGAGCATAATGTATGTAAATACGAGGTGTTTGGCTTAAGACTTTTTGTTTTTTAAAATAATGTTTCATTATTTTATTGTTTTGTTGTTCACGCAACAAACCTCTGGTGTGTAGTCATCATGTCCAGTGCACTCAGTTTTATGTGCTGGGGTTGCAAAGATTAATCAGTTGTGGCTCCTCAAGTACTAACAGTTCAGGAGTAGGGATTCTAACAGCAGTTTAAATTTGGAATGCTTTTATTAAAATTAGAGCTTCACATTGATGAGTTCATTTGATCGTACTTCCTATAATCTGATCTTAAGGTGCCTCGATGACACAACAGGAGAACACGCTATAAGACAGAGGTTTTAATTGTTTCTATAGGCTGCCCGCTCAGAAGCTCTTCGTGAGTAAATGTGTCATGTGCTCTTGACTCTGAAAGAACCAGCCCATAAGCCGGCACCATCAAGGGCACATGTGGTATCTGGCTCCCATGGTGCTTTCAGAGACCATCTAGAGGAGAGTTACCTGGTTCTATAGCCAGCAACATTGAAATGTCAGTTGTCACTTGTCTTATCTCCCTGGAAGCTTCTGCTAACCTGAAATCTATTTGGAGTCCACCTACAGGGGCTAATCCTGTTTTAATCTTTTACCTGGGTGGTCAGCTATGCTCCTCCCTGTAGGTGATTCCAGTAACTGTGACAGGAGGACTTGTCCTGTTTCCCTCTATTTCAAGTAAGCCATCTGTCCCTTGCCCTGTTAAAAATATGTGACTCAAATTGAATGTACCATACAGTGGTTTCCCCGTGATTCATATACTGTTTTTCTCAATTGATTTTTCTTGGAAAATTGATTAAAGAAATGTGGCCAAAGTCACATCAGTGGCTAGATAGCACTGGCAATGCTGGAAAGCAGGATTTATTTCCTGACCGTTGGACAGTCTTTCCCTTGTTCATTTCATTTCTCTCAGAATATGGACTATGTTTAACTAAATGGACAGAAGTTGGTTATTAATTTGAGTTTATTTTAAGAGAGATTGTTTAAATATGTTAATTGTATTCTTTGACTTATTAAATATAACTTGTCAAAGAGAATCTTCTGACATATCCAAAAGATATAATGAAGATTCTTCAAATATGTGATACTAGATTTTAGGCTCTCTTTCCTTGGATACATTGAAGGAAGCCTGCAGATATAATAGGATTGAGTTTGACTTCATTCATTTGGCACTATAGTTGATGTAGGTGAATTAGCCGAAGCTGTTCCAGATTAACTACTCATGAATTTTGCACTATCTTTACTACTGAGGGAATCATCCTTCAGTATTCTAAACACAGGTATCTGCCTATATGCCCAGCTTTCCTGGTGGGCTTATATTTAGCTGCACAGCTGATTGTGTAGGTCAAGATTAGTGTTTCCCTTAATTTATGCTAATGGGTATATCCCTCCTGGTTCTGCCTCTAGAACTACAGCTTTCCAGGTGAGCCTCATTGGGAGGACTGTTATGAATCCTGTTAAAGAATGTTTGGCTGGGCGCAGTGGCTCATGCCCTTAATCCCAGCACTTTGGGAGGCCAAGGCGGGTGGATCACCTGAGGTTGGGAGTTCGAGACCAGCCTGACCAACATGGAGAAACCCCCGTCTCTACTAAAATTACAAAATTAGCCAGGCGTGGTGGCACATGCCTGTAATCCCAGCTACTCGGGAGGCTGAGGCAGGAGAATTGCTTGAACCCAGGCGGCAGAGGCTGCAGTGAGCCGAGATTGCACCCTTGCACTCCAGCCTGGGCAACAAGAGCGAAACTCCATCTTGAAAAAATAAATAATTTTTTTTTTTACAGCATTTGAGTAACATTTTAATATAGTGTTTCATTTTCTGTAATACAATTTTTGAGTGTCTTATATTCTTTTCCACATGTTCTTAGCATGAGACATTATGACCATTTCATCATTTTTCCTGCTGTTTTAAGAACAGCAGGAATATACCCTCCCCCTGAAAGGGTTATTTCTTTGGCTGAAGTATTCTGTGAGATTCATATTCATTTGAGTTATGAGGCTGTTACTGTAGATATCAGTTTATTCTGCTTGACGTTTGATGTTTTACTTAGGGCTTTTGCTATCTTGAAAAAAAGAAACAAAAACTGAGTTTTGTTGCCACCATGTGCTTGACGGCCTCAGTAGCAATGACTATAAGTGGAAAGTCAGCCAGACTTCAGAGAGTTCTGAATGAGTATTTAAACAAAGTGTAACCCTATAATTACAAAATAATACAAAATTTGAACCACCAAACAGACTTTTATAAGGCAAATTTTACAAATAGCATAAAATTAACTAACAGAATTCTGTCCAATTTCTGTGAATCTAAGATACCATTTTTTTTAAAGACTCATCTGCTTTTGAGATGCTTAAAAGTGAAAAAAGTTACATCTTAGAATAAATGAAATACAGGAGAAAAAGGCCTAGGACAGTGTGTGGCACAGAGAGCTCGAACATGTTTCCTCTTTCAGAATATAGTTGTTTACTCAGATCAGTTTAACTTTTTTTTTTTTTTAACTTCACCTTAGAATAAGAATGTTAGAGGCAGGAGGACTTTAAATATCATCAATTTGACCTTTACAGTTGAGGAAACTGATGCTCAGTCAAGGTAGGCAACTAGGTCATGTAATGTTTTAGTGACAGTAGGTCTTTGCTACTGAAAGACCAGCAACATGGGCATCAGCTGGGAGCTTATGAGAAATGCAGAATCTCAGGCCCTACCCTAGAGCCACTGAATCCAAAAGTGCTTCTTAGCAGCAATCTCCCCAAGTGGTTTACACACATTAAATGTTTGAAGCACTGGTTCAGTGATCTCCAACTAAAGATCTTTGACTTCACATAGACATCTTTCTTTACTGACTTCATCCAATTCTTCACTGTCCATCACCACCTCCTGCCTTCAGTGCCTTCTGGATCCTGCTTAGAAACCTTTGTGCATCAATATCACTTTACAAAAGCTGTCAGAATGCTTGCCTCTCCTCTCTTCTCAACTGGATCCACTCAATCACCATTAGTCCCCAGCCTCTTCCATCCTTGTGCCCAGCTGATGCTTACTGGAGAAGTGTGCCAGATAGAAAGAACACCCTCATCTCTTGCCACCATGTCTTCAAAGCTTCTTGCATAACTTCCTTCCACTTCTTTTCACCCTTGTGTTACAAAGAAGCACAGAGGTGAGGCCACGGTTAAAACCCTCACCAGAGCAGCAGGACCCACTCCTTTCAGTTTCTGAGGAGTTGCGCCCTTTCTTTAGAAAGGTGTACCCAAATTTGCATCTCTAGTCCAAACTTCCCTGAGCTCCATGCTCCTCATATATCCAACTGACTACCTGACAACTCCATTGTGTTGCCTAATAGAAATTTCAAAACTGCTGTGTCTAAAACAGAACATTTTAAACCTCCCCCATCTCCCTACCTACCCCATGGCCGAAGCTGTTTCTTTCTTAGACTTCTGGATTTTGAAAAATGATACCAACATTTTCATATCATACTGTAATAATCCCAGTTATTCAAGCCCCGTACTTGAAGTTGCCAATTTCCCCATTTTCACTGCCACCACTGTCATCCAAGCCACTACTTGCTTAGATGGTCTCCCTGCTTCTGGTCTTGCCTCTACGAGCCCCTGCCCTGCCCTGCAGAAACCGCAGTGGTAAATCAGGCCATATCTCTTCCAGGCTTAAAAATCATTAGTGGCTTCCCATCCCATTTAGAATAAAATCCACAAGTCCTTATAGAAACTAGCCCCCTGCCTGCCTCTCCAGACCCCTGTCCTCATTTCTCTGTTGTAACATCATTTCTGTTTGTTGAGCAAGCCAGGCTCTTTCTTGCTTGGAGGTCTTAGTGCTTGATTTTTTTCCTGTTTGGATCTATGCATAGCTGGTTCTTTTTCCTTTCAGGAAAAAGATTTCAGTTCAAACATGTTTCGCACCGTGAAAGCCATTCCCTAACTATCTTTTCTAAGGTGGACTCCCCCTCTGTATTAGTCCATTCTCATGCTGCTAATAAAGACATACGCAATAATTTATAAAGGAAAGAGGTTTAATTGACTTATAGTTCTGCAGGGCTGTGGAGGCCTCAGGAAACTTACAATCATGGTGGAAGGGGAAGCAAACACATCCTTCTTTACATGGTGGCAGGAAGGAGAAGTGCAGAGCAAAGTGAGAAAAGCCTCCTATAAAACCATCAGATCTCATGAGAACTCACCCATTATCACAAGAACAGCAGCATGGGGGTAACTGCCCCCGTGATTTAATTACCTCCTACTGGGTCCCTCTCACGACATGTGGGGATTATGGAAACTACAATTCAAGATGAGATTTGGTTGGGGACACAGACAAACCATATCACCCTCTTAGTTATTCTTGTTCACTTTATCTTCATAGTACTTCTCACACTGTGAAATTACCTTGTATATATTTTTACTTATTGTTATCTCCCCCACTAGAATGTGAGCTCCATGAAGATGGTAACCATGTCTGTCTTGTTCATTGCTTTACCTTCAGTGCCTAGCACAGTGCCTGGCTTTCAGCAAATATTTACTGAATAAACGAATGAGTTGGGTATGGAGCCTGGGTCTTTGATGTTCTTCTAAAATATGTGCTCAGAGGTCAACCTCCTCAGTGCACTGGTAGAGCTCAGGCTCTAGAACCAAGCACAAGTCGAATTAACTTTTGGATACCTAGTAGCCACCTGTGTGACCTTGAGGAAGTTTCTTGGCCTCTCTGGGCCTTGGTTTGTTCATTTGTGAAATGGCACTAATAGTGCCTATCTCACAAGGTTGCTTTGAAGATTAAATGAGATGATGCATTAATTGAGAGAATATATAAAGTCCAGCACAGTGTCTGGTATGGAGTTAAGTGCCAATATGTTTTTGCTATTTCTATCATCAGTCTTTTCCTGCCAGAAACAAGTTTCTTTTGACCAACTACCCTCACTGTACTAATTAAGGTCTAGTCAGGAAAACCAATATTGAATTGTGTAATACTCCATCTGCCAAACACAGGGAGACACACTCTCTGCAACTATCTTTTAAAAATATTGTGTCTATTGAGTTGTCTGTTTAGCTCTGGGCCCTGTTTCTGGCTCAGGACATCTAATTTTCATTAAACGTAAGTGTATCCCGTGTATCAGGACATATTTTGAGTGCCAGCTAGATGCTAGGCAATGGGCGTTTAGCAAGGTGCAATAAAGTTGTGCTCTTGATCTCAAAGACCTTATACTCTAGTTGGAAGGATAAATAAGCAAATGAAGAGTTGCAGTTGTGGAATAACACTTTTGAAGAATCAGCCAGTGAGTTTTCCAAGATTCATGAACACCTACTAGGTGCCAGGCACTGCACAAGGCCCCAACTTTTCCATTTCAAAGTCAGCATGGAAGGGGCAGCAACAGCCTGGGCAAGGGTCACCCATGCTGGTTTCATACCAGTTCTGTCACTAGGTTTCTGTGACCTTGAAAGGTGCTTGTCTTTAGAGCTCCTTGTTTCCTGCCATGTAAAACAAGGGTGTTAGCCTACACAATAATGAGACTAATTTTTATGTGAGGTTCTTGGAATCTTTCTTCTATCATTTATAGCTCATAATCTGTTTTTACTTGAATACAACCTGTGTTCTTTTTCTTTCTATTTTTTTACTTTGAAAAAATGCCAGACTTACCAGAAAAGTTACAAAATAGCACAAATATTTCCTGTATACCCTTCATCCAGATTTCCCCAATACTAACATTTTTTTTTTTTTTGAGATAGAGTTTCGCTCTTGTCGCCCAGGCTGGAGTGCAGTGGCGCAATCTTGGCTCACTGAAACCTCTACCTCCCGGGTTCAAGCAATTCTTCTGCCTCAGCTTCCTGAGTAGCTGGGATTACAGGCGCACGCCACCACGCCCGGCTACATTTTGTATTTTTAGTAGAGACGGGGTTTCACCATGTTGGTCAGACTGGTTTTGAACTCCTAACCTCATGATCCGCCCACCTTGGCCTCCTAAAGAGCTGGGATTACAGGTGTGAGCCACCGCACCCGGCCAATACTAACATTTTATCACATTTGCTTGATCATTCTTTCTATGCATAAATATTTCTCCTGGAGGTGCAGACATGCTATTCCTTTGCCCCTAAATACTTCAGTGTGCATTTCCCCAAAACAAGAACATTCTCCTACACAACCACTATACAGTGCTCAAAATAATGAGTTATCATTGATCCAATACTATATTCTACAAACCCTATTCACATTTCATAAATTTTCCTAATGTTCTTTATCATAAAATGAACACTGCACCCAACTCCAAGATCCTATTCAGGATAACATCTGGCATTTAGTTGTCATGTTATGTCTTTTTAGTCTAAAGTTTCTTGGTTTTTGTTTGTTTAACTTTTATGATCTTGATACGTTTAAAGAGTAGAATGTCTCTCACGTTGGGTTTTTCTGTTTCTTCATGACTAGATTGAAGTTATACATTTTTTGGCAGGAATACCACACAAGTGATGTCATATGCTTCTCAGTTCATTGTATCAGGAGGTACATGTCTGTTTATCTCATTACTGTGATGTAACTGATCACTTGGTTAGTGTGGTGTCTGCCAGGTTCACTTCACAGGTGTCTGTGAGGTTACTATCATTTTTCCTGAATAATTGGTAAGTATTTTCTAGGGAGATACTTTGAAACTCCCTAAGTAACCTGCTTCTTGTCACACTTTCACCCATTAGTTTTAGCACCTAATTCTTGCCTGAAATAACCATTTCTTGTTCTTTCATTGCCCTAGATTGTGTTCTATTAGACCTTCAGGACCTCTCCAAGAAGCCTCCGGACTGGAAGAACTCATCATTCTTCAGACTGGAATTTTATCGGTAAATACATTTTAAAGTGTTATTCCCCAAGAGATGAGGGTGGGAGAAGGAGAATAGTATATAGTAAGATTATGACAATTTATACCTTTCAATATATTTTATTCAGGCTCTTACAGGTTGAAATCTCCTTTCATCTTAAAGGCATTGACCTACAAACAATTCATTCCCGTGAGTTACCAGACTGTTATGTCTTTCAGAATACGGCAAGTATCTTTGTTTTACTAGCTACTTCCTTTTATTTTTTTCCTACACTTTTTGTTGATGCAGAGTATAAAACACAGCAGCCTACAGATGTGTTAAATGCAGTCATGTTTAAAACAGATTTAGTGATACAATATGATACTCTTTTTTTTTTTCTAATACGTAGTCTTGCTCTGTCACCCAGGCTGGAGTGCAGTGGCGTGATCTCAGCTCACTGCAATCTCTGCCTCCCAGATTCAAACGATTCTCATGCATCAGCCTCCCAAGTAGGTGGGATTACAGGCATGTGCCACCACACCCAGCTAACTTTTTTGTGTTTTTATTAATAGTAAAGACAAGACAGGGTTTTGCAATGTTGGCCAGGCTGGTCTCGAACTCCTGGCCTCAAGTGATCTGCCCGCCTCAGCCTCCCAAAATGCTGGGATTACAGGCATGAGCCACCATGCCCAGCCTCATTATGGTATTATTGTTGATCCAGAGACCATTACTTCTGAAGATGAAGCAAACCCTTTTCAACTTTTAAAAACCAAGTTTCTACATTGAAAAGAAGAGTTTAAAAAATTGGCTTTGACTTTCTACTCTCCTAATACATTTTTAAAAATGTTTATGAAGGTGTTTTAAATGTCTATAGTGTTCTTCCCAGCTTTAGAGGAAGGTCTTTGCAAATGTTATAGCAAATATTTTCAAACCTCAAGGCATAAACTGCTCCACTGATGTGAAGACCAGTCTGCAAAGGAGCAGTTGTTTCTCTTTTTATTTTGGGAGGGGGCATGTATAGTAGAAGAGACAGTTCACTTTTATGGGGAAGTAAGCTGCCTTCTCATTTTCATGACTTTCTCTGTCCTTCTCGCCTTCCTTCTTTTTCTCCCTCCCTGCCTTCCCTGTTCATTAAGGGACTAAACTGAATGCCTAGCTGAGTATATACTGTCCTTTAGCAATTCAGAAGAGTGTTTCATTCAACTATCAATAAATACTTAATGAGTCCATACTATGCACCAAGCATTTTGCTATGCCCTAGAGGCACAGTGGCCCTCAGGAAAGCTTACAGCCTAGTAGGGGAAACAGAAAAACAAGTAAACGAAATAAAAGTAACTACAGGTTGTGATATGTGGTAAGGAAGAATGTCTCCAGCTGCAAGCTCTCTGGGGTGGGTGGGCCAGAGGAGCACTGGGAGCATCTGCAGGGATGAGGAGAAAGGCAGGAGAGGAGCATGGAGTTTGGTCTGCAAGGATGAGGTCATTGATGACTTTGTCATGATATGGTCGGAAGTGTGGGTTTAAAAATATTGGCTTTTCATTTTTATTTTGTTCTTTGGACTTCTATCTGCTTTGAGAAAAGCATTTTAGGGGCTCTCCTGGGGGAAACAGAGATCTTGAGTGCCAGTGCTAATGGAGGTTTAATCATAACTTACAGGTATAGAAATGAGGATGGTATGGTTTAATTCTCAAACCTTTGGTTTGAGTGTGTGATCTTGGGCAAACTTGGCTTGTGTTCAGAGACAGGCAGGTGCATGTGGATTTGATCACCTACATATCCGGCTCTCCAAGCTCTGCCAGTGAACTTTTTGGTTTTCTTAATGTGTTCACCCTAATAAGTACTTGGCATATATCACTTATAAACTGTAAATGATTTAAATGATTGATTTAAATTTCATAAGGTAGAAGATTGAGGGCATTTGGACATCTTAAGTTCAGCCTACAGTCTTGGAGCAATCTTTGTTCTTTCTGAAAGCATTATATGTAGCTCTTGAAACAAATAGAAAAATAATTTCTAGCCTAACAAAAACTAGAATTTCATACCCAAAGAACTAAATTGAAGGAAATGCTTTTAAATTCAATTCAGAATAATAAATGAGATCATTTGTGTTCTTTCAAAGGTTAGTTAATTTTGGTTTTTATTCCTAGGACTGGTTGTCTGTTTTTCTCTAGGATTTCTGTGAACCGGATATCTGATATCCTGTATTTAGTAAAACTTCACATATTAGCTCTTTCAATCATATTTGTTTCACTAATAACAGAAAGTTGTGAAGAAATCTTGTGATGTGAACATTTTCATTGGCATAATTCTCTTTGTTGCCTTAATTTATGTCTTTATTGTGAGTTCCTTAGCCTCTAATTGTACTTGTGTTTGTTTTTTACAATTTTGACTTAAAACCTTCATACTAGAGGACTAAGAGATTTATATAGCACCATTCCAATACTGGGGTATTCTGAATTTGATTATAAACTTACCTCTACTGTTGAGTTTTATGCTTTCACATGTTTTCATGATAATTATTGTTCATTTCCAGTTTTAGTGCTCCCTCAAGCATTTCTTGAAAGGCTGGTCTAGTGGTGAAAATTCCCTCAGCTTTTGCTTGTCTTGGGAGGTCTTTATTTCTTCTTCATTTCTGAAGGATGGCTTTGCTGGATATAGTATTCTTGACTGACAGTTTTGTTGTTTTTTTTTTTCTTTAAACCCTTTGAATATATCATCTCATTCTCTCCTGGCCTGCCTGGTTTCTGCTGAGAAATGTTCTGATAGTCTAATGGAGATTCTGTTATGTGTGACTTGATGTTTTTCTCTTGCAGTATTTTTTTATTTTTATTTTTTGAGACGGAGTCTCGCTCTGTTGCCCAGGCTGGAGTGCATGCAGTGGCACAATCTCTGCTCACTGCAAGCTCTGCCTCCCAGGTTCACGCCATTCTCCTGCCTCAGCCTCCTGAGTAGCTGGGACTACAGGCACCCGCCACCACGCCCAGCTAATTTTTTTTGTATTTTTAGTAGAGATGAGGTTTCACCGTGTTAGCTAGGATGGTCTCGATCTCCTGACCTCGTGATCTGTCTGCCTTAGCCTCCCAAAGTGTTGGGATTACAGGCGTGAGCCACCGCGCCCAGCCTATTTGCAGCTTTTAGAATTGTCTCTGTCTTTGACTTTTGACAGATTGATTATAATGGGCCTTGGAGAGAATCTTTTTGGGGTGAATCTAATTGGGGATCTTTGAGCTTCCTAGATCTGGATGTCCATATCTCTCCCAAGACTTGAGAAGATTTCAACTGGGTTATTTGAAAAGACCTGTCTTCAAGTTCAGAAATTCTTTTCATTTTATTTTTTTTTTTTTTTATCGAGACAGAGTCTCAATCTGTTGCCTAGGCTGGAGTGCAGTGGTGTGATCTCAGCTCAGTGCAGCCTCCGCCCCCTAGATTCAAGTGATTCTCATGCCTCAGCCTCCCCAGTAGCTGGGATTACAGGCGCCTGCCACCGCACCCAGCTAATTTTGTATTTTCTATTAGAGATGGGGTTTCACCATGTTGGCCAGGCTGGTCTCGACCTCCTGACCTAAAATGATCCACCTGCCTTGGCCTTCCAAAGTGCTGGGATTACAGGCAGGCCACTGCACCCGGCCAGAAATTCATTTTTCTTTGCTTGATGTAGTCTGTTGTTGAAGCTCTCAATTGTAATTTTTTAATTTCACTCATTGAATAATTCAGCTCCAAGATTTTTGTTTGGTTCTTTTTTATGCTATGTCTCTCTGTTGAATTTCTCAATCAAATCATAAATTATGTTCCTGGTTTCATTGAATTGTTTGTATTCTTTTATATCTCACTGAGCTTTCTTAAGATCATTATTTTGAATTTTTCGGGCATTTAATGAATATCCTTTTCTTTGGGGCCTGCTACTTGAGAATTATTATGTTCTTTTGGGTGCCGTGTTTTCTTGCCTTTTCATATTTCTTGTGTCCCTACATTGTTATCTATGCATCTAGTGAAATAGTTGCTTTTTCCAATTTTATGGAATAGCTTTCACAGGGATAGACTTTTTCCTGTAGATGGGCCCTAGGGTGTTGGTTGGGTATAGTGGCTTTGGTTCTGGGCAGACTCAGTAGTATGGTGTCCATGCAGTTTGTTCAGTTGTACTCCTTGTCAGTGATGTCTGTGATTGGCTCAGTGGCCTAAGCTGAGGGAGTTTTTAACAGCAATGACACAGTTTTGCTGGAGGCAGGGATGCCAGACTTGTTGTCGGGCTGGACATGTGCATACATGATAAGCAGCAGGCTGTGTGGCAGGCTCTTCAACTGGGTAGGGGCAATTGCTGCCCAGCTGGTTGTCAGGCCAGGTGTGCATGGTTGTGGTGGGGCCAGTAGGCTGTGAGGCAGGCTCTTTAGAGATGCGAGGTTACTGCTGAACTGGCTGTCAGGCCTGTGTGGAGAGACAGCCAACTGTGTGGCCCAAGTGTGCACAAGCACAGCACACCAGCCAGCTGTTTGGCAGCTTCCTGCTGTGCAGTTCTGCCTGTTCCCAGGGGCAGGGGCAGGAAGGGGTGCTGCATGGATTCAGATGTCAGGGTCTCAGATGTTCCATCAGGTCTAGGCTCTAGGCAGCCAGTGTCATGGTGTTGCAGGCACCTTTGTGAGCATGGTAGAATAATGGCAGGACTTCAGGGATGGAGAGAGACAATGAGTACTGGCCCCCCAGGGCAGAACACACTCTGTTAGCATCTGGTCTCTAAATGGTGTCATGCCATAGCAGCTTAGGTCACAGAGGTGAAGAGTGCACAATGTGTGCTTCCACTCTGGGGCAGCGTGGCTGTATGAACTCCCGGCACCTCTCCAGACTGGATTCAAAGCCTGTGAGGACTGGAGGGCTCTCCTGTAGCAATGACTGCTGGCATTCTGTGGCCGTAATGAGGACCACCAGAGTCTCTAGCCTAACGTTTTCCTATCCAAAGAGATCCCCCTGGCTCTAAGCTGATCCTGGCTGGGGAGACAGTGTGGCAGAGGCAGGGTGCCTTGCTCCCCTTCCTATGTTGCTGTCCTGGGCTTTCATGCTCCACAGGATTTTCCTGCTACCCTGGTGCTCTCCAGTATACTTCTTCAGTGATTTCAGTCAAAATATAGTTGTTTATTCATTATTTTGGTCCCTTGTGTGTGTGTGTGTGTGTGTGTGTGTGTGTGTGTGTGTGTGTGGTGGGGGGTGCAGGAAATGAGTGTCAAGTAATTCTAGTCAGCCATTTTGCTGGCCTGTGTAAATCTCTTTGGATCAGTACACTGGATGCCAGTGATTTTTTTTTTTGAAGCAGATTTGATCTAACATGTTATACTTTCTTCTGTGTTGTAATCTCGCTATACATTTGTGTCTCCAGATCATCTTTGACAATAAAGCTCACAGTGGCAAAATCAAAATCTATTTTGACAGTGATGCCAAAATTGAAGAATGTAAAGACTTGAACATATTTGGATCTAGTAAGTATGCTATATACTTGCCCATGGGAATTATAGATGATTTTTAACACTTTATTTTGTGGCTTGGGGTATTTAAATGGTTTGTTTGCATGGTAATAGGAAGAAAACCGCCTCTTGAGCATTAGATCCTGTAAAGAATATCCCAAAGCCTTGTATTTTTGTTTAATTCAGCAAATGTTTATTATACACCTCTTAGAAGAGGTAGCATGACTCAGTGGTTAGGAGCTTAGCTCTGGAGCCAGATTGCCTGGGTTTCGGTCCCAGTTCTGTTTACTGTGCCTGTGATCTTGTACAAGTTACTTAACCTGTCTGTCTCAGTATCTTTCTATGTAAAATGAGAGTAATAGTATAGGTTGAACATCCCAAATCGGAAAAATCTGAAATCAAAATTCTCTAAAATTTGAAACAGTTGAGCACTGACATGACCGAAGCTCAAAGGAAATGCTTATTGGAGCATTTTGGATTCTGAATTTTTGGATTTCGGATGCTCAACCCGTAAGTATAATGCAAGTATTCCAAAATCAAAAGAAATCTGAAATACTTTTGGTCCCAAATCATTCTGGATAGGGCATACTCAGCCTAAACTTACCTTCTAGGATATTGAATATTAAATGAATTAGTATATAAAGCAAAGCACTGAACACAAGAGTTGGCACATATTAATTGCTAGGCATTACGGGAAAAGGAAGAAAATGCCTTAGTGAGAGAGACTGACGTGCTTATAAAATCTGTGATGTGTTACGGAGAGAAATAAGGGTATACATACAAAAAGTATGAGGAGAAAAAAAGCAAAGGTAATAAGTTTGAGTGGGGCAGAGTAGGAAAAGAAATGATTCTTGGAGAAGGTATGCTTTGATCTGAGCCTTGGACAGTGGGGAAGGATCAGGGCCTTCAGAGCCCAGACAGCAACCGCTGCAAATGCTGAGTCATTTACTCAGTCATTGCTCAGAAAACATCTCTTAATCCACATGTTTAAAATGGGCTACTGCTGAGCACGGTGGCTCACACCTGTAATCCCAGCACTTTGGGAGGCCTATGCGGGTGGATCACTTGATGTCAGGAGTTCAAGATCAGCCTGGTCAACATGACAAAACCACGTCTCTACTAAAAATACAAAAATTAGCCGGGCATGGTGACACATGCGCCTGTAATCCCAGCTACTTAGGAGGCTGAGGCAGGAGAATTGCTTGAACCTGAGAGGCAGAGGCTGCAGTGAACCGAGATCATGCCACTGCACTCCAGCCTGGGCAACAGAGTGAGACTTTGTCTCAAAAATAAGTAAAATAAATTAAAAAATTAAAATAAAATAAAATATCATGGGCTACCTATGGAACCTGTTCTGTTTGCTCAGTAAAGAATTGGGATGATGTTAATGATGGATGCTCAGTGTTTTTATTATGCAAATTTTGTTTAAATGACTTTCCTTTTGACCAGGTTATCAGAATGAAATAAAATATAAAATACCTGTGGCTCCTGTTTTATATTTGTTTTAAAGTATATTTGATTTGTGGCCTGCTGCTTTTCAGATGTATAATATGTCCTGACGATTGAAGTTTTGGTTTCAATAATTTCACTGACTGACTTAAGCCTCCGATTATAGTTTCAGTTTCTGTTAAAAAGTGGTTACTATTCCCCAGCATACACCACTCTCTTACAGATACGCAGAGATCAGGGGCATATTTTCTAAGTCCAAGTATAGGTTGCCAATTTTCTGTGAAAAGAAACTAACCTTTGTCAAATATGTGATTTGGAATATCATTATAAAGATCAAAATGATGGAAATTTCCAAGCTAGTCAGTCAAATGCATTTCCAGAACAGTGAGTTTTTCCTTCCGCCTGCTGCCCTCTTTGCAACGTTAGGGGTTTTCCTTGCTTGTGCTCAGAAGAGAGTATCTCTAGCCCCCTCCTGTGGCCAATGAGGAGAAACACAAGCCTCCTAGACCACTGGGTAAAAGCTCTTTAGGATTTACATATTCTCCTAGAGCTGTGTCTTAAGAAACCAGGTTCTATCACTAGGAGAATGTGAATTTAAAATAAGATGATGTGATGTGAAAGCCTTAAAAAACTTATGTTTGGAAACCATCTTAGGAAATGGACTTTTTCCTCTATATGAAGCTGTCTGGTGGATTGAGATTGCCTTGGCTTTGGGGGAAGTGGACAAGGACAAGGGCGACATCTGGTGGGACACTTACACTGTTTCTAACAGTTCAGAGGCTCATTCACACCCACACGCTTACCCCCAGGCTCCTCTCTCCTTTGTCATTACCCATATTGAAGCAAATGCAGGTGAATGTCCATTTTCACATACAAACCTCATGCTGCCTTTTGTGACTCCCAAGTCCCCTCTCTAAATGTGCCATGTCTTCATTTAACTTGGTTTCATAAATATAGGAATTTGGAGATGAGGGGCTTGGGGAGGAATTAGGGGGACTCCTTCTTGGCGGGATTCCCCAGTGATGGGTGATATAGATGGTTTTTTTTTTCTTTCTTTCTTTCTTTTTGAGACAGAGTCTCGCTCTGTCTCCCAGGCTGGAGTGCAGTGGCACGATCTTGGCTCACTGCAACCTCCACCTCCTGGGTTCAAGCAATTCTTCTGCCTTAGCCTCTCAAATAGCTGGGACTACAAGCACACACCACCACGCCCGACCATTTTTTGTATTTTTAGTAGAGACAGAGTTTCATCATATTGGCCAGGCTGGTCTTGAACTCCTGACCTCATGATCTGCCCACCTCGGCCTCCCAAAGTGCTGGGATTACAGGCGTGAGCCACCGTGCCTGGCCAAGATGTTCATAAAATACATATTTTTAGCATACCATAGAACTAGTCTTCTCAGTAATTCAAAGAAAAACAGAATCCTATACTGGATTCTGTTAGGAGGACTGGTTTCTGTTTCTAAGCCTGCTTGTTTTCCCATCTGTAAACAAGGTCCAGTGCAAACTATCTTAGAGATTTGTGTTCTAGTTGTATGTCAGAAAGGAAGGTACTAGATACTGTCCTTGCATTTCATAAGATTTTCCGTCTTATCTTCCCAAGAGCTGCCTCTGTTTCCTCTGCCCCATTCCATGGATCCAAGGGGAAAAAAAGTCTTGCATTATGATAGAGCTAAGTTGTTTTCTTACCTACCCATTAGATGATACCTCAAGATAACTTTCTTGAGTGTAAATGGCTAAGGATAAATGTAAGTGCTAGGCACTGGGCACTACTCTAACAAGCACTTCACACAGACTGTTCCACCTGATTCTCATGGCAGCCTCAGGAACCAGTACGCTTGCCCTCCCCATTTTGTAGGTGGGACATCTGAAGCTTAGTAAGATGAAATCATTTGCTCAGAGAGTTGCATTTACCAGCTGGCTGTCTCTGCTCGCCACCCATCGTAGGAGCTGCTTTGCCCTCAGACACTCATGCCAGTGTCACCCACATCTTTGCATTACTAAGTCCATAGACACTCTGGCATTTCTCTTCAATGCTGTCTCTGCAGAGGTGTTGCTGTGGAAGACTCTGACCGCAGTCTGTTCTCTGAGGGTCACCTGTCCCTGGTTCTGTTTGCTTCTCCTCTGGCCTTTCTGCTCCATCCCATTCCTGAGCTCATCTCCTTTTCTAATTCTCAAACATTGCTCCCCATCCCCGACGCTGTCCTTCCCAGTGGTCTCTCTGAGGGGCCGTCACTCCCATGGCTTTAACTGCCACTGAATAGTCTTCTCTTGTCATGAATATCCAGAGTAAACTCAGTTTGCCCAAGACAGGGAACCAGGAATCATTCTTGGTTGTCCTTCTTCCTTATTCCCCAAGTCCAGTTAGAGACCAGGCCATGACTGTCTCCATCTCTTACGATTCTGTGCCCTCTTTCACTCTGCCGCAACTTAGCTCAGACCAACATAAGTTCTAACTTAGATTATTCAGTGGTCTTATGTTCTGCTTGATTCTCTTCATTAATCTGAAAGTATACTGAAGCATTATACTAAGCACAGGTGCTGTATTCAACACTACTGTCTTAGTCCGTTTTCTGTTACTTGTAACAGAGTGCCTGAAACTAGCTAATTTATAAAGAAAAGAAATGCATTCTTTCAGTTCTGGAAACTGAGAAGTCCAAAGTCGGAGCACCACTTCTGGTGGGGACCTTCTTGCTGGTTGGGAGTCTCTGTGGAGTCCCAAGGCAGTGCAGGGCATCACATGGTAAGGGGGGTGAGCATACTAGCTCAAGTCTCTCTTCCTCTTCTTAAAAAGCCACTAGAGCCATTCCCTTGATAACCCGTAACTCTATGAGTGGATTAATCCATTTATGAGGGCAGAGACCTCATGACCCAATCACCTTTTAAAGGCCCTCCCTCTCAACACTGTCACATTGGGGATTAAATTTCAAATGAGTTTTGGAGGAGACAAGTAACTCAAACCATAGCAACTACCTATGGGCCCTGCTTCACAGAGCCTGTCACTTGATGGGGAAGATGGACACTGAGTGATAAAATAGTAACCACTCTAAGTGTTTGCTATTGTTATTTTCCTGGGGCTGTTTCATGGGCTCTTTGTATATGAACTTGCATAATTTTCACAATAGCCCTATGATGTAGGTATTTTTAAATTCTACCCACTTTTCAGAGGAGGAAACTGAGGCACAGGGGTTAAGCAACTTCCTCAAGGCTCTACAGCTTCTGAGTACAGAGCTGAGATTCAGAGCCAGGCTGTCGGGCTCCAGAGACCATGTTCTTTCCCATTCTACACTGTCTCTGTGCTCCATGCTGTGCTGCCTTTGCAGATGTAATGAAAGGTCAGTGTCTGTTGTGCAGAGGAAAGTAAAGGAGCTCTGGGTGTGTGTAGTAACCAAGAACCATGAAAGTATATAGGAGAGGGCTAATAGAGATGAGAATTTAAGGAATTCTTTTCTGAGATGGGAGATTTTTCATTTGGAACTTGAGGCTGAAAATAAATAAGCTGAGCCATGCATGTGGGAGAAGTGCTGTTCCAGGCAGACGGATCAGCATGTGCAAAGTCCCTGAGGAGAGAGCAGGAAAGAAGGAAGACCAGTGTGGCTGTAGGGTGAAGAAGGTGGGGGTGAGGCAGAAGAGAGCCGGGCTGGGATTGGAGACACTACCATGAAGTCTGAGAGAAACTAAGGTTAGATTCATCTCCTTCCCATACATTCTTCTTGCTGCTGTGTGCTCCAAACCAAAAATCTGATTACCACTCCCCTCCTTGCTTCTGTTCCAAGAAGTAATTTTCTCTACGTACAGGGAAGGCTTATAAGATTGGCACTATGTCCTGGGAAAGTGCACAGTGAGGTTGAGAAGCAGAAGTGGGGATTCTGAGTGGTGGTGTTTTAATTTGTTTGTTCTCTTATTAATGGTGAACTTGATGTCTCTGCTTTTATGTGAAAGAACTCAAAGTAGGTCAGCAGTTTTGCCTTTTTTTGAATGGAGCCCAAATGGATCACTTTCTGTTGAATTCTGTTCTACAGTAAATATTTATATATAAATTTGAGTGCATTTATTAGCAGCTCACATAGTTTTTGCTTTTGTTTTTTGTTTTGAGACGGAATCTCGCTCTGTTGCCCAGGCTGGAGTGCAGTGGCACGATCTCGGCTCACTGCAAACTCTGCCTCCCGGCTTCACGCCATTCTTCTGCCTCAGCCTCCCAAGTAGCTGGGACTACAGGCGCCCGCCACCACGCCTGGCTAATTTTTTTGTATTTTTAGTAGAGATGGGGTTTCACCGTGTTAGCCAGGATGGTCTTGATCTGCTGACCTCGTGATCCGCCCGCCTCGGCCTCCCAAAGTGCTGGGATTACAGGCATGAGCCACCGTGCCTGGCCCAGCTCACATGTTTTTAAATGTATAGCTTTATATCAGGGAATGTTTTGCCTTATATATGTACTTCTGAATGAATGCGGTGTGATTTGTTTCTGATATTTACCATTTTGTTTTAACAATAGACAAAACATTTATTGTTTGAACTTCTTTTCACACTGACATTTTGTTTGGAAATTATTCTCCGGTAAGGTGTGTTTAACATTTGAATTCTGTTTTATTCCTCAGCTCAGAAAAATGCTCAGTATGTCCTGGTGTTTGATGCATTTGTCATTGTGATTTGCTTGGCATCTCTTATTCTGTGTACAAGATCCATTGTTCTTGCTCTAAGGTTACGGAAGGTAAGAGTGTGTTCGCATTCTCTTCCTGCCCTCTTGGCCTGCGCCCTCAGTTCGCCCAAGCAGTGGACCACCGATATTGTGCACCTGCCTTTTTTGGAGACCTTTGACTAAATCAGATTCCTTTGAGTAGTTGCCCCCTATGAGGCATTCATCAGCCTGAGGTGTAGGAAGTGAGTAAAGGCTCTGAGTATGTCAGGTGGGATCAGATAATTATCCTGCTTAAAACTGAGCTGATATGTACAGATGCACAGTGGTGAACTCTCAGGCTTTTGAATGTTTCCAGAATAACAAGTCCCTCTTCAATTCAGGAGTGATCTGAAGAACAGAGTAATAGCATGTGTGGGTTTCATCTTTTGTCTTCAAATCAGAGTTCATTTTGACAGGGAGGCATGGTAAATGGATTATAATGAAGCATAAAATACTTTATTCTGTTTTTAAAATAGTTTTAAAATTCTCCCGAGTTTCATTTTGCCTTTTTACCCTCAGGGCTCTTACGAATATATACTTCCGCTCCCCACTTATCTTATTCTGGCTGTGGCATGTGTACAAATGCACACTGGGGTCAGGGGAAATTGGAAGTCCACAGAGTACCATTTGTGGAGCAGGGACGTAGTCTGCATTTGATTTTGCCTAATCCTGACCTTTGTCAATGTCCTTTGTAAATATCTACCTCTCTTACATGCTCCCCAATCCCCTTGATATTCTGAATGCAAAGTTAAGGTCCTTTCCCTGCCAAGGTGAGGGGGCTCATATTTGGAGCACGCACTCTGGAGCTGGCCTGCCTGGACACGGATCCTGGCTTAGCCTCTGGGTGCCTCAGTTCCCTTCTCTGGGTGATAGAGCTGCTCGTACCTGCTTCATTGGGTTGTCATTGGAATGGATGTGTTGGTAATATGAAAAGTATTTGGAATGTACTGTGTGTTAGCTATGACAAGAACCTGCTGGAGTTACCGCGTACGTATTTCATATTTGAGGTAACTTCACAGACAATTGAATGCTTACTCAGATTACAGGGGAAAGTGTGTGCTGTAACCTCCACTTTCGAGGTGGATCTGGCAAGTTGGAAAGGCAATGTCATGTCCTTTTACAGGTGAGAGCACTGTTTTGCACTTGCCTTCTCCTTCCAGAGGGCAGTGTGGTTTGTAAGAAACGCTTCTTTAAATGTTTGCCATAGAGATTTCTAAATTTCTTCCTGGAGAAGTACAAGCGGCCTGTGTGTGACACCGACCAGTGGGAGTTCATCAACGGCTGGTATGTCCTGGTGATTATCAGCGACCTAATGACAATCATTGGCTCCATATTAAAAATGGAAATCAAAGCAAAGGTGAGGGAAGCCCATTTAAAGTCTCTGTTCTTCATCTTCTCCTGGATGGCCACAGGCATCTTAAGACGTACGATCCTTTGGAGACCACTTTGATTCTCGTGTCTTCCCTTTTCTCACACCAGCACAAGTGAGGCCTCCCCTGGCTTGGTTCCTCGTGAAGGGAAAGGAAGCTGATGTTCCATGGAACGAAACTTGGCAACAGCTCCAGAATAGTGACTAAGCTTGAAAAGATTGGTTATTTGGGCCTCATTTTTCTTTTTAAGTTGCCAAAGGAGCAGCTTATCCATAAACCAGTCCCTTCCCTGAACCTGCATGTCAAGAGCTTGTGGGGAGGAACTGTGACCATTGGGTGCTCCGACGGATGGGGTGAGGGCAGGAATGTCACACTGCCCGCTAAAGCCTGACCCTTTGTATAACTTAGTTGATTTGATCTCCTAACTAAGCCTTAACTCCTCCTTCACCGCACTATTCTCCCGTCCATTCTCTGCTGTTGGTCAGAGGTCCCTCCAGCCACACCTCCTAACCCTGACACGCCTAATTCTCTCCCATCCCAGCTCCCTCTGGCTTTCTTCAGGCTTCTTCCTCTCTGGCCAACTGTGACAGCAGCCTCCTCACCAGCTTTCCCATCTTCTACTTCATACCCCTGAGGTCCATTCACACAGCTGTCAGAGGGACTTTTCTGGAAGTGTCTATCCAGCTGTTACCATCCTTTCTACCTCTTGGGGCCTACTTTGGGATGAAGCGGCCTCCCTCAGCAGCATGGCCCCTGGGGTCATCATCATCCAGCTCTGCCTCTTGCTCCTGCCCCTGCTCTGACCCTGCCCCTCTAGGACGTCTTGTCAGCATTGTGCCTTTGTTCAGCTTTTGTCCACTTACCTGTGGAGCTTCCTCCCAGCCTGTCCTGCAGGCCTGTCTTTGCTCTGGGGTCATGTCTGTGGTGTCCCTCTGTGATGAGCTAGGCATTGTGTCTTTCACTGCATTTAGCGTATTATATGAGAATCATGTTTGTGTGTTTGTCTTTTCAACTAGCCCTAGAATTTCCTCAGAGCTGGAGCTGTGTTAGCAAATCATGTTGGAGTTTTCTTTCAAAAGCAGCTGAATTGTATTGTTTGGTACTTAACAAACACCATTAATTTATATCCTCGAATGCCTAGGTCAGTGATAAATGCAATTTCTATTTGAGAGTATTATTTGGAAAAAAATTTAGTTCAACCTAAATACAATTTCTATTTCAGAGTATTATTTGGAAAAAAATTTAGTTCAACCAATTGAAATGCTGAAAGAAAATGAGAACCACAAATATTTGGAATTATATCTGTTTTTCTTCTTTTTTTCTTCAAAAAAAAAACTCTTACTATCACCTATAGGGAGGCAGATAGTTCTTTTTTTTTATTAATTGGTTTAATGTAAGGTTAATAAGCTAAGTGGAGTCAAATATTTTACTCATTTCTCTCTTTCTCCCTTTTTTTTTTCATTCCTTAGAATCTCACAAACTATGATCTCTGCAGCATTTTTCTTGGAACCTCTACGCTCTTGGTTTGGGTTGGAGTCATCAGATACCTGGGTTATTTCCAGGCGTATAATGTAAGGATGCGGCACTCGGTAGTGCCACTGCACTTGAGACTCATTTATTCTTTGGGTTCTAATAGCTACTTTTTCATTTCACCCATTCTGTTCTTTTTTTCAGGTGCTGATTTTGACAATGCAGGCCTCACTGCCAAAAGTTCTTCGGTTTTGTGCTTGTGCTGGTATGATTTATCTGGGTTACACATTCTGTGGCTGGATTGTCTTAGGACCATACCATGACAAGGTGTGTAGCTCACATTCTTCCTTCTGCACATGGGGCACGTGGGACCCTTGAACGTGGGTTTCTAGCACTTACTTGCTTCCTGGCCTTCTCTAGCATGTACCCTTGACATCAGTAATCACATATCTTTGTATCAGTTTTCTTTTTCTTTTTTTCCTTTTCAGGATATAGAAGTGACTACAGGATATTGAAACAAGAACTGTACAATACTAGAAAGCATGTATTATAGTTGTCTGGGACTGGCTTAAGGGGTCACATGGTTACCCGGTGATCATCAAATGGGAAATGTTTGGACATGAGATTACTATGTTAAAAATGAAAATTAAGTGAGGAATATTATTATAAAAAATTTCCAATTTAAAGTATTATGTTTTTCATCGAAGTTAATTGAGAAGAATGAAGATGGGCAGAGACTGCCTAAAACGACCATAGTAGGTTTATGATAGAAATGGTGACACGTCTTGTCTCTGCAGACGGCTTTGATTACAGCATCATCTTTCTGCCTTATTAAAGATCAGTATCTGAATTCTAAACTATTACCAAACTTCAGTTAGCATTATAATCTCAGGGACATCAAAGTTGTGCTAAGATGTTCTTGTTATAAAATGATACATTTGATTGGTAGATGCATCAGGAAATGAAACTAGGTAAGCCTTGGTTTTAACTCAAAAAAGTAAAAGGAGTTATTTTATCTTATGGATTTTCCTGCATTTGGGCCTGTGGCAGTTGGAACAACAGAAACAACAAAAATAGCAGCAGCTAACACTTACTGCTTGTGTGTTAGACACTCTGCTGGGCATTTCGGTGTTCTTTCTTATTTACTCCCCACAACAACCCAGGGTACTGTTAGCCTCACTTAGGTGCTCTGCAAGGAGAAAAGAGGTTAAAAATGGTAAGTATTCCTTCCAAGTTTGTATACCAGTTCAGCCTTAAGTTTTGACCTTGTTAGTTGCATTAACCAAATCTGTGATCAAATCTGGTTTACAAACTGTTATACATGAATCTTAAACCTCCGTGCTGTCCTACCAGAATAATGTCAAGTAACCTGGCACACTCAGACTTTCTCCTTTTTAGGTGTCACATTTAATATGTCTAGAGAGAATTACTGTTTTTCCTATTTGAGATATTATATAATTAACAAAGTGACAACCTCTGGGTTGGTAGTAAATCTTAATAATATTGCTTTTCATACTCCATGTCACTGCTTTAAAGGTGACTCATGAGAAAAAATTATTCTTTGATATGATCTCTCTGATTTGGAGAACTTACTGTCTTAGAGCCTGGAAAAATGTATTTTTCTTCCTTGCTTGCCTCATGCTCTGAAAGCTTTTCTACCTCTTTGTCACTAGAGGGCAGTGTTGCACTGTGTGGAATAAATACCGTTCCTGAGGATTCGGCTTTAATTCACTGACCCCAAGGTCTGTGGACAAGTGGTCCCATCTCCTTTGCACCCCATCCCCGTCTCCCCTACCTCACCATTATTCTGGAAGGTGCTCAGATAAGATTGCTTGAATTTTACTAGATGGCTACCATTCTCAAGTGCTGTCTGTTAGGCATGGTGCCCAAGATTCTTCATCTCCCTTGCTGTGTTAACCCTTCCCTCCCCTTCTCTGTGAAGAAATCTGATTGTCCTGTTACAGAGAATAGGCACCTTAATATATTAAATAATATTCCTGAGATTACCCAGCTAGAAAGTGGCAGAGATGGGATTCAAACCCAGGTCGGCCTGACTCCAGTACCTGTGCTTTGACCCCATACCCTGTAGGGCTTTTCTTGGTATTATCTAAAACAGATCATTGCAAGAGAGCATTTAGCCTGACAAGAAACAGTCTTGTACTTGGAGATCAACTGTGAGAGGACAGCCATGTAATCGGCTTCATTCTTTCAATGGTGTCAAGGTCACCTCATGGAAAATGAGGTTATTTGTTTTGTGAGCCTGACTGCATTTCCATATGTTCAATTTGTCCTTTCAAAGGATACAGGTGAAACTGGGATGCTCTGAGGCAGCACTGTCCAAGAAAAATACAGTTTGGGCTACAATTGAGAGCCTTGCCTATACTGTAAAATTTTCTAGTAGCTACATTAAGAAATTTTAAAAAGATGAAATTATTTTTAATTATATATTTTAAGCCTAATATACCCAAAATATTATTTCAGCATGTATTCGGTATAAAATATTGAAATATTTTACATTCCTCCATACTAGTCTTTTTGATCTGGTGGATATTTTATCCACATAGCATGTCTCAATTTGGACTAGCTATCTATTGGATGCTGGCTATTCACACATTCCTGGTGACTACCACTATGGACATTGCAGCTCTAGACTTATGTCTTTCACTTAATATTAGCTTTCCTTTATACCCCTGGAGGAGGGGAGGGATAAGGGATGTCTGTAGGGTTGCCTGCAGGTCTGTTTATGGCATCTCTCACCAGGCTGATATATTGGGGAAATACACAGCTGAGTTAATTCACTGAATGTACTAGTCAGCTGGGGGAGAGAACATCAGTCTGGTTTTGGAATTTTGTGCTTTTCTTCACCATATTGCTGCCTCTTTGAATCTGAAGTTAGAATATTTTATTGCCCCTTGCATCCTTTCCCCCAAATTAATCCAAGCTGTCAGCATGTTCAGGTTCTGCCAGTATCTGAATCAGAGGACTTTCAGGTTACCCGAAGCCTTGAAAAGCTAGGCATTCCAAGCGGGCATTTTTGTAGGATTTTTAGAATCACAGCAACCTTGATTGTGAAAGCTAATTCTTTCTTTAAAACAAAACAACTAAAAAGGAAACATTAGGAAAACCGTTTGACTGATAGCTGGGGTCCCATAACACTTCAGCTTCCTGTCTTCCTGTTAGGCATCTGATTTCAGGGGCTCAATGGAAAGGGAGTCAAGATGCAAAAGGCTTCCTGCTGATGTGTATTGCCAGCACTAATGGACTTTGGCACACTGCCCTTTCAAAATGCCTGGGCACAGAGGGTGAGAGACTGTTGATGTTCTTCCAGACCTCATTTTGAATTATTAAACATTACTCTAATGTGGCTTTTACATTTCCAGAGGACTTTTTTTCCTGTGAGGAATAAATCATAGCCTTGCGTTGTCCCCATTTTACAAATGAGAAGACCAAGACTTGAAAAGTTGTGGGACTTCACTGATGCCATGGGTCAAAGTTCAGCAGACTCTGCATTACATTTTCCTCCTTCCAAGCCCTCTGGTTTTAGCCAAGTACCTCTCAGCTAAAACATTTTGCCTAAAGTTTGCATGAGATTCTTGGCACCAGCTCTTAAAGCAAATATTTATGTTGTTCTCTGACATAAGCCATTGCAGGTTATGGTTTCATTGAAATTAAAGGTTTTTGGCCCAACTGCAAACTTATCATTTGTGAAATGAATGGTTGAGTTCTCACTGTGGGCCCAGAGAACCTATGGGGACTCTTTATGGAAATACCCATTTAATACATATTAAATGTCTACTGTGCACCCAACATTGCTAGTTTCTTGTAGACCAAGTTCTTGGAGGGAAGGAACTATAGTTTGTTCCTCTTTACATTCCCAGTGTCCAGCACAGCACATAGACCATGGTAGGTGCCCAAAAAGTTTGTTTTGAACAAACAAGAAGCAGAGAGAGAGTAGTACCTGCTTTCCAGGGGCTTATGATCACTCAAGATCCAAAGGAATGCCTTACAAATGTGGTCCTTCTAGACTGGAAGCACATTAGGACCTTGAGTATTTTTAAGCTCACTTCTACTACGGAATTTGGCCACTGAAATAGACTCTGGTTCACAGCCACTTCTTGTACAAAATGGCAGGGTGTTACCAAACACCTAAAATTGACTGGGTCTCTGTTTTAACTCTTTGGTGTGTTAAAATAATTCTCATGTTCACAAGAGGAAGAGGAGGTAAAATGGTTATGAATAATGTTAATGTTGAGACAGATATTGTGTGTAGCCTGGTAAGTAACTAAACAGAAAATTAAAAAATGAATGTGACATGTGCTGACAAACTAGCTATTTGCAGTTGAAACCTGAAGCACAGACAGTTGTGCTTGGAGTCAGGGGTTCTTGAAACTAGAGAAAGGAGTTGACTGGATTCCAAAAGAAACTAAGAAATATGAATTATTAATGGTGCTGTCAGAGTTGTAGTTGACATCCATAGAAACCAACTTTAATGTCAGTGTTTTCAGCTTTAACTTCAATGTTTTAAGGCTCGTGTAGGGTATGGAAAATATTTACTCTGGCAATGGCCTGTTTTACTGTTAAATAATCTACATATTGTTAAGTGATCTGTTCATTTGGATATTTCCTCTAGGTCTTTTTGGAGAAGGACTTTAGTTCATCAGAGTTTTTGCTGATGCAGCAAAGCCATGGGTGGGATCGTTGTTTGGGGTGCATTTGTAGACCTTCTCCCTTGGCCACCAACTTTACCTTGCCTGGTCCAGCCACGTGGCTGGTAGTGTGAGGCATGGTGTTTGTATCTAGTTGGAGTACAGGGAAGTTTGTATAAAAACAATTAGAAGACCATAGTTCATTCTGTGATTCTTACCGATACGGAGTGCAGAGAAAGGACTAGAGCTGCCAGGGCACTCGGTCTTGAAGTACACTCTGAAATAACCCTTGAACATTGGCTTAATTGGACACAGAGAAGAGAAAGAAGAATATAGCAGGTGAGGAGAATAAATTCCATGAGGGAAAAATGTAGGGATGGGCCTGGTGTTGGAGGAGAAGATAAGCACAGCATATTAATACTGTCAAGGAGATGTGATGAGGCTGCATGAAGGAGGAACTTATCACAACCTTCTTGGTTTAGATTTTTATTTTGCATCCAAACTTTGTATAATCTCACAAGGGAGAAATGACCCGAAAGCCTTCTTCTTAAAGTACAGGTTTTACTGCAGCTTTGACTGGGGAGGGTAAAGAGATTGGAGTAAAAGAGACTTCCTTGGAAGTTTCTTTAATAATTCAGAAATTTCTGTTGACATCACAGTAGAGTAGTAAGGGTGGATCGGAGAAACATGTGATAGGAACAGACAGGCCTTAGAAGACTGAAAGCGGGGAAGAGTAATCAATTCAATACAGAGTTTTAAGGACTTAATTATTTCAGAGTAAATGTTTCTTTGGTAGGAGATTGGAATCACTGACAGAAATAGGGCAATTTAGAAACAAAGTTCATTTTTCTGGTTAGGGTGGTGGAAAGTTTTGTTTTGTTGGCATTTTCAAGGAATGGTCTGTTATATAACAAATGCCAGCTGAGCACAGTGGCTCATGCCTGTAATCCAAGCACTTTGGGAGGCTGAGGTGGGCGGATCACCTGAGGCCAGGAGTTCGAGACCAGCCTGGCCAACATGGTGAAACCCCATTCTACAAAAAAATACAAAAATTAGCCGGGCTTGGTGGCAGGCACCTGTAATCCCATCTATTTGGGAGGCTGACACATGAGAATCGCTTGAACACTGGAGGCAGAGGTTGCAGTGAGCTGGGATTGCACTGCACTCCAGCCTGGGTGGCAGAGTAAGACTCTGTCTCAAACAAACAAACAAAACCTACAAATGCTCTCTAAGTGTAGAAAACATAAGAAGATGCTTATGTTAATTAGGAGAAAAACCAGGATCTAAACTTGTTAGATCCTGGTTTTAGATATATTAAAAGTACATAGGGAAAAACTGTGGGAATTGTTAAGAGATTAACTTTGAGAGTATGGAGGGGTGTGTGTGTGTGTGTTTGTGTGTGTGTTTTAAAGAGACAGGGTCTCGCTGTGTCCCCCAGGCTGCAGTGCAGTGGCAGAAGCTTGGCCCACTGCACCCTGAACCTCCTGGATGCAAGAGATTCTCCCACCCCAGCCTCCTGAATAGCTGGGGCTACAGGCATATCACCATGCCCAGATAATTTTTGTACTTTTTGTAGAGATGGTGTCTTGTAATCTTTCCCAGGCTGGTCTCAAACTCCTGAGCTCAAGTGATCTTCCAACCTTGGCCTCCCAAAGTGCTGGGATTGTAGGGATGAGCCACTGTGCCTGGCCCAGAGGGGGTTTTTGAATAATGTTTTCCTACTTCTTATGGTGTTCTAGCATCTTAAAATAAGTAAGTTACCACTACCACAATGACAAAAACAATGTTAACAAAACAAGCTAACTAGATATCCTCTGCTTTTTAGAATACTCTATTTCAGAAACTAATTTTTATTTCCCCCTACAGTTTGAAAATCTGAACACAGTTGCTGAGTGTCTGTTTTCTCTGGTCAACGGTGATGACATGTTTGCAACCTTTGCCCAAATCCAGCAGAAGAGCATCTTGGTGTGGCTGTTCAGTCGTCTGTATTTATATTCCTTCATCAGCCTTTTTATATATATGATTCTCAGTCTTTTTATTGCACTTATTACAGATTCTTATGACACCATTAAGGTAAGTAATTATCAAAATTTGCTGCCAAAAAATCACTGCAAATTCTGTATAGATTATAGGAAAATACCACATTTTAAAAACTTAAAATATTACAGTTCAGATTTTGAGGTTTTGTGGACAAACTTTTTAGACGCTGGAGATGAATTTTAGGGCATTGTCCCTGTTACCCACAGCAGGGTGGATTGGTTTGGAGGGGTGGTGGGAAAGAAAAGGGAAATGGGGTAACGATGGGTTGAATGGGGTAAGTCAGGTAGTCAGGCTGCTGGTCTTAGCCCTGACAGATATACCTGCCAGTGTGGCTGCCTGGAACTTAGGATTGAGTCATAAGTTTCAGGGATGAGAGGTGACCAGCACCCTGACAGCTCTCAGATATTGCTACAACTCACACTGGATAATACAGCTACTGGCATGGTGCAGGCTTCCTTTAAATTATGAAAACTAAGGCTTTTGTGACGTTTAGCTTCCTGCTTTCTTAAGCTACCTGATGGGTTCTGTATCCTTTCAGACTAGGCCATTTAACTGATTTGTGGCTTGAAGGAATTTCACTTCCTTGGGTGCTGGTACCTTATTCACAGCAGATGGTCATGCTTAGAAAACCCTGCTTCAGGGTCAGTGACTGAAAAACCAGGGGTGCCATGCCAGTGCCTTTGTCAGGGCTGTTTTCTGCTTAACCACTTTCTCAGAATAATGCAGAAGAAACCCAGTCCACTACCTTTTGAGTGTGTGGGGAGATAAGTAAGTGTTCAGGTGGGAATGGTAGTTGCCTCTCGCATCAGGGCTTGCATGGAGAAGGAAGAGGTGCACACTCCTGCCACAGAGATTCATGTCTTTGATGTGGCAGTGTCTCTGCGTGGTGGGGGCCAAGCCTCATTGTTGAAGTAGGTTGTCTCATTAAGCATGAGGGGAGGGAGTCTTTGTGTCTGCTTGGAAAAAAATCTCTCTTCTGTTCCACTAAGCGACCAACTTCCATAAAAGTAGAGGAAATAATGATTACTTTCCAAGCAGAGTCTACACTGCCAATGTGTGTGTGGAGTGGGAGGTCTCATCTAGTCTTGCTGTTAGCATTAAAGGTTTAGACTTTTTTTTTTTTTTAAAGAGAGAGGGTCTTGCTCTGTTTCCCAGGCTGGAGGACAGTGGTATAATCCTACCTCATTATAGCCTCCAACTCCAGGGCTCAGTCAATCCTCCTGCCTCAGCCTCCAGAGTAGCTGGGACTACAGGTACACACCACCATGGCCAGAAAATTTTTGTATTTTTTGTAGAGATGGGGTCTCACCATCTTGCCCAGGCCAGTCTCAAACTCCTGGGCTCAAGCAATCCTCCCCTCTTGGCCTCCCAAAGTGCTGGGATTACAGGCATGAGCCATCGTACCCAGACTAGACATTTGACTTTTGACTATTTCCTTCATTACCTTTTTTTTTTTTTTTTTTTTTTTTTAACAAACCTCTCCCTGGCTCTTCTCTGCTTTCTTTCTGAAGTTTTTCTTTGGATTGTTCTCTGTTCCCACAGTGGCCCTGGCTTGGTGTTCTGGGACTGACAGATTGATTCATCATTGTAAATATCAGTTCTTGGATCTGAGCTAGCAATGTGGGAGAGTTTTATTTTAGCAAAGGTGGGCTTGGTTTGTTGACAAAAGAGCAATTTCTCATGCCTTATAAATAAGGTAACAACATTGTGTACTTTCTAAAGAAATTCCAACAGAATGGGTTTCCTGAAACGGATTTGCAGGAATTCCTGAAGGAATGCAGTAGCAAAGAAGAGTATCAGAAAGAGTCCTCAGCCTTCCTGTCCTGCATCTGCTGTCGGAGGAGGTCAGTATCATGTTTATTCTCCATGCTCCTGAGATGGGCTGTTCTGTTGTCTTAAGAAAGAGCCCCTCCAAGATTACCATTACATTCAGAGACCAGCTTATCGTGGGAAATAATTCACCTTTCTTTTCTTTCCTCCCACTGAAATTGGCTTTAGAAATGAATTATTTCTTCTAAAACAGGGTTATGTAGAAAGCTACACGATGTGATTGGAATCTCTTAGAAATACTATAAGACTCTTAAGAGAAGGCATAAATTATGTCCTTAAAGTCAAGAGGCTGAACTCTTAAGTGGCCCAAGTAAGAGGTCAAAGCTCTTATTTTTAGAGGTGAAACTCTGGGAATGTCAGAAGTGTTTTCCCTTTTCACAGTATGTGGTACAAGCAATCTTTCTTGATGAGAGCAGGAAACTTCCTTGCGAAGAGGCTGTCCAAATGCTTGCTTATCAGTGCGCACCGGTAGCTCTTCCTTGCCTAGCTGTGCTTTCCCTGCTGTTCGTCAGGACATGTAGAGAAATGGTCTAGACCTCAGTGGACAAAGCATATTACATAGTGATTTGTGGACTAGAATGGGGTCAGGTGAAGACAATTTTTTTTTTATGTGCCTATGTTTGCTTTCATCTGAAGTCAGGGGTGCCAGTTTTTAACTAAAAGTATACCCTACATATGTTTTTTCTTTTTGGAAGGACTCTGTAACCCAAATTCCTGAAGGAAGCTATGAGAACATAATTGCTATTTAAAACCACAGGATGCATTTTTCTGTTAATCAATTCATACAGCATCTTGGGACTTACAATGATATGACTGAGCAGATCCAGAGAATGTCTGCTAAATAGAAAATGAGATCTGAGAAGAGTTGTTTTCAGAATCACACCTTTTTTTCCCAGAGCATTAAATTGTTGCTGTGAAAGCTGGGATAAAGGAAATTAATTTTCTTAATAGGCAGCTGCTTCCTAAGAGGTACCTTGTATAAGGAAAGTCTCTCAAAATCTCTTTATTACTATAAGGGGGATAAACTTCATTGAAAAATGTAGTCATGAATTCTAAAAAGTAAACGATAGGTCTTTGGTGTTTGGACCTTGGTTTGTGCCACACAAAGTCCTGGGAGGTTGTTAAATGTTTTGTCATGCAGCCCTATGGAACAAGTGAAAGATTTAAGGCGTGGACCCCAAGACATTTGGGTAAGATTGGGTCTGAGTGGTGAGACGCAAGGAGCAACAGCAGCAGACCATTTGCCCTAAAGTGTGCTGAGGGTTGTTGAGAAGATGCATGGTGAGACGGAGGGTCTGCCCCTCATGAAGAGTGAAAGAATTCAAGGGAACAAGAGAGCCCACCAAGGAGATCAACTGAAGAACTAGGATGATGAAAGTTTTGAAAAAGAGGATATCAAAAAACAAAGACAGGTAGCTGTAACTATGTTTGGCCAAACGATGGTCCCGAGTGAAGTCAGCTATAGCAATTTCAGTGGAATCATCAAACCAAAGCCTAGATCCCAGGGGGCTTGCATGGACCCTGCAGAGTGAATGAAGGGCCTAGGCCGTGATGGAAGGAAATGGATTGTAGTAGGGCCTTGAGAACAAATGATGGCTTTGACTCCATCTAAAATTAAGTATAGCTTGATGTGTTTAAAAGCTAGGAATGGGGCTGGTTATGGTGGCTCATGCCTGTAATCCCAGCACTTTGGGAGGCCAGGGCAGAAGGATTGCTTGAGCCCAGGATTTTGAGATCAGCGTGGGCAATGTAGTGAGACCCCGACTCTTAAAAAATAAAATAAAAGCTAGGGACAGAAGAATGGACTAAAATTGAGGAAGGTTGTGAATGGAGGCTAAAGATGAACATAAAGATTCAGCTCTGCAAAGATTGGTTTTTGTGCCCCCTGTCTGGTGACCATGACAGATGACACCTGCTATCCCAGTGCTGCTTCCTGCAGAGCACGGCTGTGGTCACTCTTCAACAAAGCAGTCCAACAACCAGCACACACTTGATTCTCCTTTGAGTTTTTGACAGAGCCTCTAGCCTGAGCATCAGAACACCTGGGTTTTCATTTTGGACACTGCCATTAACCAAGTGTGTCCTGTGACCTCTCCTAAACCTCTTAGATGGACCAGATGACCTCTGAAACCTCTTCCAGTTCGAAAGTGATGTGGTTCTTTGGAGAGAGATGCTTGGTTGAACAGATGCAGAGTTAACCTTTACCTTCCTCTGTTGCAGTGAAGGAGGAAAATTGGCTGTTCTAGTAATTTATAAGGCCTTGTTAGCGAAGGGACACAGAGATTCTTTTTTTTTTCCAGAAACAAACCAATGTATTTATTGAGTAAAACATAAATGTAACATATGTTTTTCTTTTTTTTTTAATTTTTCTTTAAATTCTGGGATACATGTGCTGAACGTGCAGGTTACATAGGTACACATGCGCCATGGTGGTTTGCTGCACCTATCAACCCATCATCTAGGTTTTCAGCTCTGCATGCATTAAGTATTTGTCCTAATTCTCTCCCTCCCCTTTCCCCCTACCCCCCAACATTTCCCAGTGTGCAATGTTCCCCTCCCTGGGGGCATGGAGTTTCTTAAGAGACAGGTGACTCCTCACAGTGTTTCCAAAAGCATCTGCTCAAACCTCAAATAGTGTACATTGCCCTTCTTTATTTATTTACTTATTTATTCTGAATGTTGGTAAATAATCAGAATACCTTGCCTGTCTTAATTTTTCTTCCTCTTCTATGTTTCACTCAATGTGTCTATAATCTACGGGCCTAGAATATAGAGTATTCCTATTGCTCCTCAAAGATGTTAAAGTATCGTATCTTTTCTCTTTTCTTCTTTCCCTTTCTGTTACAGGAAAAGAAGTGATGATCACTTGATACCTATTAGCTAAAGTTCTGCTAAAGATAATTAAAGTTCAGGCATCCTTATCCAGCGGCTGAGCAGAGGAACCCCAAATGACTTGGACAAGCAGTTCCAAAATGACTCTCTTATTTAATTGTGGAGTGGGAAAGAGGACTCACAGTTAGCCAGCTGACCATGACTGAAGTTCCAGCTTTACTTTTTATAAACTTGAATGATAAAGAATAGACCATGGGCTACTACTGGGCATTAGTGCAATATAACAGCGATAATAAAATTCTCTATTAGTCTGTTAATTTATGACATGATCTCGGAATGGAAAAAGATCATTTCAGAGTGTGCAAAATAAGTCTTTAAAGCCATGTAATTAAATATGTGTGTTTATTGTCAAATAAGGATTTGTTTCAAAGGTGATTCTTGGGTTTGAAGACATTTGTTAATTCATGGTCTGTACAGAAATGAAGCTGGTTGCAATACCAATCTAGAGAGTCCAAGCTGGCGAACTATTAAGCTATTTAAAGATCACCCTTGGCCTGGCACAGTGGCTCACACCTGTAATCCCAGCACTTTGGGAGGCCTAGGCAGGCAGACTGAGCTCAGGAGCTTGAGACCAGCCTGGGCAACATGGCAAAAACCCATCTCTACAAAAAGTACAAAAATTAGTCAGGCGTGATGGCAGGCATCTGTAGTCCCAGCTACTTGGGAAGCTGAAGTGGGAGGATCACCTGAGCTCTGGAGGTGGAGGCTGCCATGAGCCATGATCGTGCCACTACACTCCAGCCTGGGTGACAGAGTGAGATCCTGTCTCAAAAAAAAAAAAAGATCACCCTTAAATCAACAAAAAGACCTCATGCTCATGCAGTGGACATTTCTTGGCCTGTTTTCCTGTGGGTTTTCTTCAGCATGATATGAAGCAACTGTTGGCATAGCCAGTGGGATGAATAAGAAATGGAATCATTTGGCTGCCTCGTCACTTGTGCTAATGGTCAGTTGTACACACATGACATGTGGAAGTGACCTGTAGCAGTGGTCACTCATTTTAACAATTGAACTCCGCTGGGTTGGGTATTTACCTTTGTCTAGCAAAGAAATATGATATATTTTCTCTAAATAAATTTATTTTTATCATTCCATATGGCACTCTTACTATTTTATGCATTGTCTCTAAACAACTACCTAGTGAAACATTCAGATCACATCTCTCTTAACCACTTGGTCTCCAAAAGGGATTTCCCAATTTCTTAAAAGCAGTGAAGGACATACAGGGGCTAAGATATAGAAGTTATTCAATAAATATTTATGATGATAGCTTGAGAGATGAAGATCACTTCATGCATAGACTTATTTCATACCTGAGCTATCTCAGTGGCCAACTATTTTAAAAGTTATTGGTGAAGAGGAGAATTTGAATTAAGCAGGACCCTCCTTCCAGGGCTCTTCCTCTTTCTCCTTGGCCTCAGTCGCCCTCCCCACAAGCCCCTACCCAATTTTCCTTCTCATGTCACCTTCCCCCTTCTTGCTCTGACTCCGTCTTCATACGCCTGCACCAACTATAGGCAGGGAAAATCATGCAGTTAATACCATTAAAGTATATAAGAGAGTAGATGACTCATGTCTACACACAGAATACTTTGCTAAAATTATTTTAAACTTTCTTTTTTACAAAATATGTGAAGAGTTATGTTTGATTTTTAAACTAAGACACCATTAAACTGGTGGTTCTGGGGTCATTTGCCTGACCCAAGAATCAGATACGTAATTGGACCACTTGTTAACTTCTGAGTATATTGTCATATACTTAGTTTTGTCTCTGAAAAGAACTGCTATTTTTTTTCTTTTTCTTTCTTTTTTTTTTTAGACAGAGTCTTGCCCTGTTGCCAGGCTAGAGTGCAGTGTCATGATCTTGGCTCACTGCATCCTTTGCCTCCCAGGTTCAAGCGATTCCCCTGCCTCAGCCTCCTGAGTAGCTGGGACTACAGACATGCACCGCCACACCTGGCTAATTTTTTGTGTTTTTTTAGTAGAGATAGGGTTTCACCGTATTGGCCAGGATGGTCTTGATCTCCCGACCTCGTGTCCGCCCGCCTTGGCCTGCCAAAGTGTTGGGATTATAGGCGTGAGCCACCACGCCTGGCCCAAGAATTGCTATTAACATGGTGAAACCCTGTATCTACTAAAAATACAAAAATTAGCTGGGCGTGGTGGCAGGCGCCTGTAGTCCCAGATACTCAGGAGGCTGAGGCAGGAGAATCGCTTGAATCCGGGAGGCGGAGGTTGCAGTGAGCCAAGATCCGGCCACTGCACTCTAGTCTGGGTGACAAAGTGAGACTCCATCTCAAAAAAAAAAAAAAAAAAAAAAGCTTTCATTTGTTCTGCAGCTGTGACTGCCATTTGAATAGAAGATTAATGATGGGTTTTCATGCTCATATTATTCTTCTATTGGCTTTCATGTTTTCTTTTATTTATTTTCCCTCCAGCTGGACAAAACAGTTTTAGAAAGAAAAATGTTTTTCAGGGTTAGCTCACATCTATAGAAACATTGTTTTCTCCCTTTTTAATAATGTTAAACAATTGTCACTTTATCAACTGTATTGTCTATTTGGATTTTATTGAACAATGTTGTCTCATAATTCTGCTAATAGATGCATCTGGGATAAATCATTTTCTCTCTTATCATAGGCCTCCACTTAGAGGGTTCCCTGTGGAAGTTAGGAGACACATTCTTTCTGCCTGCTGGTTTCATTTTGGGATCTCCAACCCTTGAATTTAACTCCTTGGCTTGTGGTGACACAGTCATAACCATATACAACATCTTAAAGCTTTTTCACTTGGGCTGGTAGGAGAGAGTGTGGGCATAAGAGCCATCTAGACGGACTTGAGTTAAAATTCCAGCTTAACCTAACTTTAAGGCCCTGAACAAGTTACTTTCTTCCTCTAAGTGATGATAAACCTCAACCAAGACTGGCACTTAAGTCACATAATTTATGCAGAGCCTGGTATTGAATTCATTCCTGAGCAGTTATTTCCCTTTGATTCTCTAACATGTTTGCAATAGATTCCATGGGACCATGGAATAATGCAGACACGACTTTGCTTCTGCAACCTGTCTGCCTCAGCTGTCCTCTTCCTACTGCTACCTGAGTCTCCTTGGACAGGTCATGCCATGCATAGATTTCCTCATCCATAAAATGGGGGGATTATGAGTTGAATGAGTCAAACGTAAAGTGCATAGAATAGGGTGTGACTCCTAAGTGCTCAATGACTATTAGCTCTTCAAAAAACATGTCTTACTAACATGGTCTACAAATGTACAAATCTGTTCATCTGGGCCAGCCAGGAAGATTTTTATTTTATAATGCGCTCACCACACACTTCTGGTGGACTTTGTTCTAGTTAGAACTTTAAGTTTGCAAAAGTCCCCCATCCAGTCCTGTCCTGGAGGCAATGATCAGTTCAGCCCTAAGAAGCTCACACCTAGCCATAGAGGAGCAGCAAGGAGAAGCAGCCTAAATGGCTGGGGCACAGCTGTCAGTCCTGATGGAAGAGAAAAAGTCCAGGAGGTGCACAAGCTGTCACAAAGCCTCAGTCCTTCACCCTGGGTGAGACCTTCAGTCCTCTACTAGGACTACCCCCTTAACCAAACTTGTCAGAATGTATAAAATTCAGGCCCACTTCCTTCTCAACCCATTGCTGATTCAAAGTGGTGAATGCAAAAGAGTGAGAGAGGGTAGTTAGGAAAAGCTCTTCGTGCGATTCGAGGCACTGTCCCCCACTCCTGCTGAGGACCTACACTCCAACAATTGTAAAAAGGGTACACCGATCCAGTGGAAGACCACGCTTGGAATCATGGGTTTATGAAAAGCACAATAGCCCAGCCTTTTGATCTAGGGGTAGCCAGTCGCCCTCTTGTCCCTGTGGACCTTCATGTAAAAATGGCCCAGCACTGGCCGGGCGTGGTGGCTCACGCCTGTAATCCCAGCACTTTGGGAGGCCGAGGCGGGTGGATCACAAGGTCAGGAGATCGAGACTATCCTGGCTAACACAGTGAAACCCCGTCTCTACTAAAAATACAAAAAAATTAGCCGGGCGTGGTGGTGGGCACCTGTAGTCCCAGCTACTCGGGAGGCTGAAGCAGGAGAATGGTGTGAACCCAGGAGGCGGAGCTTGCAGTGAGCCGAGATCATGCCACTGCACTCCAGCTCGGGTGACAGAGCAAGACTCCATCTCAAAAAAAAAAAAAAAAAAAAAAAAAATATATATATATATACACACACACACATATGTATATATAGCCCAGCACTGTGTTGATGTTCAGGGGCCTTTCTAAAGTCATTGGAAAGGTATATTCAATAAACTGCCACCATGGTCTTGGCCACAGAGTTGTTTCTTGACAATATCAAGAGCTGTGATGCTTACAGGTACGATTCCAGATACCTGAACAATTCACTTGTGACAGCCACATATTGCAGTAACATTAGACGAATAGACCTCATTTTACTGCTAATCAGCTCCATCTTTATTTTCTTGTAACTTGGGCAAATTTTATTTTTGCTTTGCTTCACTTGAAGTTTGAACATTTTAACCATGTAGTCCCTCCTTGTTCACAGAGAATATGTTTCAGGACCCCCAGTACAGGCCTGAAACCGTAAACAGTACTGAATCCCATACAGGTTGAGCAACCCTAATTCGAAAATCCAAAAGCTGAAATGCTCCAAAATCTGAAACTTTTGCTGACATGACTCCACAAGTGGAAAGCTTCACAGCTGACCTCATGTGATGGGTCACAGTCAAAACTTTGTTTCATACACGAAATTATTTAAAATATTGTATGAAATTACCTTTAAGCTATGTATATAAGGTATATATGAAACATAAATGAATTTCATGTTTAGACTTGGATCCCACCCCCAAGATATCTCATTATGTATATGTTAATATTCCAAAAGCTGAAAAAATCCAAAAGCTGAAAAAATCCAAAAGCTGAAACACTTCTGTTCCCAAGCATTTTGGAGAAGGGATACTCAACCTTTATATATTATGTTTTTTCCTATACATACATACCTATGATAAAGTGTAATTTATAAATTAGGCACAGTAAGAGATTAACAACAATAACAAAAAATAGAACAATTACAATAACAATATAGTCTATTAACAATGATAATAAAATAGAACAATTATAATAACAATATACTATATTAATAAAATAGAACAATTATAACACTATACTGTAATAAAAGTTATAAGGATGTGGTCTCACAAAATATCTTACTATACTGTATTCACCCTTCTTATGATGTGAAATGATAAAATGTGTATGTGATGAAGTGAGGTGAGTGACACAGGCATTGTGACGTAACGATAGGCCACTACTGACCTTCCAATGATACGTCAGAAGGGGGTCCCAGATCATTGAGCCATGGTGATGTCAATGGCTAGATGTCAGGAGCAGACGATGTTGATGGCTAATGGATGAGGAGCATCTCAGCATGGACACACTGGGCAAAGGGAGGATGCACGTGCCAGGATGGATGGGATGGGACAGCAGGAGATTTCATCACACCACTCCGAATGGCAAGCAATTTAAAGCTTATCAAGTATTTATTTCTGGAATTTTCCATTCAATATTTTCAGACCACGGTTGATCTCTAGTAACTGAAACCACAGAAAGTGCATAAGGGTAGCCTACTGTATTGCAATGAGGTTGAGTCTTTCTCTACCAAATATCTAGAATTTCACACAGTTCATAAAGCATGCATGAAGTAGCTCTTGCATGAAGAGTAATGAGGACCTTACAGGCTAAACCCTAAACACAGCATTCTGGTATCAGGCACTTGAGGAAGGACAATAGGCACAGGAACAAGAAACTGCTGGTCCTGTGTCTTGATGCAGGTGCTGACTGAGCACCTCTGCTTTTCCTTCCTACAGTTGAGATGTTCCAGGCTCTGAATACTGCTGACATGCAGGGCCAGCTTTGTGGCTGCGTAATCCGTGCATTCTTAAAGAACCTTGTGCTTGGCTTAATGGTCCTCCATCAGTCTTGAAATTCTTAATATTTCTTGAACAAGGGACCCCACATTTTCATTTTTCAGTGGGCCCTACAAGTTATGCAGTGAATCTTGATGATAGGATTATATAACTCAGTGATTAAAGCATGGTTTTTAAAGAAAAGGCTAGGAACCCAGGAATGTACTTTTAAATTTAATAAATTTAATAAAAGAAAAGCATGAATCTGAGTTGGCATTGCTTTTTTAAAAAACAGACTTTTTTTTAGAGCAATTTTTGATTTACAGCAAAATTGAGAGGCAGGTACAGAGAGTTCTCATATCCCTCCTGCCCACACATGTGCACAGCCTCTGCCATTATCAACATCCCACACCAGAGTGGTATATTAGCTACAATCCAACCAATGAATGCTGCACTGGCACATCATTACCACCCAAAGTCCATAGTTTACATTGTGGTCATTCTCGGTGTTGCACACTCTGGATTTGGACAAATGTATAACATGTATCCACCATTATCGTGTCATACAGAGTAGCTTCACTGCCCTAAAAATCCTCTCCTCTGCCTAGCCATTCCTCCGTCACCACCACCCCATACCTGAACTCCTGGCAACCACTGGTCTTTTTACTGTCCCCATAGTTTTTCCTTTTCCAGAATGTCATAAGGTTGAAATCCTATAGTATGTCGCCTCTCCAGAGTGGCTTCTTTCACTTAGTGATATACATTTAAGTTTCTGCCACGTCTTTTCATGGATTTGCTTTTTAACAGGCATTTGGGTACACCATTTTCCTCTGTCCTCACAAATAAGTGGCTGTGGAGCCACTTTTTGCCTTACAAAGATGGAGATCAGACTTCTGTGTTTGGTGATATTGATCAAGGTTCCCACATTGTGCCTGCAGGCTGGGTGCTGAGCTGCTTTCCTTTGTCCCATGCCCCACCCTCCATCAGTGAAAAGCCTCATTTTCTGTCTTTCCATTTAATGTTTTACCCTTAACTGAGACTTGGTTTAGAGTGATTCACATTCTGAACTCAAGCATGTTTGCCCGGTTGCCATATGACCTCCAGCCTTGTTAGGAAAAACAATACAACTCATGATTGTTTTACTATGGGCTCATTTACAGCAAGTGCTACTGCAAACCAGTGCATGAAAAAGATGGCAAACGTTTCTCTTGCCATCTGTCTCTGCCAGAGAACCAGGGAGTGAATATGAAGCTAAACGAGTTACAGACAAGCATTTCCACACCACCTTACACAACAAGGACAGCAAAACTTTGACTTCTTAAAGACATCCGGAGCTATTGGCTATGGTGAATGGGGGAGACAATTTATTAGGGTGATGTATGTTTCTTAGTTTCTAATGATACATAAATTATCCCATGAGCCATGATACATATGGCTTAAAGAGAATTTTAAATGAAAGTAATTTTTTTCTAGCACCACTAATTGCCTAGCAGCAGTAAATTACTCATCTCCCATGGCCTATGGGCTGTGGTCATTACTCTATCCTCGAGGTTGAGTGGATGTCCCCCAAGAGGAACGTTTGCTCTGAAAAAGTGAATTTACATCCTCACTTGTGAGCCCGCTATGCTAGGTCTACAGAGGGAGCAGGTATTAATCACGCCTTTCGGACATAGCACTGTGTTTGTGCCCTCATACATGTGTTATTTATGATAGCAGGACAGTGGGTTGAGTCTTAGCTCTTGGTTTGCCTTTGGGGGAAAATCAGAGTGCTGCTATCAATAATTAATTTCGTCTGGCTGGTTGGGGGGCAGGGAGGCATGGTTTGAAAGATAGACTTTGCTAATAAGCATGGAAGTTTCCTAGGTGACAAGTTAAACAAGGGAAGTGATAAGCATCATTAGTTTTGGGAAACACTAGATAACTACATGATATGTAGAAGGAGAATGATGATGCTATCAAAGACCATTAATTCAGCATATTTTTGTTGATTTCCACTACTGTGATCAGTACTAAGGATGCAAGGAATGAATGAGAAGATTCCTGCCCTCACCAAACAGTTTGGTGTCCAGTGGGAGAGACAATCACAGAAAAAAAACAAAGATAATACAAGGTCAGCCCAAGGTACTACATGAGAGCAGAATGGAGATAGCTTCTGCCTGCCTGTTGAGGAGACTAGACAATGCTAGAGCTTAGATTTGAAGAATATGTTGTATTTGACCAGATGGCCATGGTGTGGGATGGCCATGGTGTGGGATGGATGAGGGTAACAACGGCAAAGGCCTGGACATCAGAGAGAGAACCTGGTCAGTTAGGAAAACGATGCTTTGGCGTGGTCAGTGTATAGGCTGTATACAGGGAAAATGATAGAAGACAGGACTAGAGAAGGGACAAGGCAAGGCCACAGGAGTATGTGTGCCATGAGAGGGAGGGCTTTAGACCTGAGAACTGCATGACCAGAGAGGGCAGAACTGTGGAGGATGGGTTGAGGTGGAGGGAAGCAAGCAGGGAAATCAGTCACAAAGCTGCTGCAGTCATCCAGATTAAAGAGAGAGAGAGAAATGCCATTACCCTGTAATTAAACACAATCACAAACATAACGAGAAATTTGCCTTAAAATTGTCTCTCAGAAATACACTAGATTGGCGTGTGTGCATGTATATATATATATAAAATATGTATTATATATCATATGTGTATGTATTGTATATGTGTGTGTATATATACATGTGTGTGTGGATATACATATATGTTTTATCTATCTGTATATACTGTTATCCCCTGATATCCATGGAGGATTGATTCCAGGACCCCTGTGGAAACCAAAATCCATGAATATTTCAGTCCCTAATGTAAAATATTTGCACCTAACCTACACATATTTTCTCATATACTTTAAACCATCTCTAGATGACTTATAATACCTAATATAATGTAAATGCTAAGTAAATAGTTGTTATACTGTATTCAGGGAATAATGACAAGGAAAAAAGTCTGTACATGTTTGGTAGAGATGCAACCATACGTTTCTTCTGTTGGGTGAATCCACAGATAAGGAACCCATGGATCTGGAGGATCAACTGTATATTTTTGTTTCTCAACTGTATATTTTTGTTTCTCACAAGACTTTTCTGCTAATTACCCTGTCATTTTCTTAAGGGCTAATGCTTTTGAACTATGCATTTGGAGGGGAGGGTCTCCTTTCATAGCTTCTATTATTGAGAAATATACATTTGTTAGGATGAATGGGTTGAATGCATATTTCCATCACATGCATATTGCCTCTTCTCACAATTTTAAGAAAAGAAGCATATCCAAGACTTTCTGTTTCTGCATCATCCCTTCCCCATTACCCTTATACCCACACACTCTGAGATGCTCTGACCTTGGCCAGCAGCAGTTTTGTGTCTATTAAGGTGTCAAGACTTGGTGTAACCACTAACAAAATCTGTATTCTGTATTCTGATGCTTACAAACTGCATAAGGACTTTATAAGGACTCCATCCTACCCTCAGCCTCCCACCTGTGACCACAATCAAGATTTGGGAGTGAGATCACAAAGGTTTAGAGCCTAATGAGGCTGCCTGGGAAAGGAGGGTCTTGCAAGTAAATGCCAGGAGGTGCTTTGCCTCTGCTTCCCTTAGGCTAGGGCGGTGTGTGGGGGTGGGCGTGAGAAGACTGAAGGGGAGGGGAAGGGAGAGTGAACTGATGGGAGGGACGCTGAGACAGGATTGCTTTGTGCCCACTCCTACGACTGCCTTCATTTGGAAGGTGGTAGTAAATACAGTCATGTTGGAGGAATGTTTCTGGACCAATGTAGCCTGAGACTGGGGGAACAGGGCAAGGAGAGTGGTGTGGCCCCCATCTCACAAGAAGAAAAAATGAAGTTGTAAAAATGCCTGAGTGCATGTGGTACTAATCTGCCTTTTTCCATCCAGACCCTGCAGAGATGGTCAGCAGTTTGTGTCGAGACCAGTCCCAGTGATGCTCCTTCCGACTCTCCCAGCCCCAGCGACTGCACCCCATGAGGATTACAGGTGGTAAGCTCCTAACATTTCCTTAATTAAAACCCATGTATGCCGGAGGTTGCAACTTTTTGAATTTTTGCATGAGTGAAAAATCAGACCTTGGCAATGACCTTGAGCAGTAGGATATAAATAACTCCCACATACTTAGTGTTCCAATAATGGAACACTAGGCATAAGTAGGTTTAATGTACGGAACATATGGGGTGCAAGGACAGAAAAAACCCATCAGGAATTTCCTCATTTCTCCAAGCCAGGTCAGGGGAGCCAGGCTGGACGTTGGTGTTGAGGGAGAACTCTCGCCACCCTGCAGGCTTACTATGAAGCAGGACACCCATCTCCAGCCCTGAGGGGCACAAAAGGCAGCCTGGCATAGACCCCGTAAGGTTCAGCTCTTGACAGTGTGCTCAGAGGGCTAAGCCACAGCCTTAAGGTGATCCACTCCAGCACAGTGACCCTGCACGACCAGTGAGGCACTATGAGGGGAAATCAACATTGTCCAAAGTCATTTCTGAACAATGAGCCACAAAGTCCTGGTTTGATCTCTGGGGAAAATGCATTTCAACCTCAAGCCAGAATAACATAAAGACTGCTTCCTGTATCTTATCCCTTGACAGCCAAGTTTCTTGAACAGCTTTTAAGGAACCATAGTAACAGTTGGAGGAAGGGGTGAGTGGATCAGTGATGATCCTTCTACTAGACTTTTATCTCCCTTGCATAAATGGCCCCATGGTCCACCTGGAAAAGGTAAGCGTAAGGAGAAGAGATGGCAGGCAGATGGGGTTTTAACCTAGGTGATGGGCAGATAAGTTTGGGGGTGGGGAGTTAACAGGCAACGACATGACTCCACCCTCCTCCCACTTTTCTCCAGGATGAGGGAGGTTCTGACCTTTAGCCTTTATGCAAAATACTCTTGTCAAAGTTTCCACATTTATGTGATTGAGACAAGAGCCAACATTTATTATCCTACATTAAAACTGAAGCAACTAAATGGGATAAAACTCACAGATATATATTTCTTCCCCATTGGCCTTTTCAAAAATGGCAATCAATTTTCACAGCAGGCAGCTTAGAAGGTCAAGTTATTGGAACAAAAATGGGTAAAAGCCAACTGAAAGAGTAACATCAACCGGTGTCATCCACATAAGTATTCAGCACCTTATGACCATGTAGCCAAATAAATTCTGGATAGATTACAGATTTAAATGTGAAAAATTACGCCTATAAAAGGACTAGAAAAAAATACAAATAAATATTGATGTGATTTCAGAAGTCAAGAAGGACTTTCTGAGTTTAAAGCTGCACAGGCTGGACATGGTGGCTCATGCCTGTAATCCCAGCACTTTGGGAGGCCGAGGCAGGTGGATCACCTGAGGTCAAGAGTTCGAGACCAGCCTGGCCAACATGGGGAAACCCTGTCTCTACTAAAAATACAAAAAAATTAGCTGGGCATGATGGCGGGAGCCTATAATCCCAGATACTCGGGACGGTGAGGCAGGAGAATTGCATGAACCAGGGAGGCAGAGGTTGCGGTGAGCCGAGATCGCTCCACTGCACTCCAGCCTGGGGGATGGGGGAGACTCCATCTCCAAAAAAAAAAAAAAAAAAAAAAGCAAGCTGCACAAAACCATAAAATAACCAAATATATTTTATTATATAAAAACAAAACATTTTAGAAAAGTAAGAACGTAAACACAATTTAAAAAGCACATTGAGAGGCTGGGTATAATATTTCATGCCTGTAATCCTAGCACTTTGGGAAGCTGAGGCAGGAGGATCACTTGAATTCATGAGTTCGAGACCACCCTGGGCAAGATGGTGAGGCCCCTTCTCTACAAAAAGTAAAATAGAAATTAGCCAGGCATTGTGGCCCACGCCTGTAATCTTAGCTACTGAGAACTGTGACCGTGCCGCTGAACTCCAGCCTGGGTGACAGGGTGAGATTTCGTCTCTTAAAATAAATACATACATACATACAACCAAAAAGCACACCAAGGAAAAAACCATTGCAGCATATATGGCTGGCTTAGTATGCTTACTGTATTACTAGGCCAAACACGGTGGCTCACGCCTGTAATCCCAGAGTTTGGGAGGCCGAGGCGGGCAGATCACGAGGTCAGGAGTTCGAGACCAGCCTGGCCAACATGGTGAAACCCCTTCTCTACTAAAAATATAACAATTAGCCGGGTGTGGTGGTGGACTCCTGTAATCTCAGCTACTTGGGAGGCTGAGGCAGGAGAATTGCTTGAACCTGGGAGGTGGAGGTTGCAGTGAGCCGAGATCGTGCCACTGCACTCCAGCCTAGGTGACAGAGCAAGACTCTGTCTTGAAAAAAAGAAAAAAAGAAAGAACCGTTACTAATTCTTGGAGCCCCCTCCACAAGGACTGTTTTCTGTCTCTGTGTTTCATGTGCCTAGCAAAGTTCCTGGTGAATAGCAGGCTATCAACAAATAACATATTTTTTAAAAGCTATATTTGGTTGAATGCACACTATGTCCATCTACTGTTGCCACTCATCTCGGCAAACATACAGATTACATAACAGGATCTCCATTTTACCAAAAAGAAAATTGAACACAGAGTAAGTAGAGAACCTGGATTCAAATCCAGAGCTTCTGACTCCAAAGCCTTCTCCATTTTTCCCTTTCCGCTGCCTGCCTTCCAAATGAATGCTTATTGAATAGAATTGAATGGCAGAAAAAAATGTTTAGCCTACTTAATGAGAAATGTGACTTCTATTTTCAAACAACACCTTGTTAAGCAACATTCCTTGAACTCAAATAATGCTGGTGTTCCATGGAAAATAATTTTTACCTTGGTGGGGGAGTCGAAAGCCCCATAGAAGTTCCCAGCTCTAACACTAAATTGCTTAGTGATTTAGACAAGTTGTTAAGCTGCTCCAAGTCTCAGAATCCTTATCTGTAATACAGGGATAATAAAACTGAGAGTGCAGAAAGGTTACGTAATTTGTCCAAGGTTACACAGTAGTAACTGCCTGAGTGGGCAGCTTGTCTTTACAGCTGGGTAGTTCACAAGGTTGATGTAATATCTAGGAGTAAATGAACGTGAACAAGCTTTGAAAAGGATAAACTGGACACATTGGGTGAATGGAGAGAAAACTTAAAGTAATAAGCCTGTTTTTTGTGCAAGAATTATGAAAATTAGTTTGATATGAACATCTCAAATGTCTCAGTGTGTTCTTCTTGACCTACTACCTATTTTTAAATTTCTATAGCTGAAAATATACACAAGTAGCCGATTATCCCCTCCTTTCTGCCCCCTTTACAGTAAACCAGTGTGGCAGTACTGATTAATGAATCCAAGTCAGCTTGCCCACAATTATAATCTTATCTAACTAGCTTTTTTAAAAAAAGATAATTGCATCCACTGGGGTGGAGTTTCTGGCATGTGCAATAATGAATCACCAAATCATGATTTTTAAAAGATAGTTACCTCATAAAATCTGGACTCAGCACCTTTTTCATTTCACTGGCTAGAAGCCAAGAGAGTCCGTGTTAATAATGTATTTTAATACCACTCATGTACTTTTCATGCCTCGATGCAGTATTTGATCATTGGTGAAATCAGCAGTTGGACATGTATCTCAATTACTGTACCTTTCAGAAGATGCCCTTCATATTCTCTCTCTGATTTACAGAATTTATTTTACTAAACTATTCAAGAGAAGATTGCATATACTACTATGAAAGGGGTATAATACAAATATTATAAGGCATAAAGGGCATAAAAGTTGCATAAATATGCAACTTCAGTGCATATTTCCTAAGAACAAGAATAATCTCTTATGTAATCACAACACAGTGTTCAAATTCAGGAACTTTAATATTGATGCAATGCTTTCATCAAATCTGCAGCCCATAATCCAGCTCATCAATTGTCCCAACAATTCTCTTTATAGCATTCTTTCCCCTCTCACACAGGATCCAATCCAGGGTCACTGTTGAATTTGGTTGTTGCACCTCTTGCTTCCTTTAATCTGGAACAGTCCCTCAGCCTTTGTTTGTCTTTCATGACTGAGATTTTTGAAGAATACTGGTCATTATTTTACGGATAGCCCCTTAATCTGGATTGGTGTTTTCTCATTATTAGATTCAGGGTATGCATTTTCGGCAGGAATACCACAGAAGCAGTGTGGTGTCATATTATATCCAGAGATCCACGCATTGGTCTGCCTCTCATTAGTGACATTTATTTTCATCCCAGTCACGGTGTTGTCCGGCTTCTCCATTGTTGTGGTGGTTATAGAAATGCACCGCCCTGATCTCCTGTTGTGAGGAATGTAATTGATACGATGTCCTGGCTGATGCACTCAGACTCCATCTGCATGGGGACCACGCTTCCCACTGACTTCTGGCCAATGACTCCATTAGTGTCCCAATTACTTTCTTTTATTATTTTGTTTGTTTGTTTTGTATTTTCTAACTCATGTCAGCCACCTCAAGAATTCAGAATAAGGCCCGGTGCAGTGGCTCATGCCTGTAATCCCAGAACTTTGGGAGGCTGAAGTGGGAGGATTGCTTGAGCTCTGGGGTTTTAGACGAGCCTGGGCAACAGGGCAAAACCCCGTCTCCATTAAAAATACAAAAATTAGCCAACTGTGGTGGTGCATGCCTGTAGTCCCAGCTACCTGGGGGCTGAGGTGCTAGGATGGCTTGAGCCGGGGAAGTAGAGGCTGCAGTGAGCTGAGATTGCACCACTGCACTCCAGCCTGGGCAACAGAATGAGACCCTGTCTAAAACCATAGCAAGGCATGGCAAGACATTCTGGTCTCATGCTTGCAAGAGCTCCAAAACCCATTACTAAGAAAAATCATTTTTTACACTAAACACAGTTTTTCTTCATTTTGGATATATATGTAGCATGTTCAGTGATAGAAAGGTGAATGGTGTGAACTCTTTTACCGTTACCATTTACTTATGTAAATGTATAAATGATGGTAGTTTTACTCTTATAGGTTAGACAAAGTGTACGATAACAGATAAGTGGGATACTACAGGCATTTTTAAGAAGTGGCGGGTAAAACTTTTAATACTAACAATCCACCATAGGAGCATGGGTTCAAAATAAGAATAACACCATATGTTTACATAGTACTAAAAGGTGTGTGAAGGGCTTTCACGTATATTATTTAGTTTTATCCTCACAATAGCCCTGTGCTAGGTAGAGCAGGTATTGTTATCCCTACTTTATATATGGCACAATCATATTATTTCACAAACAGAAAAAGTAAAGAAAGAAAGCTAATCGAAATGCCTGTGGATTATAAAATATGTATTTGAAATCTGGCATAAGAAATACCTACTGTGTTTCTGAAACTACCTACTCTGTTTCTGAAACTACCTACTCTTAAGCCTGGACATTTTTCTTTTATAATATTTAATGTAATTGCTAATACATGAGAATCAGTGTTCTCAACCCACAGAGAACCCTCACTTAAATCTGTAATTCCTTTTGCTGCTCTTTGCAATCAGGATTTAATAAATAAAATAACACAAGTACTGAACATGAATCCTTTTCCTTTGACATTACTGAACATTTTAAGCAGCTTTTAGATTGCCATGGAGTGAATTTAAAAAGAAAGACGAGAACAAAACTTAGTAATTTTAGATATGATTTACTTGGGAGGTGGGATAAGAAGGTGTTGTTATTTTTTTCCCTAGTAAAAACACTTGTCTAAAGGTTGCAATGAAAGTTGTGAGAAAATGGTTTTATGGACAAAATCTTGCTTTTTAGCAAAGTAACTTTTTGAAGAATTATTCTATTTGTGGTGACCCTCTTTGTCCAAATAACACATTTTTTCTTAAGGCCTCTTTTGATGGATATTAATAGAGTTACACAGGCTTTCTTTTAGTTAGTATTTATTCAGTATATTTTTTTTTATTATGATGATCTAAACGTATCTCATTCAAGTAGCATGTAGCTGGATTTGTTGGTTTAACTGCAATATCTCTATTTGAACCCAATTGTTTATTTTGCTTACATTTATTGTGATTACTGATATATTTGGATTTATTTCTATAATCCTAATTTGTGTTTTGCATAAACCATGCTTTTTTTCTTATTTATTTTCCCCCGTCCTTTCCTTCTATTGGATTAATGGAGTTTATTTCCTTCTATTCCTTTTTATTTAGTATTTACTCTTAACCTCTTTACTTTTTACCTGACTTAGAAAAATCCAGAATTAATAAAAAGTCTCTATGCTACTCTTCAATAACATAGGAACTCTAGACTTTATGCCTTAGCCCATCCCCAATCTCCGTTCACTCTCTATGTTTTTCTTGCCTAGTATTTTAGTTCCTTTTTTCATGTTCTTCCCTGATTAATTGTTATTTTTACTTATTGTCTGGTATAGACAATGATTATTCGAATTTACGTCTTTTATAGCTTATAAAAGCGAAAATTTTAAAACCCTAATTTACTCATGTTGGTACCATTTGCAAGAGGAAAAATGCTTTTTGCACACACTATTTCTTTTTGGGTTTGATGTTATTCTTTCTTTAGTAGCTCTTTGAGGCTTAGTCTTCATCTCAAAATCCTCACTTAACCTTCAGTTTTCAATAATTCTTTAGCTGAAAATTAAGTTCTAGGTTCCCCAATATTTTCCTTCAACTCTTTGGTAATGATATTCCATATTCTACCTGGTCTCTTTTGAGAAGTCTGTTATGAGTCTAAGTAATTTGCCTTTTCTTACTGGTTGCTTTGAAGGCTTACTTATTCTTCAGTGTATGTGTGTGTTAAATTTAATAGTTTGAGATACTGTAGTTGTGCTTCTTGGATCTAAACATTCATGTCTTTCTTCAATTCGGAAAAATACCGAGTCATTTGTTTCAGAAAAATATTTCTTTCGGCCCATTCTCTCTTGTCTCCCTTTCTGAAACATGTTGACCTTCTCTTTATCTTTTCCATATCTCTTCATCTCTCTTTCACATTTTTCATCCCTTTTTCTCTCCAGTCACGTGAATTTCTTTAGATTTATATTTCAGTTCATTAACTCTCTGTTTTGGCTGTTTTTAAACTTTTAAGTTTTTTTTTAAATTTCAGTTACTCAATTTTTTATTTCTAGAAGTTCTTTTCGTTTCTTTTTGTTTTCTTTATTTCTTCTAAAAAAAATGGGATTCATGAACAGAACGTGCAGGTTTGTTACACAGGTATACGTGTGCCATGGTGGTTTGCTGCATCTACTGACCTGTCCTCTAAGTTCCCTCCCCTCACCCCCCCACCCCCCGACAGGCCCTGGTGTGTGTTGTTCCCCTCTCTGTGTCCACGTGTTATTAATGTTCAACTCCCACTTATGAGTGAGAACATGCGGTGTTTGGTTTTCTGTTCCTGCGTTAGTTTGCTGAGGATGATGGCTTCCAGCTTCATCCATGTCCCTGCAAAGAACATGATCTCATTCCTTTTTGTGGCTGCATAGTATTCCATGGTATATATGTACCACATTTTCTATATCCAGTCCATCATTGATGGACATTTGGGTTGGTTACATGTCTTTGCTATCATAAACAGTCCTGCAATAAACATACGTGTGCATGTGTCTTTATAGTAGAATGATTTATATTCCTTTGGGTATATAGCCAGTAATGGGATTGCTGGGTCAAATTGTATTTCTGGCTCTAGATCCTTGAGGAATCACCATATTGTCTTCCACAGTGGTTGAACTTATTTACATTCCTACCAAGAGTGTAAGAGCCTTCCTATTTCTTTGCAGCCTCACCAGCAACTATTGTTTCTTGACTTTTTAATAATTGCCTTTCTGACTGGCATGAGATGGTATTTCATTGTGGTTTTGATTTTCATTTCTCTGATGATGAGTGATATTGAGCTTTTTAAAATATGTTCGTTGGCTGCATAAATGTCTTCTTTTGTGAATTGTCTGTTCATATCCTTTCCCCACTTCTTGATGGGGTTGTTTGTATTTTTCTTGTAAATGTGTTTAAGTTCCTTGTAAATTCTGGATATTAGACCTTTGTCAGGTGGGTAGATTGCAAAACTTTTCTCCCATTCTGTAGGTTGCCTGTTCACTCTGACGATAGTTTCTTTTGCTGTGCGAAGCTCTTTAGTTTAATTAGATCCCATTTGTCAATTTTGGCTTTTGTTGCAATCGCTTTTGGCGTTTCTGTCATGAAGTCTTTGCCCATGCCTATATCCTGGATGGTCTTGCCTAGGTTTTCTTCTAGGGTTTTTATGGTTTTGGGTCTTACACTTAAGTCGTTAATCCATCTTGAGTTAAGTTTTGTATAAGGTGTAAGGAAGGGGTCCAGTTTCAGTTTTCTGCATATGGCTAGCCAGTTTCCCCAGTGCCATTTACTGAATAGGAGTTCTGTTTTTATACTGACATATTTTCTTTTTAAAGTGTCTTCCTATATTTTTAGTTTTTTTTTTTTTAACAAGATGAACTCACATGTGAACAGAAGATAAATACAGTATTTCCCAAATTACCCATTTAAACCTAATATATAGTCTGGCCTTTTACCTATCTTTTGGGTGAAATCTTGGACAGGTCTCATAAATATTCTAATTGTTATTAGATAACCAGGCATCTTGTGATTATTTTCAGACAAAGAACTGTCTTGTTTCAGTAACTATAATGACCTACCTGGTATAATAATTAAATTTCTGAATTTCATTCAAAATTAAACCTTCTCTCCTTCCAAGGTTTGCGTTTTTCAAGTCAAGAAACTGAAATGGAAGAGGGGAGTCTGGTTGTCTTTCATTTTCTTCTCCTTGTCTGTGTCCCTCTAGTCAGTAGCCTTAGTTTCGAATCTCTCCATGTTCTAACCCAGGTGGTTAGAGGAACAGGAAAAAGGGCATATTCTAAGGCTGATACTGTCCGTCGGTACAGGGACTCAATTGCTGTCTCTTTTTCTCATAGGATGCTTTTCTGGGTTTCTCAGAGATAACACTCCTTCCCTCCCCCGACAATTAGAATAAATTCCCATGAGTCAGAAATGCCTTACTTGTAGTTAGTTCCACACTTCTCCAGTCTTGACCCTAGCCTCTTGTATTTCCCCCTATGAATCACGTTGCTCTCAAGGAGGCCTCTGCAGCAAATTCCCCTTAAATCCAGCCTCAGGCTGATGGCACACTGTGTGAATATTTTTTGGCTCATGAAAACACAAACAGCCTCTGTGCTGCCATGAATGAAAGTGCGGCGTGCTCCCAATGTGGCCTTTTTCTCCTCTCTGCTCAGCCAGCTCAGGGCAACTTGGCACAGCTCCTCATTCTGATCCTTATGCTCACCTAAACTCTAGGGCAGTGCCTCTCGAACTTTAATGCCCATACCAGTCACCTGGGGAATATTGTTAAAATGCAGATTCTGATTCAGCAAGTCTAGGTTGGGGACTGAGATTCTGCATTTCTAACAGGCAACTAGGTGATGCCTATGCTGCTGCTCCATGCACCACGCTTTGAGTAGCAAGGCTCTGGAGCATATGTGTCAGGTTTATTGAATGTTATGTTGTTCTCATTTGCTTGAGATCTAGGGGAAGCACACATACTTCTCTTTTGCTTGGGAGTGGGGGAGATAAAGCACCTATTTCATTTATATTTTTCAAAGAAATCCCCTTGCTTGACCTCTTCCACTTCCATTCTTTTATAGACTGGAGGGGACAGATTGCCAGTGCTGAAAGAAATAGTTTTACAATCATTTATTATACTTGCACAAGTGGGGTCTATCAGGTCATTTAAGAATACAGAATCCTGCTATCTATTTTATTCTAGGCCTTTGGGACTTCATCCACAACATAAATGGAAAAAAAGCCATTAAAATCACTAACTAGAATCATTTTATATTTTATAATTTCCATAAAATATTGTTACAGAAATGAAAAATATACCCCAAAGTAGAGAGAATCATAACAAATACCAATTTTTAGTGGGAAGATCAATGATTTTGAAAAGAAAATCATAATATAGAACATTTCCATCACCCCCAGAAGTTGTCTTGTGACTCTTTTCAGTGAATCCCTGTTACTCTGATTTCTCTCACTATACTTTAGTTTGTTCTAGAACTTCATATAATAAAATAACACACTATGCACTCTTTTATGTCTGTCTTCTTTTATTCATCCTAATGCTTTTGACACTTGTCCCAGCTATTGTGGTATCCATAGTCCATTGCTTCTTTTTTAATAGAGTAGCATTCCATTGTGTAGATGTATAATTTATTTATCCGTTCCCCTGTTGATGGACATTTGTGTTGTTTCCAGTTTTTACCTATTACAAATAGAGCTGCTATGAATGTTACTATACAAGTCTTTTTATGAACATGTGTTTTCATTTCCCTTGAATAAACAATTATGAGTAGAGTTACTAAGTCATAGAGTAGGACTTAGTAGGTTAAATTTGTAAGAAACTGCCAAATAGGTTTTCAAAATGGTTGTACCATTTTTTACTCCCATTGACAATGTATGAGACTCCTAGTTGGTTTACTTTTCACCAACATTTGACATTTTTAGTCTTTTCAATTTTAGTCATTATAGTATATGCAAAGTGATATCTCATGGAAGTTTTAATTTTTATTTCCCTGGTGCCTTTTGATAATCTTTCCGTGGGTCTATTAGCCATTCATTTACATTCTTTTTGCAAAGTGCCAGTTCAAGTATTTTGCTCACTTTTAAATTGGGTTATCTTTTTATTATTAATTTTTAGGAGATCTCTGTGTATTCCAGATACAAATCCTTTATCAAACACATGTAGAACAAATATTTTTTCCCAGTCTATGGATTGCATTTTCATTTTTGTGATGATATCTTTTGAAGACCAAACGTTTATAATTTTGAAGTCTGATTTATTAATTTTTTTCTTTTAGTGTTGTTTCTTGTCTCATAAATTTTTGCCTCTCTCATTATAGTCTCCTATAACCTTTCTTCTAGAAATTTTATAATTTTACATTTTATGCATAGGTCTATGATTTATCTCTAATTAATTTTTAGTATGAAATTGAGGTGGAGGTTCATCTAATTTTTCCATATAGATACCTAGTTGTTTTGGTACCATTTGTTGAAAGACTATGCTTTCTCTATTGAATTACCTTGGCTCCTTTGTTGAAAATCAATTGACTATATATGTGGAAGACTATTCTTGGACTCTATTCTATCCCAGCGATCTACTTAACTAACCCTGCCTCAATATCACACTGTGTTGATTACTGTAATTTTATGGCCTTGAAATCAAGTAGTATAAATCCTCCAACTTTGATCTCTTTTTCAAATTTTTTTTGGTCATTTTAGGTCCTTTTCTTTCTCTTTTCTTTCTCTTTCTTTCTTTCTCTCTCTCTCTCTCCCTTTCTCTCTCTCTCTTCCTTCCGAGAGAAAACCATGGAATAAAGAAGCTTTTTAAAAATTATTTTATTTAAACTTATTATTATTTTTAAATTTTACTTTAAGTTCTGGGATAAATGTGCTGAATGTACAGGTTTGTTACATAAGTATACATGTGCCATGGTGGTTTGCTGAACCTATCAACGTGTCGTCTAGGTTTTAAGCCCCACGTGCATTAGGTATTTGTCCTAATGCTCTCCCTCCTCTTGCCCCTAACCCCCAACACGCCCCTGTGTGTGATGTTCCCCTCCCTGTGTCCATGTGTTCTCATGGTTCAACTCCCACTTATGAGTGAGAACATGAGGTGTTTGGTTTTCTGTTCTTGTGTTAGTTTGCTGAGGATGACGGTTTCCAGCTTCATCCAAAAGGTCCTTTGCTTTCTTATATAAAATTAGAATCAGTTTGTCAATTTCTACAAAAAGGCCTGGTGGAGTTGTGATCAGATAGCGTTGATTCTACAGATTGAATTGGGGAGAATTAAAATCTCAACCCATCAGCATGGTGTAGCTCTTTATGTATTGCCAATCTGGATGACTTTTTATTTCATTTAACTGCTTTTTTACACAGGTAGAATTTACTGTAGAACGTCAAATAGAAGGAGTGAAAATAAACATCTTGGCTTTGTTCCTGATCTTACATATAAAGTGTTCAATATTTTGCCATTAGCCATGCTGTTAGCAGTAGGTCTTTCATAGATGCCTTTTATCAAACTGAGAAAAATTTCCTTCTACTTCTAATTTGCTAAGTTTTATTTTTTACTTTTTTGAGACAGGGTCTTGCTCTGTTGCTCAAGCTGGAATGCAGTAGCGTGATCTTGGCTCACTGCAACCTCCCCTTCCTCGACCCAAGTGATCCTCCCACCTTACCCTCCTGAGTAGCTGGGACTATAGGCATGTGCCACCACACCACACCCTGCTAATTTTCTGTATGTTTTGTAGAGATGGGGTCTTGCCACATTGCCCAGGCTGGTCTTGAACATCTGGACTCAAGCAGTTCACCACCTCAGCCTCCCAAAGTGTTGGGATTATAAGTGTGAGCTACCATGTCCTGCTGGTATTTTTTTTTTTAATCAAAAAATGGGGCCAGGTGTGGTGGCTCACGCCTGTAGTCCCAGCACTTTGGGAGGCTGAGGCAGGTAGATCACCTGAGGTTAGGAGTTCAAGACAAGCCTGGCCAACATGGTGAAACCCCGTCTCTACTAAAAATACAAAAATTAGCCACGCATGGTGGTGGGCGCCTGTCATCCCAGCTACTCAGGAGTCTGAGGCGGAGAATCACTTGAACCTGGGAGGCACAGGTTGCAGTGAGCCAAGATCTGCCACTGCACTCCATCGTGGGTGACACAGACTCAGTCTCAAAAACAAAACAAAACAAAAAACAAAAATCCACAGGTGCTAGCTTTTACCACCTGTATTTTTTGCATAAATTGAAATTATGATATAATTTTTATGCTTATTTTATTAATCTGGTGAATTACTGAACTTTGACTGATTTTTAAAATGTTGAAACAACCATACATTAATGAGTTAAATCTCAGTCATGCTATATTATCTGCATATGTTGCTACATTTTATTTTTTGATTTTTTGGAGAATTTGTATTCTATCTTCATAAATGATATTACTCTATAATTTTCCTCTTTTATAATCTTCTTGTCAGGTTTTGCTATTAAAGCTATGTGGGCCTCATGAAATAGGTAGAGAAATTTTCCTTCCTATATTTCCTCAGAAAGTTTTTATAAGATAATTATTATTTTCTTCTGAAATACTTGATAGAATTCATGAGCGAAGCCATCTGGACCTAGAGTTCTGTTCTTGAGGTTTTCCATTACATATTCAATTTCTTTGATAAGCATAATGCTAGCCAGACATCTTACTGCTTTTTCTATCAGTTTTGGTAAGTCATGTCGTGTCCAGAATTTATTCCTTCCAGTGGGTTCTTGGTCTCACTTCAAGAATGAAGCTGTGGACCCTCGCAGTGAGTGTTACAGCTGTTAAAGATGGTGTGTCCAGAGTTTCTTCCTTCACATGTTCAGATGTGTCCAGAGTTTCTTCCTTCCGGTGGGTTCGTTGTCTTGCTGACTTCAGGAGTGAAGCCGCATACCTTCGCAGTGAGTGTCACAGCTCTTTAGTCTGGAGTTGTTTGTTCATCATGGTGGGTTCATGGTCTTGCTGACTTCAGGAATGAAGCTGCACACCCTTGCGGTGAGTGTTATAGCTCATAAAGGTAGTGCAGACCCAAACAGTGAGCAGCAGCAAGATTTATTGAGAAGAGCAAAAGAACAAAGCTCCCACAGCGTGGAAGGGCACGTGAGCAGGTTGCCACTGCTGGCTGGGGTGGTCAGCTTTTATTCCCTTATTTGGCCCCGCCCACATCCTGCTGAATGGTCCATTTTACAGTGCACTGATTGGTCCATTTTACAGAGTGCTGATTGGTCCATTTTACAGAGTGTTGATTGGTGCGTTTTTACAGAGTGCTGATTGGTGCATTCACAATCCTTTAGCTAGACACAGAACACTGATTGGTGCATTTTTACAGAGTGCTGATTGGTGTGTTTACAATCCTTTAGCTAGACACAGAGTGCTGATTGGTGCATTTACAATCCTTTAGCTAGACACAAAAGTTTTCCAAGTCCTCACCCGACCCAGAAGCTCAGCTGGCTTCACCTCTCAATGTTTTTAAAGGAATTTGTCATTTTCATCAACTTGTCAAATTTATCTAATATTATTTTTTAACTTTTTGATGTGTGTAGGAACAATAGTGATGTTCCCCTTTCATTACTGATTTGACAATTTGTGGGGTTTTCTTCCTTATCTTGACCAATCTACTATGAGAATATCAGTTTTATCAATCTCTTCAACAGAACAACTCTTGGTTTTCCCTACTGTTTGTTTTCTCTTTCATTGCTTTCCATTCTTGTTCTTTTATTTCCATTTTCTACTTCCTTTGGGTTGATTTTGCTCTTCTTTTTTCTAGCCTTTTAAGGCAGATGTTTACATCGTTAATTTTTTCACTTTTTTTCTAATACAGGTGGCACCTATGGCTTGACTTATGATTTTTTTTTTTACTTTAAAATTGGTCTATCTGTACATAACCTAATCATAAGTAGAGAAGCATCTGTATATCCAATTAAAACTATAAACATCTTTTTAAGTACTGTTTTGGCTGCAACACATAAATTTTGATATGTAATGTTTTCATTATTATTCTGTTCAAAATTTCTAAATTCTCTTGTGATTCCTTCTTTGATCCATGGGTTATTTATATGTGTGTCACCTAATTTCCAAATATTTGTGGATTTTAAAGATATCTTTTTGTTGTTGGCATCTAATTTACTATCATTTTGGCCAGAGAATAATTTCAATTATTTTAGATTTATTGAAACTTGTTTTATGATTCAAAATATGGTCTATCTTTGGGGGACTCAAGGGGAAAGGGTGGGAAGGGGGTGAGGGATAAAAGACTAGAAATTGGGTTCAGTGTATACTGCTCGAGAGAAAGGTGCACCAAAATCTCACAAATCACCACTCAAGAACTTACTCATGCAACCAAATACCACCTGTTCCCCAAAAACTATGGAAATAAAAAATTTAAAAAATACATAGTCTATCTTGGTGAATATTACATGTGTACTTGAAAACACATATTGTGTAGTTGATGGGTGTAACGTTTATAAACACCAATCAGGTAAGTTAGTTGATAGGGTTGTTCAAATCTTCTATAACCTTATTTTTTTGTCTACCTGTCCTATCAACTATTGAGAAGTGTTAGAATCTCCAACTATAATTAGGGATTTGTCTATTTCTCCCTTTGGCTCTGATAATTTTTATTTCATATAGTTTGAAGGCTCATTATTTGATGAGTTGATCATTTTATCATCATGAAATAATTGTTTTTTTCCAGGTAATAAGCGCATTTTAAAAATTACCACAATATATTTTATCTTTTTAATTTCCACTGCATTTGGTGGTAGGTACTATTACTCCATTTATAATTGTAGAGACTGAGTGAAATTGGCCAAGGTTTTTAACTAGTAAATATGGTAGAACGTATAAAAGTTTTCAAACTTGAAGGCTGGGTGCAGTGGCTCAGGCCTGCAATCCCAGCACTTTGGGAGGCCGAGGTGGGCGGATCATGAGATCAAGAGATCGAGACCATCCTGGCCAACATGGTGAAACCCCATCACTACTAAAAATACACAAATTAGCTGGGTGTGGTGGTGCGCGCCTGTAGTCCTAGCTACTCAGGAGACTGAGGCAGGAGAATCGCTTGAAGCTGGGAGGTGGAGGTTGCAGTGAGCCGAGATTGCGCCACTGGACTCCAGCCTGGTGACAGAGCGAGACTCCGTCTCAAAAAAAAAAAGTTTTCAAACTTGACAGCGAATCTGAGAAGTCATGGGCACTTTAATTAAGTCCTATAACATGTTTCAGTTTTATTCTTTTGTTTTTCACAACTTTTTACTTATATGCTTATTTCTACACACATTGCTCATTATTTTCCTCACTCATATTTATACTTTGTACCCATCATTGTTATTCGCCTTTGCTGTACTAGTTCTATCACAACACAGCATAATGAAAGTAAGCCATGTCCAAGTAATTAAAAAACCTAATATTGAACCTCCTAGAAAATCTTCTATTATAGCAAGATCATTTATCATGACATATTTTCTTGCTGGTAAGTAATAACTAAATTCTTTCAAAGTGAAGTATAAAATTATGTGATTTACTTGTTTTAATATCTTTCTTTCATAATATTATAGAATCCTATTTAATCGTATATATTTTTTATTTCAAACTGTATGACATCAAAGCCTGAAAACTTCTTAGCCCTTTATCTTCCATTTTAAAGGCATCAGCCCTCTATTTCAGAGGAACTAAAGGTTAAAGCTCTGATTTTTTTTTTATAGTGCATTCACATTATCTTAGTCTACTGTGTTAGTATTCAAATTACACAAAAACATTAAATATTAATCTGGCCAGTGCCCCTCAAATCCAATTGAAAAAAAATCAATCCCGGAGATGATAATGTTAGTGTCATATTACAGCTTTCTTTTGCAAAACAAGGAAAAAAGTTTAGTGCATAGAATGCAGAAAATTCTGGCAGGATTTATTTACAACTATTTCCTTTTTCAGGTTTACTAGAATAAATATTTATGCAGCTGAATGTGTTGCTAGAAGCAGATCCTTGATGGCTGCCTTAGGCAAAGCCAATATCTAGGCATAGCATGGACATCAGGCTTGGGGGAAGGTGGTCTATTATACAAGCTGCTATCATTGTTCACACATGACTTCATCTTTGCCTAGGTGGACCCTCAGCATTCCAGTTTTTGAACTCATGGAGTCTCCATAATGTTCTCTTATCTTGGTGAAGTGTGTATACATATCTCAGGCTGCAAACTTAGGCAGACAAACATACAACTATTTTTGTAAAAGCGGATCTGAATTCTATCTTGAACCTCCTATTTCTTTCTTTCTTTTTTTTCCAAGACCGAGTCTCACTCTGTTGCCAGGCTGGAGTCCAGTGATGTGACCTCGGCTCGCTGCAACCTCTGCCTCCCAGCTTCAAGCAATTCTCCTGCCTCAGCCTCCCGAGTAGCTGGGACTACAGGCACCTGCCACCACGCCCAGCTAATTTTTGTATTTTTAATAGAGACGGGGTTTCACCATGTTGGCCAGGATGGTCTCGATCTCTTGACCTCTTGACCTTGTGATCCGCCCGCCTTGGCCTCCCAAAGTGCTAGAATTACAGGCATGAGCCACCGTGCCCGGCTGAACCCCCTATTTTTATCACTGACTGAATAATTTAGTCGTATGGCTTTCCAGGTAAACTTGGGCAAATGCAACAGTCTCAGTCATTTTAAGTTTATATTTAGGCTTCTGCCCCTCTCATTTTCTCCGTGTGACATCTAGGTTCTAAAGAGACTTTAAGGTGTTCAGGTGTTGGGGTAGAGTGGGTGGGTGGTAAACACCTGGCTCACTACATTCCTTTGGGGGTGATTCTCCCTCCTAATCTTTGGATGCTGGCCTCTGTCCCTGCTGCATTCACCACCCAGGTTTCCTTTTAGGTATTTAGCAGCAAAGAACTGACTTGAGTGCTATTCTCCATCACTCTGGGGCTCACAGGAAACTGTGGATTCAGTCCCTCCTGTGTCTATTTCTGCCATGTCACCACTTCAGTACTGCTGCTCCCCATATCTGGTTGGTATGAAGCACTTCCATTAAAATTTTCTATCCAAGTCTCAGATGGAAAGCAGGGCGCAGTACAATATTTCAGGGGTCCCTAACCCTGGGGCCACAGACCAGTACCAGTCGTTGGCCTGTTAGGTACAGGACCACACAGCAGGAGGTGAGCAGTGGGCCAGTGAGTAAAGCGCCATCTGTATTAACAGCCACTCCTCGCCCTCTCCCTCTCCCTCTCCGTCTCCCTCTCCCTCTCCCTCTCCCTCTCCGTCTCCCTTTCCCTCTCCCCTTTCCACGGGCTCCCTCTCCCTCTCCCCTTTCCACGGTCTCCCTCTCATGCCGAGCCAAAGCTGGACTGCGCTGCTGCCATCTCGGCTCACTGCAACCTCCCTGCCTGATTCTCCTGCCTCAGCCTGCCGAGTGCCTGCGATTGCAGGCTCGCGCCACCACACCTGACTGGTTTTCGAATTTTTTTGGTGGAGACGGGGTTTCGCTGTGTTGGCCGGGCTGGTCTCCAGCTCCTAACCGTGAGTGATCCGCCAGCCTCGGCCTCCCAAGGTGCCGGGATTGCAGACGGAGTCTCGTTAACTCAGTGCTCAATGGCGCCCAGGCTGGAGTGCAGTGGCGTCATCTCGGCTGGCTACAACCTCCACCTCCCAGCCGCCTGCCTTGGCCCCCCAAAGTGCGGAGATTGCAGCCTCTGCCCGGCTGCCACCCTGTCTGGGAAGTGAGGAGCGTCTCTGCCTGGCCACCCATCGTCTGGGATGTGAGGAGCCCCTCTGCCTGGCTGCCCAGTCTGGAAAGTGAGGAGCGTCTCTGCCCAGCCGCCATCCCACCTGGGAAGTGAGGAGTGCCTCTTCCCGGCCGCCATCCCATCTAGGAAGTGAGGAGCGTCTCTGCCCGGCCGCCCATCGTCTGAGATGTGGGGAGCGCCTCTGCCCGGCCGCGACCCCATCTGGGAGGTGAAGAGCGTCTCTGCCCGGCCGCCCCGTCTGAGAAGTGAGGAGCCCCTCCGCCCGGCATTCGCCCTGTCTGAGAAGTGAGGAGCCCCTCCGCCCGGCTGCCACCCCATCTGGGAGGGAGGTGGGGGAGTCAGCCCCCCGCCCGGCCAGCCGCCCCGTCCGGGAGGGAGGTGGGGGGAGTCAGCCCCCCCGCCTGGCCAGCCGCCCCGCCCGGGAGGGAGGTGGGGGTCAGCCCCCCGCCCGGCCAGCCGCCCCATCTGGGAGGGAGGTGGGGGGGGTCAGCCCCCCGCCTGGCCAGCCGCCCCGTCCCGGAGGCGAGGGGCGCCTCTGCCCGGCCGCCCCTACTGGGAAGTGAGGAGCCCCTCTGCCCAGCCAGCCGCCCCATCCGGGAGGGAGGTGGGGGGTCAGCCCCCCGCCCGGCCAGCCGCCCCGTCCGGGAGGTGAGGGGCGCCTCTGCCCGGCCACCCCTACTGGGAAGTGAGGAGCCCCTCTGCCCCGCCAGCCGCCCCGTCCAGGAGGGAGGTGGGGGGGTCAGCCCCCCGCCCGGCCAGCTGCCCCGTCCGGGAGGGAGGTGGGGGGTCAGCCCCCCACCCAGCCGGCTGCCCCGACCGGGAGGGAGGTGGGGGGGTCAGCCCCCTGCCCGGCCAGCCGCCCCGTCCGGGAGGTGAGGGGCGCCTCTGCCTGGCTGCCCCCACTGGGAAGTGAGGAGCCCCTCTGCCCGGCCACCACCCTGTCTCGGAGGTGTACCCAACAGCTCATTGAGAACAGGCCATGATGACAATGGCGGTTTTGTGGAATAGAAAAGGGGGCAAGGTGGGGAAAAGATTGAGAAATCGGAAGGTTGCTGTGTCTGTGTAGAAAGAAGTAGATATGGGAGACTTTTCATTTTGTTCTGTACTAAGAAAAATTCTTCTGCCTTGGGATCCTGTTGATCTATGACCTTACCCCCAACCCTGTGCTCTCTGAAACATGTGCTGTGTCCACTCAGGGTTAAATGGATTAAGGGCGGTGCAAGATGTGCTTTGTTAAACAGATGCTTGAAGGCAGCATGCTTGTTAAGAGTCATCACCACTCCCTAATCTCAAGTACCCAGGGACACAAACACTCTGCCTAGGAAAACCAGAGACCTTTGTTCACTTGTTTGTCTGCTGACCTTCCCTCCACTACTGTCCTATGACCCTGCCAAATCCCCCTCTGTGAGAAACACCCAAGAATGATCAATTAAAAAAAAAATAAAATAAAATAAAATAAATAAATAAAAACAAAAACAGCCACTCCTCATCACTTGAATTATTGCCTGAGCTCCACCTCCTGTGAGATTTAGCAGTGACATTATTATAGAGTCTCATAGGAGCACAAACCCTATTGTGAACTGCACGTGCGAGGGATCTAGGTGTGGCTCCTTATGAGAATCTAATGCCTGATGATCTGTCACAGTCTCTCATCACCCCCAGATAGGACTGTCTAGTTGGAGGAAAAGAAGCTCAGGGCTCCCACTGATTCTACATTATGGTGAGATGTATAATTATTTCATTATATATTACAAGGTAATAATAATAGAAATAAAGTGCATAATAAATGCAATGTGCTTGAATCATCCCGAAACCATCCCCCACCCCTGCCCATGGAAAAATTGTCTTCCACAAAACCGGTCCCTGGTGCCAAAAAGGTTGGGGACCTCTTCTCTATTTGTATCAGTCAGGGTCATCTGCGTTATGCTGTGGTAACAAATGCTCCCCAAATCTCAGTGGCTTAGAAAGACTAAGGTTTATTTTTCACTCGCCTGGCCTTCCTGGGTCAGCCATGGTATTTCTCCATGCCTTGTGCTCTCCTAGATCCAGGCTGGCAGAGCTGATATTGCTGATATCAGGGTAGAGGAAAAAGAGAATAAAATGAACCTTGTGCTGGCTAGAAAAGCTCACATTTTATTGGCTAAAGCAAGTCAAATGGATAAACCTGACATCAATAAGGCAGAGAAGTTGAATTCTCCTCTGGAAAGGGGTAGCTTATATTATTTATTTATTTTTATTTTTATTTTTTGAGATGGAGTCTCGCTGTGTTGCCCAGGCTGGAGTGCAGGGGCACGATCTTGGCTCACTGCAAGCTCTGCCTCCCGGGTTCATGCCATTCTCCTGCCTCAGCCTCCCAACCAACTGGGACTACAGGCATCCGCCACCATGCCTGGCTAATTTTTTTTTTTTTTTTTTAGTAGAGATGAGGTTTCACCGTGTTAGCCAGGATGGTCTTGATCTCCTGACCTCGTGATCTGCCCACCTCAGCCTCCCAAAGTCCTAGGAGTACAGGTGTGAGCCACTGCTTCCAGCCAGGGGCAGCTTATATATTTTTTATTTTTTATTTTTTGAGACAGAGTCTTGCTCTGTCGCCCAGGCTGGAGTGCAGTGGCATGATCTCGGCTCACTGCAAGCTCCGACTTGTGGGTTCATGCCATTCTCCTGCCTCAGCCTCCTGAGTAGCTGGGGCTACAGGCGCCTGCCACCATGCCCAGCTAATTTTTTGTATTTTTAGTAGAGATGAGGTTTCACCATGTTAGCCAGGATGGTCTTGATCTCCTGACCTCGTGATCCACCCACCCCTGCCTCCCAAAGTGCTGGAATTACAGGCATGAGCCACCGCGCCCGGCCAATATATTTTTAAATAATAATGCAATCTACCACTTTGTTCCTGGGTTCCTAAACTTGAGCGGAGACCTAAGTGTCCCTAATAACTTAGCCTGAGGAGTGGTGAGAGGTCAGAAACACCATGCTCATGGCTTTCAGTGCTATCTCTTCTTCAATTCAAATTCTCCTCCCCAGGTCAGGAAACCCTATCTAACCTCCAGGGAGGGTGGTCTGGTTCTTCATCTGCTCTCTTCTAATTGACTGTTTATGGACAAAACATTCATGTTTCACTTCTTTCTGCACTTAGCCCTTTGAAGCTCCAGATAACCCATCTTTTGCAAAATCACAAACCTTGGTGTTTAAGATTAGTTTTTCTGCTATGAATTTTAAAAAATCTGTTTACAAGCTGAGAATTGATTTCTTTTATTCTTTCTCTTTTCTTACTTTTTTTTTTTTTGAGATAGGGTCTTGCTCTGTCACCCAGGCTGGAGTGCAGTGGTACAATCATGGCTCACTGAAGCCTCTACCTCCTGAGCTCAAGCAATCCTCCCACCTCAGCCTCCTGAGTAGCTGGGACCACAGGTGCACATCACCATGCCTGGCTAACTTTTGTATTTTTTTTGTAGAGACGGGGTTTTGCCTTCTTGCCCAGGCTGGTCTTGAACTCCTGGGCTCAAGTGATCTGCCCACCTTGGCCTCCCAAAATGCTGAGGTTACAGGCATGCCAGGTCCGCTTTCTGTTTTTTCTTTTAAAAATTTGTTGGTTTTTTTTGTGGTTGTTTTGTTGTTTTTGTGTCCACCCTCGATAAATGCTCTCAGAAAAAATAGATTCTCTTGCCTCAGTGAGCTGAGGAGTCATGAGGGCAACAAGGAATGGTATTAAAAGAAAACCTCAATTATTGTCTCCAGATAGAATTTCCTCAAAACTGGAAGGTAGGTAAAGTAGTTGTGAAAGTAAAGCCTGCTTGGATGGGAGCTTTAGGGTGTTTTGTCCTGAGTGACTGCTCTAAAGCATGCTTACTGTAGTAGTGGTGGATTATCACTTTCCGTCCCATAATCTCCAATGCTCTTTAGAAAGGATTTGTAAAAGATTTACAATGCTAGCTTCCTATTTTCTGTCTGAAACTTCCCCTTGAGAATTACAATATTTGCCTACAGAATCACACTAGCCAAGCTCACACGTATGCTAAAGTAATACTCAAGTGAATGTACATGAAATTACAATGAACCAGAAACCGGGTAAAACAGGGAGCTTACCTTAGATTCTGTTTTTTCAACATGTTGATTTTTATTTTTGATTTTTTTATTTATGGACTATTTCCATGACTTTCAATTGAAGTCACTCATATACTACTGAGAGATACTCCACAGGGCCACCTACCGTTCTTGTACTCTCTTTGCCAGTAGTTTCTATGAAGTTAACTGTTTGCTCAGTCTTTTCTCAGAACTGTTATTTCAGGTACCACTTTCATCTCTCACATTACAGCTCCCATTCCACTTTCTCACACTATCCACCTGCTGTAGGCATCCTCATTGCTGATTAGTATAGATGAGCAAAATTCAGCAGAGATTCAGTTCAGATACTTCCCAAAGTTAAGAACAACACATCTGTGAATTCCTGCCCATATGACTGAAGCCCCAAGGTGAGTTGGGGACAGAGGAACATGGCCTCTTTCCATAAATCCAGAGAGGAAGAAGCCTTGCCTGAGTCCCACATTGCTTCTCACTGTGGCAGGAGCCAGGCAGTTTTGTGTTTTTTAAATTTACTTTGTTTTTTGAGACAGAGTCTCACTCTGTCACCCAGGCTGGAGAGCAGTGGTGTGATCTCGGCTCACTGCAACCTCTGTCTTCCGGGGTCAAGCGATTCTCTGGCCTCAGCCTTCTAAGTAGTTGGGATTACAGGTGCACGCCACCATGCCTGGCTAATTTTTTGTATTTTTTGTAGAGATGGGGTTTTACCATGTTGGCCAGGCTAGTCTTGAACTCCTGGCCTTAAAGTGGTCCACCAACCTTGGCCTCCCAAATATCTGGGATTACAGGCATGAGCCACCACATCCACCCCCAATTGTTCTTTCAGCCATCACAATTTCATTCTATCAAGCACTGTGGAATGCCCCTTTTACCTCCTTATAGAAACAACGTTATAACTCTTTGTGTTTCCAGGAACACAAAACACAACACTTGTATACATGAAGCTGACTAGCAAATGTTTGTTGAAAGTTTTGAATGACTTTCCAGCCAGTGATCTCTAAGACAAAATACACCCTCAGCCTTCATCCTTGCCATTTTGATGTTAATTTTAATTTGGCTTTGCTAATAAAAACATTTCGGTAGAGAAGTGAGACACCACAGGCCAAACAAGGATTTGTAGGAGGTTCTGGTGGATAATCCCTGGGCTACCTTCTAAAAACTAGGAATTGGGGGCCACATCTTTCTTTTTAGTTGTCGTTTGCCTCTTGTCTTTTCTTTTCCTGCTTCTCCCCATAGGTGTTTGTTTGTTTGTTTGTTTGTTTATCACTGCTTTTCCTCTCTGAATCTGTTTCTCTGTAACACCTTCTGGCCTTCCCCTCACATCTGACCCATCTAGCTGTTAAAAACCATCTATCTGGAAAGTCTCTTTCCTTTTGCAACACAGCTCCCCATGCCCTCTTCACTTTCCTCCTTTTTTAAGGATTCAGATTCAACTCTGTGGGATCCCTGTTCTGCTTTGCAATTACCTCGAGTTCAGGAAGTTCCCAAGGTACAACATAACGCAACATAATGTGTTTCCCAAGTGCCTTTGTTAGTAAGTTGTTTGGATTCAGAACAGATTTTCCCAGCAAAAGAAGGCTCTTAGTGGTGTTTACAGTCTAGCCTGCAACATCTTACTCAACATACTACACCTTTGTTGCGTCAAGTATTCAGTAAATGCTGGTGGTTGAGTAGTTCTGTGTTTACCAGGTTGCCCTTCAGCACCGTGATGTTTGAGCTGAGCTGTTCACTCCCTTGACAGAGCTCTTTCCGCCCCCCGCCCCCCCCTCCCCGAGACGGAGTCTTGCTCTGTCGCCCAGGCTGGAGTGCAGTGGCGCGATCTCCGATCACTGCAACCTCCGCCTCCCAGGTTCAAGCGATTCTCCTGCCTCAGCCTCCAGAGTAGCTGGGATTACAGGTGCGTGCCACCATGCCCGGCTTTTTGTATTTTTAGTAGAGACGGGTTTTCACCATGTTTGCCACCGAGCTTTTTATCATATGCAAAGCTTCTGCTTGTAAAACTAAACACATGATCTTTCCTTAGCCCTAGCTTCGCAAGTTGTACTTCTCTCTACACAGTTCAACTCCAAGACACCGCAATAATTTTCTGAACACTCAGATGAAACAATAATTTTCACATGCTGATGAAAACTTAGCTGTAGCCCCGGGGAGGTTTGAGGCACATTAGGCTATTATGGTCTATAGGATAAGACCCACGGAGTAAGGGACGTAACCTTATTAAAACATCCTCTGCAGAGAAAACAGAATCTCTTTGATGGTAGGGGACAGATTATCTAACAGGTTGTTTGCAAGGATGAGGTTCCTAGCTGGCACACAGAAGGGCGCAGTATTAATGGTGAATGCAGGATGAATGAATGAGCAGATGGATGGATGGCAAAGGGTCACAGGAAGACATCTGGGCACACAACTCTCATTGCTTCCTAAGGGCCTGAAGTCTGAGTGGGAAGGACTTCACCTCACAGTATTTCCTTTTTGTAAGGTCACCAGGAAAGCACAACTTTGAACATTTCTGTGACTTCGTTATTGCTTTGCAGAATTCAGAGAGAACAACGCCTTCATGACATTTGTTTTACTTTGCATCTTTCTTCTTTACTAAAGGTGGGTCAGTGGAGGTTTTATATTTCAGCTTTGAAAAACAAAGTATCCAGGACTATTTGCCCCAGGAGGCCAAGAAACCTCTTACAAGAACCTTAAATATTGTTGGTTGCCTCTGGTGGCTGTCCGCACCCTCGGGTAGCTTTGGGGTTGAGGTTTCCAGCGTTAGGTCGGGCTTGGAGTAGAGCCTGCCTCCCACGGGGGTGGTGGGTGTGGGCTGCACTTCCCGCAGCCACTTCAAACAAATCTCTGAGGACAGAGGGGCAGAGGGACTGCGTTCTAATACGGAGCTCCGAGGTATGGCTCCGTGAGGCTTGTGGGTACTAGCGGTCCTTTAGTGGGCGCTTTTCCCTCTCGGGGCCGGCCGACCACCCACCTGGGGACGATCCCAGGCAGGAACGCGTCTGCAAGAGCGCTCCCCTCCCGCGGCTCGCACGGGCCCCTTTGAGCGCAGCTCGCGGCCTTGCAGGTTGGGGACGCTCTCCAGTGGGAACGTCGAACGCACCCGGCAGGGCGGGGCGGGGCGGGGCGGGGCAGGGAGGGGCCGCTGTCCCTAGGTCCCTCCCTCGCACCGCCAAACTTTCCTTTGGCTCTGGACGCGTTGCAGGGGTCGCTGGAGAGGAGGCGCTCCGCCCGCCCGCCGCGTCCTCCGCTGCTTCTCCGCGCCGGGCTGGAGCCCGGCGCCCGGTCGCCCCGTCGCGCTCGACCCCGAGGGCATGCGGCAGCCGCAGGGGCCCCCGCTCCCGGGCTCGGCGGCGCGGGTGAACGTGAGCGGTGAGTGAGGGTCCGGGCGCAGGGAGGGTACCCCGAGCCGCAGTCACCAGGGCGTGCGTCGTGGGGAGGCCGGGGCGCAGCGGCGCCTGCAGGGCTCTAGGCTGCGGCTTTTCGGGGTTGCCTGGCGTGCAAGCCTGGGCTCCAGACCCACTCCAAACCCCTGGGACAAGACTCTCCCGGCGGGTGTATGGCACAACTCGCTCTTTTCCCACCTTTTTCCCCGCTAGGAGCAAAAAGCAATCTAGATGCAAAATCGGCGTTGCGTCCGCTGCTGAGGGCTGGCGGGCTGGGCGCAGAGGCCAGGAGAGCGCCGCACGGGTTGCGTCTGCCTTTGCACACGTGGTTCTTTCCAAACTCAGTCTCATTGCCATCGATGGTGATTAGGAAACGGGTTCTCTCATGAAGCCTAGGGATATAACATTTTTCAGCCTCCAGTTACATCTGGTACTGTGCTGTGTCCGCTGAGGAACAGCTTGAACCATGTGCAGGCTTCTAGAGATTCGGGAACTAGTAACTAGCAACACTGTCGGGGTTGTTTGTTCAGGGTATGCCCCCTCACCACCACGAGACAAAAGTGCTTTTGTTCTGTAGCAGAGTTACTTTATTGCTTTCCCTCAACAAGTTGCAGCTACACAAAATTGCTTAGAAATTCCGCACGCATGTAATTTGAGGAGTGACTGTGAATATTGGAAACAATTTAGTCTTATTAAGGTAATCATTAAAATGGCCCTGAAAAGCATTTGTAGGTTAGTTTTTATTTATTTATTTATTTATTTATTTATTTATTTTTGAGACACAGTCTCGCACTATCGTCCAGGCTGGAGTGCAGTGGCGTGATCTCGGCTCACTGCAACCTCCGCCTCCCAGGTTCGAGCGGTTCTCCTGCCTCAGCCTCCCTAGTAGCTGGGATTGCAGGCGCCCGCCACCACGCTAGGCTAATTTTTTGTATTTTTAGTAGAGACGGGGTTCCACTGTGTTGGCCAGGCTGATCTCGAACGCTTGACCTCGTGATCCACCCTCCTCGGCATCCCAAAGTGCTGGGATTACAGGCGTCAGCCACTGCGCCCGGCCAGGTCAGTTTTTTAAACTGAGTAATTTCCACGAAATGTTTCCCCCGTAATTTGTTATTGTCATTACAACGCTTTTCTTCTTCCTTTTCCTCCGAAAGTAGCATTACCTGGTCTTGAGATGCCGTTTAGAAATAAAGGGCTTTCTCACGGTTCCAACTTAGTCTGTATCAGAGAATAAAGTAAATGTCAATTACAGACAGACAATCAATCTCCTCTTTACAAATTCCATGTACCGCACAACGTTTCATTAATGCATGGACTTTTGTATTGCTGAGAAGAGTTGCTGGATTTTCCATTGATCCATCAACAGTTGCTAACCCTGCTTTCCATGGGCAGTGGATCTGATATTTAGTGGCCTGAGTCCAGTAAACAGAGTTTTCCTCCTCTTTTTTGGACAGAAGCGATACGGTTAAAAACACACACCTTGGCTCCGTTAACCCCAGGCTTGTCTAAACAAACTGGACTGTACTAAAAAGACGAGCGAGCAAACCCTGCCAGTCAGAGTTGTGTACTTGAGATAAGCTTCCAGAGTTGTCTCTTGTGCCTTGAGACAGCAAGGACCTAGTTATCCTGTGGAGATCTGGACGTCTAACCATTTGGACAACACTTACATTGATTGTCACTATCATATAACAAGGAAAATAGGTCATTTTGGCAAAAATTTTTTCTTTGTCTTTAGAATTTGAAACTTTGAGGTTTTGATTTAATTACATATGACACTCCTCTTGTCTAAACCTTTCAAATGAATTTATCAACTACCACTTTTTTTTTTTTTTATCAGATCAGACCTATTTTAGGTATCTTGCTGTTCTGCAAGATATTTGTTAGAACAGGCCTGCATATGTTTTCTATGAACGGAGACTGAATTTAAAACATTAAAGTATAAGATTGTTTTTCATGTGTGTTCACCGGAATCTGTTTAAGAAACTACAGCGTGTTAACTCTCCATCTCATTTTTCAGAAACACACGTGCACAGTGGAAGAAATGCACACACAGCATTGTAGCCAGGCAGCACCCAGACACACACTCTCAACATCACTTATACACACATGCCTAAGGCTGGCTGCTTCTCCCCCAAGTTTCTCAGCCTGCTGCTGAGGAGCAGCAGTGCGTGATAACTTAAGACCAGCCCCTTATTTCTTTGGGCTGGGGCAAGGGGAATCACTATAACTCAAATGGGAATTACTGTAACTCAGATTACCCATTAGCCATTCTCCTTGGAGTACACATTAGTTCAAATGCTTTCAGGCCTGTGATTATACCCAACAGAGTGGTTAAGTCTGTTTGCAGGATTCTAGATGGCAGAGACCAGGCCCAAGGCATTATTAATGCAGTATAAATGGAAGACCAAGGCTTTGCAGTCAGACCAGCTTTTGTTCCAGTCCAAGCTTTGTGACCTTGGGCACATAGCTTCACCTCTCTAAGTCTTAATTTCCTCATCTGTAAAAATGAAGATTATATCCATCTCCCAAGATTAAAAGAGAAAGCACTGAGCATGGTCTCTCATATACAGGAAGTACTCCTTAAATGCTGGTTGCCCTCTTTTCCTCCTAGATAAAAATTTAAGTATTGACACTTGTGTAAACATGGGTGCAAATGTATATTCTGGTAAAAGTGCAAAGATTTCTAAGCCTTAGATGACTTAGAGATGTCATACACACTTTTCTTACTTGCTTTCTCTTTTCCTGGCCATGGGCCTTTTGTTCCTCCCTTCATCATTCCTCCTGCAGGTACTGAGCCTCCCCCTTTCCGGCCTTGATGATCCTTTGTTCCTCATCCTGGATTCTGTATTTGTGGAGGAGTCACCTGGAACTCAGTCCTGCTGTGGATGGCAGAGGTGGTGATGGGGCTGGGGAGCTATCTGCATAAGTGCAGAGACTTTGTGCTTTTACAAACGGTGGACTAGAGGTACTTGGAGCACAGGGTTCTGTCTTTGAATCCTAGTCCCACTTTTGTGAGTTCTTGTGACCCTGAATAGATTGTCATGTTTAAGTTTTTTTCATTTATATAGTGGGGATAATAATTACTTTTCTACCTGTCTACATGGATTGTTGATGGGTTCCATTAACTTATGTACGTGAAAGAGCTTTGTACCCTGTGAAGAGCGTATAAACATTGGAATTAAAGAGGCAGGACATCCAGATGTGGGCCACCCCAGGCAGGCCCACTCAGCTCTGGCTATTGGGGGTTGGCAGTATCTCCACAAGCATGTTTTGAGTGCTAAGGGGGCATTGCTGCAGTTCTTCCATATTCCTCTCTCCCGTCCTCTGACATCATACTGGACTTCGAGGAGGAAATAGCATCAAAGGTTGAGAAACTGCTCTGTGGGGAATATGAGAGGAAGTTAAATTTCAGGACTGAGGTTACCCAACACTACATGATCGAAGGCATAGGGCAAAGTTCCAAAGAAGCTTTAATTTCATGTTGGAATTACCTGTACTGTCTGCGCATCTCAGTTCTTAGTGGACAAACACAAACAGCTGGCCACCACCCATCCCGCAGGTCAGGAGGAGGGTGCTGATGGCAATGTTGGACAATGTATTGGGTCCACCTATACCATCCTCACTCCCCTGTGCCTTCTTGCTGACTTGGGTCTCTAGTTTACTCTGCAAAGTTCTAAACTGACCGAAGGCATTGCTCCCCCACCCCCAAATTAAGCTAATTACTTAATTCAGTCTGAAAGATATTTGTTGCTCTCTACCTGTCCTGGCAAGCCAGCTGGGGGGTGGGGGAGGGGATTTAGTACCACGGGGAGGGGATTTAGTACCACTGAGAGGAAGGTTCTGACATCCTGGGTTATACCCACCCCTCTCTTCATCACCCCCAGTCTTATGTCCTCCTCTTTATTCCTCTTCCTTGGCTGGCCTCTTGTCCTGTCTGTCTACAATCTTGAACTCCTCCCTTGCCCATGACCCCTGATACTGCCCTACTCCCATGATTCTGTCACCCCTCCTCAGATGTGAATCATTTGTACACCTCAGGCTGGGCCAGACTGGGTGTCACTGTGGAAAGCAACCTGCCCAGCATAGCCTGCCCCACCCCTTCCTGAGGATGTTCATCAACCCCTCTAATTACGCATCAGCTAATCCTGTGTCTACATTGTTCCCTGGGACATTAAGCTGGAGCTGCTACTAGCCCTGGCCTTGACTCGCCCATGTGCAGATTGACCAGTTATCAAGGGATGGCTTGGCAGGTGGCAGGGCTGGGTTGGAAGGCACATTAGCCCCTCCGTAAGTGCACTAGTTGGTCCAAAGGCCTTCCAAGCAAACATGCGGTCTAAATAAAAGCAGTGTATTTGCTTTATAAATGCAGCTTTAAGGCAAGCCCCTGGTCTCCCCTTTTAAGCCAAGCTATCCCGAAGCACATCCTCTGTAGAAATTCTGGAGCTGCCCCCAGACAGACTCAGACCATGTAATTCAAAGATAGGCAGCGGAGTCTATCAGCAGCATTCACTCCCTAAGGAGGTAGAAAGCCAGAGTTAAGACTCAAAGCCATTGGCAGTGACTAGTTATAGAAAACCAAAGCAAGGGATCAAGTATAGAATTTATTGGGAGCACATCAGTGAATCATTTACCTCCTGCCCTGCTTGATTTTTAGTAAGTCAGTTCTTCGAATGGGGGTAAGGAAGGCCTTTCTCTGGACAAAAGCTATCACATGGGTCTGGTGAAGAGAAAATAAGTAGTATAATCTTTTCCTATGTCTCCATGGCATTAGGTTTGAAATCTCAATTTCTCCCTCTCTCTCCCTCCCTCGTTCTCTCTGTCTCTGCCTCTCTCTCTGTCTGTGTGTGTGTATGTATATATATATATATAAAATATACATCATCAGTCTTTATTCTGAGAGGAAGTCATAGACATTATTCTCCATCACTCTTGAAAACACTCCAGCATAAAAAAAAAAGCAAGCACTCTGTCCTCCTATATAACCAGCGTACACCCATCAAATCAGGAAATGGACATTGGTACAAAACACTATCATCCAATCCACAGAGCCCATTCCTATTTCGTCAGTTATCCCCCAAATGTCTCTTCTACCTGTCTGATCTAGGATTCATGTTACATTTAGTTACCATGTCTCTTCTGGAACGGTTCCTCAGACTTTGCCTGTTCCTAAAGTGCTTGCAGTTGTATAGGTCCTACATGCTGTAGGATGACTCCCAACCTGGGTGTATTGGGTATTTCTTCACAGCCTGACTGAGGTCATGCGTTCTTGGCAGGAATCCTTCAGAAATGAAACTCGGCTCTTCTTAGCTTCTTACAACAGAAGGCACATGGTGCCAACCCATCCCACTGCTGGGATATTGACCTCAATCACCTGGTTATGTTGGTGTCTGCCAGATTTTTTCACCTTCAATTCGCCATTTTTCCTTCGTTTCCCTTTGTTTCCCCAAAGGTGTTTGAAAACACCTTTGTACTAGTGTTTGTGGGGAAGTATTCTAGGGTTATGCAAATAGCCTGTTCCTCATTAAACCTGTACCTACAGAAACTACCATTTATTGATGACATCTGCCTGAATCAGCCACCTCTATGAATGTTGCCAAATGGTGATTCTTTTTTTTTTTTAAGACAAGGTCTCACTCTGTTGCCCATGCTGGAGTGCAGTGGCATGATCTTGGCTCACTGCAGCCTCAACCTCCTGGGCTCAAGTGATCCTCCTGCCTCAGCCCCCCAAGTTGCTGGAACTACAAGTGCACACTACCACACCTGGCTTATTTTTTTTTTGTATTTTTTGTAGAGATGGAGTTGGTTTCACCATGGTGCCCAAGCTGGTCTCAAAATCCTGAGCTCAAGTGATCCACCTGCCTTGGCCTCCCAAAGTGCTGGGATTACAGGCATGAGCCCCTGCACCCAGCCTCAAGTGATGATTCTTTATCACCGTCACTCTTTCTACATTTGTTAGTTGGCATTCTACTATAAGGAAGAACTTTATTTTTCTGTTATGTTTTTATTAAGAAGTGTTCATGGATTCCTTATGTATTCAATAAGTTGAAGTCTCACGATTGTTTTTTATTTTAATGCTCAAATTGTGCTCAATTTGGCCAATGGGGACCCCTTGGAGCTGCCTCCTGTGTCCTTTTAACACATCCCTATTATTCATTGAGCATTTCTTTATTTTCTGGCTCCACCAGATGATCTGGACTCATCTTGTACTTTCCTTGACCTAGTTAGGCCTCCCTTTTAGTAGAGAATGGTACTTTTGTCTTATTTATATTTTATATATTTAAGGCATACAACATGATATTTTCATGTATTTATCTTGATAAACATAGATGTAATGAAGTAATTACTACAGTCAAGCAAATTGACATGCCCATCATAGTTACCTTTCTTGTGTTTGTGATAAGAGTACCTAAAATCTACTCTCTTGGCAAATTAGCAGAATACAATATTTATTAATTTTAATTTTTTTAGAGACAGGGTCTCGCTCTGTACTACAGGCTGGAGTGCAGTGGCGTGATCATAGCTCACTGCAGCCTCTAACTCCTAGGTTTGAGCAGTCCTCCTACCTCAGCCTCCCAAGTAGCTAGGACTCCAGGTGCTCACCACCATTCCCAGCTAATTAAAAACATATTTTTTAGAGGAGGGGTCTTGCTGTGTTGCCCAGGCTGGCCTCCACCTCCAGCCTTGAATCATCCTCCTGCCTTGGCATCCCAGGTGCTGGGATTACAGGTGTGAGCTACCATGCTCAGCCTCAATACAGTATTAGTAACTGTAGTCCTTGTGTTGTGCATTAGTGGAAACAGGGAAAAACAGAAGATGTAGATTAAAAGGTACGAAGTTGCAGTTATGTAGGTTGAATAAGTCTTGAGATCTAATATACAATATGAGAATTGTATTTAGACACCAATACATAGGAGGTTGATGTGCCCATTGTTACTGGGGTATTATTGCTTCTAGATCTCTCAGAGGACAGAGCTAGGAAATATATGTGTATATGTGTACACACATTTATAAATTTTTCTATGTTAGGCTGTGTATTATAAAATCATGATTCATACTTATACCTACAATATCAATCTAACACCCAAAGAGCTTTCTGTTCTTCCCCCTTTATATGTTTGTACATATCTTCTCTGGCAGTTAGAAAACCTGACTCTCGTTATCTTCAATATTTTTGCTTATTTGCATAAACTAACCAGTCTTACAAATGTGAAGGTCATCCTGCCTCCTCTGTGTCCACCACCTTTGCCACTGCCTCTTGTCCTCGGCTGCCAGGCCTGCTAGCCTGTGTCTCTATGTAGCTTAATCATCAGTCTCCAGTCCCTCTAGCTCACAGCTCTTCCCAGCCATAGCTCATGCCTCTATGTACCTCCCCAAACTCCCCAGCCTCACGTTGCATTCCCAGCTACATGCTGATTGCTGTGTTCTGGGGAAGGAAGAAAAGAGAAGGGAAAGGAAGAAAGAAGATAGGAATGGAAGGAAAGCAAAGAGGAATAGTGTATATATTTTAAAGTCTCATTATACATTGCCAAATTGCCTTCCCCCAAAGTTCTATCAGTTTACATTCTCACCAACATGTTATGAGGGTACTATTTTCCCCACATTCTTGCCAACACTTGTTGGCAAGTAATAGCCACTTGTTTAAATGTTATCAATCTGATAGCACTCCACTTTTAGCTCTGTTACAGCTCTGTCACACTTAACCCTGTATTATATGTCTCATCTCACCCTCTAGGTCAGGATTTCTCAACCTTAGCACCACTGACATTTTGGACTGGATACTTCTCTGTTGTGGAGAGCTGGCCTGTGCATTGTAGCATGTGCAGCAGCATTCCTGGCCTCTGCCCAGTAGATGCCAATAGTACCCCCCTCCCCCAAGTCATGACTGATGCAGATGTCTCCAGATATTGCTAGGAATCCCTGGGAGGAGGAGAGGATTGGCCCTGGCTGCTCTAGATAATGAGTTTCCTGGGGGAATTTTGCATCTTTACACGTCTTCATGTACCTCTGTCTTTGACTTACATATGCTAAACAGTGAGGGAACGTTAGTTAGCTGGACAGGGATGAGAGGAATAAAAGGTTAGGTGGAATCCACTACAACAGGACCAGTGGAACTTGTTCACTGCAAGTATGCAACTTTCCACAAATGCAAATTCCAGGAACATCCAACAGAGGGAAGTGAAGAGGAATGTCAGCAAGGTTAACTTTCCATGGATTGCTACCAGGTTATTACTTGTCTTTCTGAGTTCATTTTCGCCCCAGTTTCGTACAGACAGACAATGAGGTCTGTGGCCTATTTCAGCTGATATACTCTGTTTTGTTGATGGGGAAAGTAAAATGCTTTAGGAGAAGGTGTTAACATCATTTAACATTGTAGAGGTAAACTGAGTTTCTTCTGAGCTTTCTCTGAAACAGGCAAACTGACTAATGGTTGCTAATTTCTATGATGCATTTAGAGTTTTACTGTGATATTTTCATTTGATTATATGGATTTTCCTCCATAAACTCTTATCAAAAATTCTAAGGAGAGATGTACTTCAAGATTTTTATTGACATTTACCACAATCATTATGTTAGAAATGCAAAATGCTTGTTCCCCGGTGGCACAAAGAAATAGCGCTTGAACATAAATTTAATTCTCTCAGCAAGGCAATTTTTACTTTCTGTGGAAAGGGTATACTCACCAGCAGTCTTGCCACGAGAGTACACCGAACAAAGGAAAAGCAGACATATGTATCCCTTACACATTTGGGTTGTCCTCACTGCTGTGTCCTGCATCCATTGGCTGGAGCTGAACCTCACAGTCTAAACTGATACCCGATTTGCTAAGAGCCTAAAACTTTTTTAGATAGGTAAAGGCAAGGGAGAACAAAGGAAAAGAGGAAGTTGCTTATGAAAAATTTAAAGAAGTAATAACATTTCCAAATAAGAAAGGGGCATAGGCTGTGAGCTGGGACATGCCTGTGAGCATGTCCAACAGCTACATAGGATAGGGCTTAACAAAGAGTTATTAGCACAAAGCAAGGAGGCTTGAAGAAAAATTTTAAAAGAAACTATTATTTCTAACATTTATGATTTATTATTTAACAAGAAGGGAAACTTTGAAGAGGAAACTTTTTACTTTCTGCAATTATATTTCTTCTAGATTCAGTAAATGTTTGCGAAAGGCATTAATGTCATTATGGAGAACAAATCTACGTCTTTCATTTCTCTGGGGGTCAGGTGGCAGAGACTGCTTCCAAAAAGAGGCTCCAGTGGTCAGTATTGTTTAAAAAAAAAAAAAAAAAAAAAAAAAGCCCTGGGCCAGAAGGATGAGGGCTGGTCAGGGTGAATCAGTCCCCAATTTCTACATTTCTTCTCTGTAAAATGGAGAATGCTGCACTGCCCATCTCACTGTGGGATCAAATGGGGAAAGAGATGTAAACTTTGAAATTTGTTCACTAGTGTATCAGTGAATGTGTTTTGGTGGATTACTCCAAGATCCTGATGGAGTGGTTTAGAGGAAGTGTGGTAACATAGTAAGAATGTTAAACATTAGGTTTTCAACCCAGCTGGCTAAACCCCTCTTTCCTGATTGTACACATTCATCTGGGACTCTGGGACTAAAAGATAATGAAAAACACCAGCTAGTGACTCTGACTAGAGTGGTAGAGGAGAGAAGTCTTTGGCTTTAGGGTGTTATTGTGGTGACCCACCCAGTGTGAGGGAAAGGATTCTTCCTTTGGTCTCCTCTTCCCAGTATTCTCTGTTGGGGTCCCTTTTCCCCAGCCTTTTGGGAACAAGCTCACCCTGGAGCTCAGTGGACTTTCTCTGACTCCTCTAGACCTTGGAGTGGACTGGGGCTTTACATTTGCTACGTCATCCACTTTGTCCCACTAACCTGACAAGTTAGATCTTATCTCCCTTTTACAAAAAAGGAAATCGAGGCTCCATTTCTCAGATCCCACTGATAATAACAATAATTAAATTAGAACTGTTTGTTAGGGGCTAGTCTAAGCACCTTTAAATCTCCTAACAGCCTTCGGAGGAAGTTACCCTTATTATCCCCGTTTTGTAGATGAGGAAATTAAGATAGAGAAGATAACTAACTTGTTGGTAAGCATGGCTTTAAACTCAGTCTGGCTATCTCCAGGGCCATGCCCTTTTGCATGTGAATATCTATTTTTTTCTAGCACCATTTTTTTTTATTATTATACTTTAAGTTCTAGGGTACATGTGCACAACGTGCAGGTTTGTTACATATGTATAGCACCATTTGTTGAAGAGACTATCTTTTCTCCATTGCGAATTCTTGGCACCCTTGTCAAAGATCCGTTGATTATGTATGTGTGGGTTTATTTTTGGGCTCTCTAGTCTTTTCCATTGGTCTATATGTTGGACTTTATGCCAGTACCATACTACCATACATAGCTTTGTAGTATGTTTTAAAATCAGGAAATGTGAGGCCTCCAGCTTTGTTCTTCTTTCTTATGATTGTTTTAGCTATTCAGGGTCCTTTGTAGTTCTAGATGAATTTTAGGATTTTTTAATATTTCTGTAAAAAATGTCATTCAGATTTTTATAGGGATTGCATTGAATCTATAGATTGCTTTGGGTAGTATGGACATTTTCACAGTATTAAGTCTTCTGATTCATGAACATGAAATGTATTTACCTCTATTTGTGTCTTTAAAAATTTCCTTATCAGTGTTTTATAGTTTTCAGTGTATAAGTCTTTTGCCTTTCTGATTAAGTTTATTTCTCAGGGTTTTATTCTTTTTAATGCTATTGTGAATTTAATTGTTTTCATAATTTCCTTTTTTGGATTGTTTGTTGTTAGTGCCTAGAAATAAATGCAACCGATTTTTGTATGTGCATTTTGTATCCTGCAACTTTACTGAATTAGTTTATTAGTTATAATGGGTGTTTTGGTGGCGTCTTTGGTGATTTCTTCATATAAGATCATGTTGTTGATCAACGGAGATAATTTTACTTCTTTGTTTCCAATCTGTATGACTTTTATTTATTTTTCTTGCCTAATTGCTGTGGCTGGGACTTCCAATACTATGTCGAATAGCAGTGATAAGAGTGGGCATCCTTGCTTTGTTCCTCATCTTGGAGCAAAAGCTTTCAGTTTTTCACCATTGAGTATGATGTTAGCTGTGGGGGCCATGCTCTTTAAATACTTGGCTCACCTGCTTATCTGCTAGTGTTTGGACCTAAATCCTGTGTTTTTCCGCTGTACTGCATTGCCTCTCTTCTCGTCTCCCTCCTCTTCCCCCTTTCCAATCCTGCCTCCCTGCTTTGTTTCAAGCTACAGCAGAGTGAATGTGGTACTGTCTTAAGCTTAGTCACTGCAGCACTGAGCCCATACTCAGGCAGGGGGACATTCTTTCTTGGACTGTAGTTATTTTAGTGTAGTTACAGGATGATTTTGTCACCATTCCTTGTTAAATTGAGGTGTTAGAGCATGAACAGTTAATCTCCCAGAATGCCAGTTGTATGTTTCACCAAACTTTTTAGAAATTTTGAGTTATCTAACCTTCTTGGGAAGTGCTGTCTGCCATTTATTGAGTGCATCCTGTGTACTAAGCATTTCCTTAAGCACTATAGAAATAATTGCTTTAATTTGGTCCATCCAACAATCCTACACAGTTGTCATGATTATGCCAGTTTTAGAGAAGGAAAAGGTTCTGGCCAGATCAGCAGTGTGCCAGGTGAGAGCCACTGCTAAAAGTGATGCGCCTGCATCTGACCCAGGTCCAGCTGATTCTGAAGCTTCCCCTCCCCTTCCCTCCCCTCACCATCCTGCCCATACTGTGCCTCACAACCTGCCATGCTTTCCTTCAGCGTGCAGGTGACCCCAGAACTCCACAGGTCTGGCTGTCCCTTCTCTAACCTCTGTTTTAAATACTCACTCTAAAATGTCCTTTCTGTTCTTTGTTCTGACAAACATCCACTATTCAGTGGACAAGTAGAAACAAGAAAACCACCATAAAACTTCCATTCAGAAGAATTGAAGACAAGTAACAGGGGCCTAAAAATGATGAAACCCTGCTGGGCAGGAATTATTAAGACCTCCCTGCCCTGGCAATGGAGTCAGTTCCATGGTTGGTCCATGTTTCCCCTCTCTGGGTGGGGCCTCCCAGAAGCCTTGACTTTGTCTTTGTCCCCTGGGAAGTCCTTCCTTCTTCTGTACCCTCTGTGGCCACATTTGAAGGGTGTGGAAAGTGTGTACTCCTTGGGGGAGAATGAACGTGGGCCTTTCTGGGCCAAACTGTGGCTTCCCTGGCACTACAATTCCTTATAAACTTGATAGACTTCTAGTCGGTTCCACAGGTCAGTTACCGCATCCAAATCCCACTCTGGGTCAAGCTCTTAAGCGTAACTTATTTTCCAGCTTGCATGCTTGGCTCATCTCTCTGCCTCTCTTCAGTAGTGTGTACTCTGAGGTCCTCTGCAGCATGGACTTGGATGGGAAGATGCACCCATACTCTGATCATTACTACAGACCTGCCTGGCATTGTCCCTTGCAACAGTTTACTGAGAGGTCTTTGAGATAGGCTGCAAGTGGTAATACTATTTTCTACTCTTTGGAGCTACACGGGCAATTGACTTTTCTGATTCTCCAAGGCCCTCCGTTTCTGGACACTGTCCATTCCTTTCCACCTTTGCTTATATACTTGCAAAAAGTCTTGCCTGAGCTCATCTCTTTCTTGTCTCGCTTGCTAAAAGCTGCAAGGAGCAGCCCAAACAAGCTCATGTTCTGGTTCTGTTCAAGCAATTCTCCTGCCTCAGCCTCCCGAGTAGCTGGCATTACAGGCATGTGCCACCACGCCCAGCTAATTTTGTATTTTTTAGTAGAGATGGGGTTTCTCCATGTTGGTCAGGCTGGTCTCAAACTCCCGACCTCAGGCAATCCTCCCGCCTTGGCCTCCCAAAGTGCTGGGATTACAGGCATGAGCCATCACGCCCAGAACCATTGTGATGTTTTGATACATGTACTATATAGTGATCAGATTGATCAGATCAGAGTAATTAAATTGCTATAAACATTTCTGAGTGTTTATTTTCAATTTCTATACTTATTTTCTTGTTGATAGAAACTAGTCCGTGGACTACGTGGATTTAGGCTGCCCAAAGGCTTTTCCCTGCTGGGTGTTCAAAGTGGATCACAGGCCTGTTTATGTTCCAACTTACAGGTAGGGAAAGGAGCATGGAGGAGGGCACCTTCATCGTTTTGGGGCTGACCTGGCAGCAGCACACTTCATTTACGCTTACATTCTAGTGGTAAGAACTTAGTCACGCAGCCACCCTAGCTGCAAGGAGGTACAAGGAGGCTGGAAAACCGAGTGTACTGTTGGGTGTCCTGGTGCCCAGCTATAAGCCCATTACTCTGTAAGAAAAGGAAAACGTGGGCTGGGCGAGGTGGCTCATGCTTATAATCCCATCACTTTGGGAGGCCGAGGTGGGTGGATCACGAGGCCAGGAGATTAAGACCATCATGGCTAACACGGTGAAACCCTGTCTCTACTAAAAATACAAAAAAGTAGCCGAGTGTGGTGGCGGGCACCTGTAGTCCCAGCTACTCGGGAGGCTGAGGCAGGAGAATGGCATGAACCCGGGATGCAGAGCTTGCAGTGAGCCTAGATCGCGCCACTCTCCTCCAGCCTGGGCGACACAGCGAGATTCCATCTCAAAAAAAAAAGAAAATAAAAGAAAAGAAAGAAAAGGAAAATGTGATTTAGCGGTCTGTCCTGCAGAACATAAAGCTAAATAATAATACAAAGAAATAATTACAAAAGAAGTCACAGGGCAATATGCAATTATGGGCAAATGAGTTAGAACAGCTGTGAGTTTAGTGTCATACCACCCATTGCATGACTTTTTAGAAATGGAGCCTGGGGTTCTGCAGCTTCTTTAATATAGCCTGAGGGTCGAGGCTAGAGGTTAACCATGCATAGTTCAAGTGAGAAGAGGCTAAGAAGCATTCTCAGTGGGAAAGTTCAGAAACCAGATTCCTAGGTTTGGAGCTGAGTTTGAATTCACAAAGCTATGTCCAGAGTAATTGGTCACGAGCAGATTCAAAGGCAGGGAACACTATAGTAGTCAGGACTAGGCCTCAGGTAAAGTGGCTTCAGCAGTCTACCCTGAGCCCAAGAAAAACACCAGAGAGAGGGAGAGTGAAGGGTCCTAGCCAGAGTAGTTTGGACGGAGGCTTTCCAGTTCCAAACCATCCTGCCAACTTGCCAATGCTTCATTACAAACAACCCCGGGGTCCTGAAGTCACCATGATTTTATCCTCTGTGTTAAAATCCTGGTGTTTAAAGTTGAAACTTTTTTCCTTATGGTGGCCCCACTATCTTCCAACAGCTGAGCTGAGGTAGGTTGAAAATTCATTTGAGAGTGCATACATGCTGCCCTCATGGTGCCTTTCTTGTTTTAGCTCCAAGGCACATTGGGTTCCTGACATGCAAGTGGTAGCTTAGCATGAAAGAGAGGGCATGAGAGGTGTCGGGGCTTGTGGTAATTATTTGGGGTCATCCACATAGAGGAAATAATTTAGGCAATAATATTTTTGGTAGAAGAGAATTTAAAGGGAAAAGAAGAGAGGGCTGAGAACCAAGTCTGGAAGTGTCTGCAATTCAAGAATGGTGGAAAAACAGGAGACAGGAATACTGAGGAGATTGGGAAAAAACAGGAGCATCAAGTCATTGAGGCAGCAGGAGGGGAGTTTGAAGAAGGGAATAACTATTGTCAACTTCCACAGTGAAACCAAAGAAAATAAGGACTGTAAACAGAAGATTTGGGAATTATTCAATCAAATTGAATACTTGAAAAAAAATTTATGTCAGATTCTGTTTGTGGTTAAAAAATCAGAGAGAGAAGGATACCAGCCCTGCTCCTAACAAATTTAGAAGTGAGGTTAAGTCAAATATTTAATAAAATATGTTGAATGTCATGTGAGGTCACAAGTATTTCTCAGCCTTTTTTTTTTTCAATAATACCCTATACTTGCTTTCTTCTGCTGTATCATCCTAACATTGTTCAACACAATTGTCATCAGGTTTCCAAATCCCCTTATAACCAACTAACTGAAAGTAACCAACTAACTAACACATTGACCAGAGATTTGTTGTGCATCTACTTACTACATGCCACTGTACTGGACATGAGGGGCACAGTCATGAGTCAGAAACTGTTCTTTTCCTTAAGAAGCTCATGGTCTGGTGGTTAAGGCTGACACGTAGGCGAAGAATGCATATACAGTGCAATGTCAGGGGACTCCCCACCCCACCTCCTGACTGAGAGTCCGAATCTAGTAAACAAAAATCCATTTTAGGAGCATCAGTGTCACATGTATAAAAATTCCAGTTGTACGGATTACAGAGGTTCGATTGCCCCTGATCTTCCCCAAGCATATTTGTATTCAGATTGGGAGGAGCAGGTGAAGGAACAGAGGTTAAGAATGCTACAGTGAGATGAGGCTGTGGAATATGGAAGAGTTTATTCCTGAGCCCCCTTCTCTGTGCTCTGAGCCCTCAAGCTGCTTTGTCTACTTGGGGACTGTGTCTGACTTATGTCCCCAGAGTCTAAAGATCATCTGCCGTGATAGTAGTTCCACTAAGGCTGCAGGCAACAGAGCTTTTCTGAGAGCAACACTTACCCAGCATCCCCCATGGCTGGCCAGTCACTGGAAACACCACTGTGTAGGATGAACCATAGTGCACACCTAAGTGCAGCTGTGTAGCTACATTTGCATTGCTTTTGCCTTGCATCTGGCTGCAGCTTCCCCTTGGCTCAGGTTGTCATTACCTTACCCCTTGCCAGACATCACAAGAAAAGTCTATTTCTTCCTTCTCTGTAGTGTCTAAATTCAAATGTGGCTAATCCTTAGAATTAAAATGTAAATCCATATCATGTATGAAATTTCCATGGTGCACAAGGCTGGAATACAGTTAAAGTTGGAACTGATTCTGAATGACATTGAAGGACATTTGTGAGGTAGACTCCAGTATGCAGTAAACCATGGGTAGATCACTCATTTATTGAATCACTTACTATCTGCAGAGAAATTTGCTAGGGTTTTGGTATTTGTGCGGGGACATTGAGGACATCAAAAGAATTGTGCTACTGGTCCATGCCCTTGGGAATGTGATATATTCCCCTTTCTTTCTCTGAGAGTTGTTATATTTATAATTAGGAAAAGTGTACTAGATCATTCTAAAATATTTAAGAAAATCCATAACATGTATGACTTTTCAAATAACAGTTTTTGTTGTTATTACAATGTACTTTGAAAGACAACTGTAGAGTTCCACAGGCAAGAGGTGATATAGTCAACCTGGTAACCGGAGCGGCGGGGAGGGGATACCATTTACAGAGTGAGGGCAGAGATCATAGAAACCAACAAGAGATGGTACAGTGTCCCCGAGCTGGAAGCAGCAAGGAGTGGTTAACACCTCTCAACCTGAAAGCTAGAGGAGGGAGGGGAGGCTACCTGTATATAGAGGGATGCCTGATAGTGGTTAACCCAGCCAACCTACAGCAACCTGGAGGGGAGGAGGCAGGAGAAATCAGTATCTCAACCTCATCCTCCTCCTGCCTTCCAATCTCTTGCTGTTCCTCTCATTGGCAGAAGCTGGAAAGCAAGGAAGCAGTCCCTGAGGGCCAGCCCTGTAGGATACAGGGTAGGGAGGGGAGCTGGAAGATGCACGTGATGAGATTAGGCACCACATTCAAATGTGCGTTATATTCATTTACACGACCTGGCTACCTTTACTACCAGACAGACACGGGGTAGGAGAGGGAGGCAGGCAGGAGAGGAGGGGTATGAGATATGAGCCTTCCTCTCCAGTGATGGATGCTGCTTCCTAACCAAGGCATAGCATTCTCGAGGAGCCCCTCTGGCTTGTTTGTTTAGCAGTAACAGTGCTCTTCTTTAGTATCTTTGAAGCCTTGATTAGAAGAACTGTTTCCCGCTACAGCTGCATGCTTTAAAAATATTATTTTCCTTCCTATGTAGAGTTTGAGGATTCCGACAGGCACTAACCTGGATGTGTATGATCTCCAGAAGCAAGAAGGAGTTGCTGTAGGTCACTGTTAACCTGTTGCTGGCAACAGGATTATTTGGAACAAACCATATGGAGCAAGAGACTCCTGATTATCCTTCTCAGGATAGGAGACAGGAGACAGGTTATGAAAAATGGAATGAGAAAGGGAATATGGTACCACAGTTGGATTAGGACAGATAATTTAAACCAAAATTTTGTCTGTTGTGAATTTTACAATGTAAAGAAATAGAATTTCCTTTTCATGGGAATTTGCCTTAGTTCATTTTCTGATGCTATAAAAGAGAATACCAGAGACTGGGTAATTTATAAAGACAATAAATGTATTTCTCAGAGTCTGGAGACAGGGAAGTCCAAGAGCTTGGCACTGGCATCCGGCAAGGGCCATCCCATGGTGGAGGGGTGGAAGGGAGAGGCGAGCATGAGAGACAGAGAGGAAATCTGGCCAAACTCATTCTTTTTTATCAGGAGCCCACTCCTGTGATAACAAATCCACTCTCACAGTAACAGTGTTAATCCATTAATCCACCTCTTAAAAGTCCTACCTCTCAGCACTGCTGCACTGGGGATTAAGTTTCCAACACATGAACTCTGGGGGGACATATTTATACGATAGCAGAAGTCATTGGTATAAACAAGCACTTTGAAATGTCTCAAAATATATTTTTGCATATGACAAGGTCCTTTGTATAAGAAGAATATCTCTTTCAGCTATGAATGTTCACACTTTAAAATTTGACATTCTCGGCCAAGCACGATGGCTCACGTCTGTAATCTCAGCACTTTGGGAGACCAACACAGGCGGATCATCTGAGATCAGGAGTTTGAGACCAGCCTGGCCAACATGGTGAAACCCCGTCTCTACTAAAAATACAAAAACTAGCCGGGCATGGTGGCTTGGGCCTGTAGTCCCAGCCACTCTGGAGGCTGAAGCAGGAGAATCGCTTGAACCAGGAAGGTGGAGGTTGCAGTGAGCCAAGATCGTACCCCTGCACTCCAGCCTGGGTGACAGAGCTAGACTCCATCTCAAAAAAAAAAAAAAAAATTGACATTCTCAACCCCTTCAAACAGTAAAGCTACTGAAATGTGATTATACAATGGTCTAAGGCTTATTTGCTGTATAATAGACCATGTCCAGTTATATTATGTATAAATAATATTAATTTTAAGCATTTTCATTAGCATCTTTTACTTTTTCTGTCCTTTTATGAGTCAAGGGACAAAATGTATTAGTCATCTTTCTAGCCTAATGAGTTAGACAAAGATTAAAATTTTATATAAAGCAAACACAAGTAAAGATTTGTGTTATGTTTGGATAAACTAAGTCAAGGAATTTGCTGATCCCATAAAATTCATCTGTCACCTCTTTTATTTAGTTCAATTCTGTATGTTTTCATGTTTGCTTTCCTGTTTAATGAATATGCTTAAGACAGTCTTCGGCCATCAGGAACATCTGGGGAACAATATCTTTGATTCTAGTTGTTTGTTAAACAAGTCCTAGGGTAGAAGCTGTGTGTATATACCAAGACCTTCTGTAAACCCCATTTGATTGGGAGAGAACAGTAGGTGAGCCCCCTGACGTGCCATGGGCTGTCCTCCCTGCCTAAAGGGCTCCGAAACTTGCACTGACACAAGAACCTGAGCTGAGCTGAGCTCAGGCTGCAGTTTTCCCTGCGTGTCGCCATCTCTGAGCTGAAGATGACCTGAGATGCTTAAGCTTTGCATTTGTATTAAGTATTTTCCCAAGCACACCCATTGTACGCTTGCCTCTCTGTGGCTTCTCCTCTTGGAACCTCTACTGACCAGTATTATGGAGACTTTGTTGATACGTGAAACAGGATCTAGATCAGAGCAATTTTAGGTGTCTGAGTTTAAGATTTGTTCTAAAGAGGCTGGGCACCATGGCTCATGCCTGTAATCCCAGCACTTTGGGAGGCTGAGGCTGGCAAATCACTTGAGTTCAGGAGTTCTAGACCAGTCTGGCCAACACCGTGAAACCCCGTCTCTACTAATAATACAAGAATTAGCTGAGCATGGTGGCGGGCGCCTGTAATGCCAGCTACTCCAGAGGCTGAAGCAGGAGAATCACTTGAACCCGGGAGGCGGAGGCTGCAGTGAGCAGAGATCGCGCCACTGCACTCCAGCCTGGGTGACAGAGCAGAGACTCGTCTCAAAAAAAAAAAAAAAAAAAAAAAAAAAACTGTTCAAAAGAAGCAGAGTAACCAAACCCAAACTTTAGCAACACTGAGGGTTTAGCTTTCTCAAGAGAAATGATCTAGAGTATGAAGATACAGAAACCGAATTGTAACCCTACCCTTAACAAGCACCCCTCTAATAAACATATTCGCTTTATCCAAGAATATCAGAGGCATCTCATTCTCAGTTGCAATGTCTGTTTAAATTTAATCTTGAACAAATTGTCACTCCTCTGTTTATTTTACCATATCAAAGAGTAAAATAACTGCTTATGAAACACAGGGGCTTTATTTATTTTAAAATTAGTGTAGTAGAGTCAACAACATGCCTCCTCTTTAAAAATTATTTTTAATATTTGTTTATTTACAGAGCAGTCTTCTATATACAGAAAAATTGAACGGATAGTACAGAGAGTTCCTATGTTATACCCCCTCCCACACACAGTATCCCTTATTATTAAATCTTACATTATTGTGGCATATTTGTTGCAGTTAATGAACTGATAGGGATATGTTAACGTTAACTAAAATCTGTACTTTGTTTAGATTTCCTTGGTTCTTACCCCTATCCTTTCGGTGTTCCGGGATCCCACCCAGGATCCATATTCTATTTAGTCATTATGTCTCCTTAGGCTCCTGTTGGCTGTGACCGTTTTTCAGATTTTCTTTGTTTTTGATGAGTACCAGTTTTGAGGAGTACTGGTCAGAAATGTTGTAGAATGTTCCCCAACTGTGATTTATCTGATGTTTTTCTCATGATTAGCCTGGGGTTATGGGTTTTTGGGAGGAAGATCACAGTAAACTGTGATTTACTCTCTGATCTTCATCATGAAGTAACACATCTTATCAAGATTACAGACTAGCAATATGACTTATCACTGTTGATGTTGACCTTGATCATCTGGCTGAAGTAGTGTTTGTCAAGTTTCTCTGCTGAGACGTCACTAACCGCCCCCACCACCCGCCCCATTTCCATATTGTGCTCTTTGGAAGGAGGTCCCTGTGTACAGCCTACATATAAAGGAGCTATGCTCCCCCTCCTTTACAGTGGAATATCTATATTATTTATTTGGTATTCTTCTGCCTGGGAGATTTGTCTCATCTTTCCATTTATTATTTTTTTCAATCATTTATTTATGTCAGTATGGACTCATGGATGTTTATACTTCCATGAGTATCCAATACTACTTTATTTCGTTGCCTGGATTGTTGTAGCTTTGGCCATTGGGTCCCTCTTTTGAAGTATTATTCAAAGAGGAATCTTTGTTTCTGGTGTTCATACTAATAGAGAGAGGTCTCTATTGTGAGACTGTCCTTCAGAACGACCCTGACTGGTCTGCTCAGGTGAGCTGCTTTTCTGGAGGTAGGGAACCCACTCCTTATACCTCTCAGCTTGCAGGACTTGGAGCCAAGTCTCCCCAGAGGAATGAATGGGTTGTGAGACCCAAATTAGAGAATATGCAGAAGAAGCATAAAGTAATAATGCTGAATTTGGGTAAAGGTTAGGGGGCATGTAGACATGAGTGCACAAGCATTACTTCGTTTAATTCTACATTTAACAAGTATTTACTGAGTGCCTAATGTGTGCCGGGCATTGTTGCAGGCACCATAACAACATACGTTCTCTGCCTTCCTAAGCATAACTTCATCAAAAACAAGGAAAATCTGAAAAACTGTCACAGCCAAGAGGAGCCTAAGGAGACATAATGACTAAATAGAAGTTGGGGAGATAGACCGTAACCCAAGTAGATAGTTGAGGTATGGAGAAATGCTGTGGAGAAAAATAAAGCAGGGTAAATGGCTTAAGTGCAGCAGAGGGTGGAGGCTTGGGGTGCTCTTTAGAGAGTGGCAGGGAAAGGATCTCTGGAGAAATGAATCTGAGCAGGAATGAGGTAGAGAAATGAGCCCCCTGGGTATCTTGGGGAAAAGTATTCTGGGCAGAGGGAATGGCAAGTGCAAAGGCCTTGAAACTAATGGCTAAAATGAACCTCTGGGATTTCATGTGGATTTAAATCTTCCATGCTATCCTGATTTTGCCATTAACATGAATTATTAAAAGGAATTCAGTGAACAGACGTGATTGCTGACCCAGGATTGGTTGCTAGAGTACCAACTAACCTAACATCCAACTCTCATCTGGATAGAGTTTCCTAAGAGGAGAGGACTGGTCTACATTTGTGAACCATAGAGAAAGAAGATATGCTCGGTATTGACTGACCATGTCTTTGATTTACCATACTTCTTTCTAGGAGGAAGGAGAGATTGTTATTGAAAGCCAGCTAAAAGGCCAGGCAGCAACTTGTCTCATAAGATGTAGCTAGAAATAAAAGTTGCTTGAGTGGTTTTCAAATGTCTTAATTTTCTTAATTGTTTCCACATTCTGGGCTGGCTGGACATTTTTTCAGGGAAGCAAGTTTGGAAGAGTCTAAATGAAAGCTTTGCTCATGAAGTTTTCATTTGGATTCCACATATAGACTTTCTAAACCATCATTTTATGAAGTCTTAAATTACTGAAGTTTGAAGTTGTGGTAATTGCTCCAAAGTTTAGCATCTTTTGTTTCTAGGTTAGAACTATCAGACCCTCTAAACCTTTAGTATAAAAACAAACAAACAAAAAACAGCTTGGGATTTGACAGAAGTAAAGTTAAGCAACGTTAACCTGGTCCTGAAATTGACCATATTGTATCCTACTTACCATAAAAGTTGAAAACATATTTTCAGAAAAGTGTCTTCTCAGGGTTAAGAAAAAAAGAGAAAAGGCCAAAGGCTATTTAGAATGCCCCCTATTTTTTATAGCATGGGGCAGTCTTTTAATGTGATTTGATCAGATCATTCTATTTTGGTAATTCTATAACTCTTGTAAGTATAAATATAGTCCTTGGTTCTGTCTGGCGTTTCACATGCATGTGGAGATAAAGTATAGTGTTGCAGATAAGAATGCAGGCTGTAGAACGAGGCTGCCTGAATAGAATCCAGGGTCTCCCACTCCTAGCTGTGTAACCTTAGGCAAGGGTGCTTCAGTTTTCTCAAATGCATAATGGGTGTAATAATAGTATCTACATCATTGTTGGGAGGATACCATGAGATAATCCATGTAAAATGCTTAGTTCAGCACCTGGCACAGATAAGCACTCAAATATTAATAATGAAAAATAGTAATAATAAAGTAGAGATATTAAGTAATGTACCTGAAAACACTTAGTTAATAGGTGACAGAGCTCGCTACTTGTCGTACTTAGTGATTGATGTATAAGTCAGCAAAGGCATTTCACAGAACCTTTTCATTTTAGACATGGAAAAAGATAGTGTAGGACAGAGATTCATTCATTCATTCAACAAATACTGATCCTGTAGATATGAGCGTAATAGGCAGGTTCCCTGCTTTGCTGGAGTGGAACGGTCTAGGGGTGGGAGATGGACAATAAATTATTAAGCAACAAAAGAAAATACTGGGTCACAAGCAACTGGGTAGCTCTGATGGAGGTAAACAAGGGCTCTCTGAGAATGAGAGCTGTGGAGCTATCTTGAATTAGTCAGAAAAGTATCTTTGTAGAGGGGACATTTAGACTAGGACTGAAGTAGCTGATTAATTTGTTGAAAATCACAGAATCATATTTTAAGGGTTAAGGGAGGCCAAGAGATAATAATAAATCAGTCATTTGTTATAAGCTTGCTAAAAATTTTTGGTAATTTCTAGCTAAGACAATATGATAATCTGTAGATAACATGTACTGGGGAGATCTGTGGTGATGGCATTAGGAAATGTTTTATAGGAGAATTGGTGAAAGCTACATCCTGGTGTGGTCAGGGTTTAGCAAGTCAAGTTTTGGTTATGTGAAGACTAAGTAGAAAACTATTTTATTTTTGTTGTCACTGAAAAACCCTAAAGTGTGCTGTGCTCATAAGAGTAAATTGAACATATGCAAATCTTTGAGGCTTTTCCTTTGAACATTAATTTTGATTTTTCAAAGCCATAATTGTAGAAGATAGAATACATTAAGTAGAATATATGCTCCTAATTAAAAGTCTTGATTTACTTATTACAGAAAATGTGGTAGATGGAAACAATTAGAAAGAATTTTTAAAAAATGACTCACAGTTCCACCATTCTTAACTATTTACATTTCGAGATTTTTTTCATTATCTTTTTCTATATAGTCAACACAAATAAATTTTTGTTATGTGTATTGTATATTAAAGAAATGACATGGGCTTTTTCTTGTATTACCGCAACTTCATAGTGAGTATGTTTTTCATGGACTGTATAGTATTCCATCCTGTGCAATCTTTTTCACCAATTTCCTATGCGAAGTTTTTTTCTCTCATTGCCTGTTTCTCTCAAAAGTAGGATCTGGAGCCAGGGTACAGTGCTGCTTAGTGGGAGTTCTGGCTAATCATAGTTTTTCTGTGATGTCTCAACTTTGTAAGACAAAATTGCTTTGCAGTCTCAGGGCAATTTTTGCTAAAAACATGTCTTAAACTGTTTTGGTTTTGACAAGGGACAGTTGAATTTGAAGATTTTTGAAGTAAAAATCATTGAGGTTTTAGTGCTTGACATAATTAAAAATTCGACCACATGTAAGAAATAAAACTAAAATGTTAAGATCCTTCAAAATAAAATTAGGAAAATTTGAGCAGTATTTTTGTAGTGTCTTAATTCCAATGTCTTTGTGACATACTCATCTTTATATTTCTAATAAATTAGTCAAAGATAATATAACTTTTAAATTAGAAATGTTTCTCTTAGATATATAGAGCATGTAACAAAGTAAAATATATACATTATTTTTAATTAGAAAAGACACATAATAATTGTATTATTAAAATTTCCCATGTGGTGTCTTAGTCTATTCCTGTTGCAATAATAAAAATACTTTAGGTAATTAATAAATAACAGAAATTTATTGCTCACTATTCTGGAAGCTAGGAGGTCCAAGATCAAAGCATCAGTAGATATGGTGTCTGGTGAGGGCCTGGTCTCTGCTTCCAGAAGGGGGCAAATGCTGTGTCCTTGAATGGCGGTGTGGCAAAAAGGGTCTCACGAGTTCTCTCAGGTCTCTTCAATAAGGGCACTAATCCCATTCACTTCCCAAAGTCCCCACCTATTAATATCACTGCAGTTAGGGTTAGGTGTCAACATGAATTTTGGAGGCACAGAAACATTCAGACCATAGCAAGTGATTCTTGGATTGTTTGTCTTGAATTTCTGTATACTTTCAACATGGTTGAAAGCTGTATTTCTCTTTAAATATTTAAATTGAATATCACTAGATTAGCACCTTGTATTTAACTCTCATATGCTGCTGGTAGAATTAAAAATATGATCTCTCAGGCTGGGTGTGATGGCTCATGCTTGTAATCTCAGCACTTTGGGAGGCCAAGGTGGGCGGATCACCTGAGATCAGGAGTTCGAGACCAACCTGGCCAACATGGTGAAACCCCGTCTCTACTAAAAACACAAAAATTAGCCGGGCGTGCTGGCATGCGCCTGTGGTCCCAGCTACTCAGGAGGCTGAGACAGGAGAATCACTTGAACCCAGGAGGCAGAGGTTGCAGTGAGCCAAGATTGCACCACTGCACTCCAGCCTGGGCGACAGAGCAAGACTCCATCTTGGAAAAAAAAAAAATACTGTCTCTCTTAAGTGCAGTTTCACAAGATGTATCAGAAACCCTTAAATAGATTTATATCCTTTACTTCAATTTGAAATCTATGGGTTATTCCTAAAGAAACAATTGGCTAGATATATAAAGATTAATGAACAAGAATGCAGCCTTGCTTATAAAAGTGAAATACAGGAAGCAACCCTAATGTCCAGTATTTAGGATTAGTTAAGTAAGGTGTGGCCTATTCATATAATAGAATATTGTGAAGCTATTAAAATTATACTATCTGTATTTTTAATTTGGGGAAATTATGATATAGTGTAAATATATGATATTATCATGAATTTATTTGATATTTACAGTTAAATGTTGGTGACTGTCTGCCAAAGAGAGTAATTTTTATTTTGTCATTATGAAAATTGAGTCTTCCTTTCTTGTAATTGAAAGATACTGGAACCATTTGTCTCTTGAGACTACTCCCAGTTTTTTTTAAGCATATAAAATGATATTTACCTCCCATTTGCTATGGCCAAAAAGCAATATCTAATTCATGTAAAAGTATCATTATACCATTAAAATATAAATTAAAAAGAAGACTGAGATACATTTCTATTTTGTACTACTTAATATTGTTATCTGGTCTTCTTGATTCTGGTTGTGGTATTAGATTTCAGAATTTTCAGGAACTTTAAAATCTGGGGGCTTCTACTGAGCTTTTACTGTCACAGCTCCCAGAGGGCTGCTCAGTCCCTCTGCCGACTGAATCTCTGGTTCTCCAGGGAATAAGCTGCAGCCTCATTCTCAGTGAGGGAGCAGGTGGTCATTCTTCCCAGAAGCTAGAACCCTGACCCTAAGCCCAATCTTCTTCCGTAGGACCGTTCATGGCTGTGACCAGACCGCTGTGAGGCAGAACACTTGGTTTTCCCCACCACGTGTAGACAGATGGGCATCCGTGGGGCTTCTGCCCAGCCCTTCCTTGGCCAAGATCCCTCGCTTTTGGGATTCAAGAGATCTTTTACTGAGAGGATTAGTGTCTTCCCTGTCTGCCTGATATCCCAGTTTGGGGTCTTCTTTCAGACAAGTGTCCGAAGAACATGCCCTCACTTAATAGATATGTTCTCACATCCACATTGAGTTGGAGATCTGCCCCAATTCCAAATCTCAGTCTTGCCTATGGAAGCCCGATCCTCCTCCACCTGCCGTGTGGAGGAATGCTGGAAAATCCAGTGAGCAGGTTCACATTGGTACAGTTTGGGTTAGGAGACTATAAGGAAGAAGTGAACAAAAGGTAAGGAAGGGAGATATTGGGACCAAAGTCTCCATCCCTGCATCATATACCTAATATGTGAATATCAGAGTTGTTTGTTGAAACCAAAAGATGGCAAAAGGAGGATCAGGAGTGGAATCAGAAGTCATAGAAAACTGGTCTCTTGGGGAATCTATTTGGTTATGTGAATGGTAATTCAACTCCTATTATCTTGGGAAGAATGTACCTGAAATTACCAACCTGCCGTTGATTAATGAACATATCCATAAATAACTAATGAACTGGGAGCCAGGAGGAGGCATTAACATAATGTGTTGTCATTGTTACCAGTGCAGAGTGGATATTGCAGGGCTCAGCACATTTGCCCTGTTGATGCCTCCATGAGAATTCATTCATTCATTCAGCCAACCAGCCAACCTACCAATAATTACCCGCCATGAGGCAGACAGAGCAACTGAATCCTAGGGTTGTAATGGTGAACAAAATAGAGATACGCCCTCCTAACCTGAGCGGCCTAGCCTGGGAAACAAACAATTAAAATGTGCGCTAAATGCTGTGGTAGGAGGTCAGGGGCTATGTCCTGGAGCAAAGGACATTTGCACTGAGACCTGACACTTCAGGTCTTCAACTCCCTTGATGGGAGTTAGCCAGAACGGGCTTAGAAACAGCAATTGATGGCTTAGTGACTGATTTTACAAATGATATTTGTTTCTTCTTTAAATTTCTTTCTAGGATGTTCACTTCTTCTCCACAATGAATGAGTGTCACTATGATAAGCACATGGACTTTTTTTATAATAGGAGCAACACTGATACTGTCGATGACTGGACAGGAACAAAGCTTGTGATTGTTTTGTGTGTTGGGACGTTTTTCTGCCTGTTTATTTTTTTTTCTAATTCTCTGGTCATCGCAGCAGTGATCAAAAACAGAAAATTTCATTTCCCCTTCTACTACCTGTTGGCTAATTTAGCTGCTGCCGATTTCTTCGCTGGAATTGCCTACGTATTCCTGATGTTTAACACAGGCCCAGTTTCAAAAACTTTGACTGTCAACCGCTGGTTTCTCCGTCAGGGACTTCTGGACACTAGTTTGACTGCTTCCCTCACCAACTTGCTGGTTATTGCCGTGGAGAGGCACATGTCAATCATGAGGATGCGGGTCCATAGCAACCTGACCAAAAAGAGGGTGACAGTGCTCATTTTGCTTGTCTGGGCCATTGCCATTTTTATGGGGGCGGTCCCCACACTGGGCTGGAATTGCCTCTGCAACATCTCTGCCTGCTCTTCCCTGGCCCCCATTTACAGCAGGAGTTACCTTGTTTTCTGGACAGTGTCCAACCTCATGGCCTTCTTCATCATGGTTGTGGTATACCTGCGGATCTACGTGTACGTCAAGAGGAAAACCAACGTCTTGTCTCCACATACAAGTGGGTCCATCAGCCGCCGGAGGACACCCATGAAGCTAATGAAGACGGTGATGACTGTCTTAGGTAGGTAAGAGGACCCAAGCAAGCCATCATTCCCATTCATTCAGCAAATCTTTACTGAGCATCTGTGGTGTACCAGGCACTTACTAGGCAGTAAGAATGCAGCAGTGAACAAGAATGGACATAAATCGCCACCCACCTGGAGCTTACACTCTAATAAGGAAAGATAAAATAAGTATTCTAATGGGGGTAAACAAATTAAGTGAAATAAGATGAGTCTTCGGTGGAAAAATGAATCAGGGAAGGAAGGAAAAATAAAGCAGGGAAGGGAGCTGGAGAGTGCTAAGCTAAGCAGGTATCGTTTGCACTTTAAAAAAGTGTTGTGAGGGATGCCTGAAAGATGACTTTTGAGCAGAGGTGTGAAGGCAGTCAGGGAGTGAACCATACTGGTGTCTGGGGAAGGGTGTTCCAGGTGGGAGAAGCGGTAAGCACAGGAGCCCTGACCAGCCAGGAAGCCACTATGGCTGCATGGATCGAGCAGGGGGAGTAGGAGAAGATGAGGTCAGGGAGCTGGTGGGGTAGGGGATGGGCTACTCAGATAATGTAGGGTCGTGTGGTTATAAGGACTTCAGCTTTTCATTTTTTTTTCTTTTTTCTTTTTTTGCCGGAGCGTCACTCACTCTGTCACTCAGGCTGGAGTGCAGTGGCACCATCTCAGCTCACTGCAACCTCCACCTCCCGAGTTCAAGCGATTCTCCTGCCTCAGCCTCCCAAGTAGCTGGGATTACAGACAGCGCACCACCATGCCCAGCTAATTTTTGTATTTTTAGTAGAGATGGGGTTTCTCCATGTTGGCTGGGCCAGTCTCAAGTGAGATGAAAAGCTATGGGAAGGTTTTAAACAGGGGAGTGACATGATCTGACTTATATTTTAATGGTATCTCTCTGGCTACTGTTTTAAGAAACTGCTGTAATGAGGCAATAGCAAAAACAGGAAAACTGTTTAACCTATTTATGCCTAGTGTTCCATTATTGGAATGCTAAGCTTGTGGGAGTTATTTATATCCTACTGCTCAAGGTCATTGCCAAGTTCTGATTTTTCACACAAAAAATTTGCAACCCCTGGCATAAATGGGTTAATAGAGTATTTCAGTACTCGGGAGAGATCACCATGGCCAGACGGTAGTTGAAGGTGATGGTCAGATTCTGTTTTTTTGTTTTTTGGTTTTTTTTTTTTTGAGACAGGACCTGGCTCTGTCATCTAGGCTATAGTGCAGTGGTGCAATCTCAGCTCACTGCAACCTCCACCTCCTGGCCTCAAGTGATCCTTCTACCTCAGCCTCCCAAGTAGCTGGGATTACAGGCCTGTGCCACCAGGCCCAGCTAATTTTTGTAATTTTTTTAGAGACAGGGTTTCACCATGTTGCCCAGGCTACTCTCGAACTCCTGAGCTGAAGCCATCCGCCTGCCTCGGCCTCCCACAGTACTGGGATTACAGGTGTGAGCCACTGCACCTGGCCAGATTCTGGATATTTTTTAAAGGATTTACTGATGGGTAAGGTAGAGGGGAAGATGAGAGGTGGAGGAGAAGGTGGGGAATGTCATTAACCAAGATGAGGAAGACTGAAGAGGAGGTTTTGGGGGAAGATCAGGAGTTTGGTTTTGGACAAGCTAAATTTAGAAACCTATTAGACATCCAAGGGGTGTGGCAATTTTATTGAGTGGACAGTTGGATGTATGACTCAGGAATTCAAGATTTAGGTCTGGGCTGGAGATGAACATTTGAGAGTCCTGGGGGGAAAGTGGTATTTTAAATCACAGGACTGCATGAGCTCACCATGAACGTGAATGTGGATATGAAGGAGAGGAGGACCAAGGATGGAGCCGTAGGGCAGGCCCTCCAGTGTAAGGAGGTCAGGAGGTAAGGGACAGCCAGCAAAGGAGCCCTAGAAGGGATGGAAAACCCAGGAGACTCTGGGGAACTAGAAGAAAGAGAAGAAGGCAATCGAGAGGAAGCATTAGCAGTGTTGGTACCCCTGAGAGGTGGTGTAAGACCAGGTGTTGCTGGCCTTACCAAAGTGGTGGACTTGCGCTGCTCTTGAGATCATCACATTTGGTATAGCCAAGAGGCTGATTGGAGTAAAATTAAGAAAGAAAGGAATAGCCTGGGCAACATGGTGAAACCCCATCTCTATGAAAAATACTAAAATTAGCTGGCCATGGTGGTGCATACCTGTAGTCCCAGCTACTTGGGTGGCTGAGGTGGGAGAATCGCTTGAACCCAGGAGGTTGAGGTTGAGTGAGCTGTGATCACACCACTGCACTCCAGCCTGAACAACAGAGCAAGAGCCTGTCTTAAGAAACAAAAACAAAAGCAAAAAAAAAAAAAAGGGAGGAGAGAAAGGTTGTGAGCCCTGTACCAAGAAGACATGTGGTTTCGTAGAATTTTCCCTTTGTTTTATTTTCTCTGAAGTAGGTGGCCTATTGCCCCCCCTCCCCAGTTCTAATTCTGGGTTACAGGTAGAATTTGTAATGTGTGGGCAGACAAGAACTTTTGTGGTTTCACAGACCTTGTCTTGTAAGGCAGAGAGGCCGTTTCTCACTGTGTGTGTGGCTGCAGCAATGGGGACTGTTGCTGAGAGAGATTCAGGAGTACATTTCTGTCTACTTCTTATGAGAAGGAATTATAAAATGAATTATCAGGTAGCAGTTCATAGTGGAGGATACAGTATGTGTGGTGTGGTATAGAAACCCTCACAATGCCTCTAGGTCCTGAAAGTGCTAGTAAGATTGGGAGGTCAGCAGACACAGAGTGTGATTGTTAAAATAATTTCAAACTGAGGATTTATTTAACAAATATTTATATAGTGCTTAATATGTGCCAAGCATTGTCCTAAGTGTTTTTACAAACATTAACTTATTTAATTCTCATGGAAACCCTGTGAGATAGGTGCTACTATTATACCCATTTACCAGATGGAGAAACTGAGAGTTTAAGCAGTATGTCCAGTCACTCAGCTGTTAACCGAGACTCACTGTGCAGCTGGCCTCCAGAGTTCACATATTTACCACGATACTCTGTGGCTACTTTTGATTTATCTGGACTTTTTACGCTCATCTTTTTGTCCTGTCTTCTGCCTTGACACCATTGACACATTGATAAGAAAATGGACAAGAACAAGAAAAAGAGGGTTCACATTAATCGGCATTTCCCCTCTAGCTGGAGAAGATATGGATGTTTTTGATAAAGAGTGAACTTTGGTATTTACAGATAGTATCAATGAACTGTGCTGCTGTCCTTGCTTAACTTGTAGGCATAATGATTTGCTTGGCTATGTGTCAT